>NC_141901.1:78675425-78978455 GCF_057802395.1 Ceratotherium simum simum
TTAAAACTGCAAATAAACCATAAAAGAAAAATAAGATGGATTTAGTACATAAAAATGAAAAACTTGAGAGAATTAAGAATGTAAACAAAATTTCAAAAGCACACTGGGAAAAAAATAATTGCAGCATATATGACTGGCTTAGTATCCTTACTGCATGAAGAACCATTGCAAATTCCTGGAGGGTGAGCCCCCAATGGCAAGGACTAGATTTTCTGTGTTTTTGTATTTCATGTGCATAGCAAGGTTCCTGGCAAGTAGCAAGCGCTCAAAAAATAGTACATTTTTTAAAAGCTGTATTTGGTTGAATGCCTACTATGTACATGTATTATTGCTACTCCTCCCAACAAACTTACAGCTTACGTGTCAGGATTTCTGTTTTACCAAAGAGAAAACTGAGCCCAGAGTAAATGGCAGAGCCTGGCTTCAAATCCAAAGCTTCCACCCCAAAGCCCTCCCTCATCTTCTCTTTCTGCTGCCTGCCTTCTAAATAATGCTTACTGAACAGAACTGAATCGCAGAAAAAAAATGTTTAACTTACCTAATGAGAAATGTGACTTCTATTTCAAACAACACCTTGTTAAGCAACATTCCTTGAACTCACACAATGCTGGTGCTAATGGAAAATAATCCGTATCTTTGTAGGGGAGTTGAAAGCTCCATAGAAGGTCCCAGGAATAACACTAAATGGCCAAGTGATTTAGACAAGTTGTTAAGCTTCTCCAAGCCTCAGAATTCTTATCTGTAATACAGGGATAATAAAATTGAGAGTACAGAGAGGTTAAGTAACTTGTCCAAGGTCGCACAACAGTAACCACCGGAGCTGGGACTCAGACCTAGGCTGCCCATCTTTAGAGCTGGATAGTTCACAAAGTTGATGGACTGTCTAGGAGATATTGGATGTAAGGAAGCTTTGAGAAGGATAATTGGACACATTGCGTGAATGAAGATAAAACCTAAAGTTATAAGCCTGTTTTTTTTTTTGTGCAAGAATTGTGAAAATCAGAGCTTGATAAGGACATCTTAGATGTCTTGGTGTGTTCTTCTTGACCTAGTATCTATTTTTAAATTTCTATAGCTTAAAACGTATGCTGGCAGACTGATCATTCCCCCCTCCCCACTTTGACATAAACTAGTATGGTAGTACTGATGGTAGTACTGATTAATGGATCAAAGTCAACATGTCCACAATTAGAATCTTATTCAACTAGATTCTTTAAAAAAAGAAAATGAAAATAAAACAGATAATTGAATCCACTGGGGTGGAGTTTCTGGCACGTGCAATAATGAATCACCAAATAGTTGTGATTGAAAAAAGATAGCCACCTCATAAAACTTCAGCTCAGCACCTCTTTTATCTCATGGCTGGAAGCCAGGAGAGTCAGTGTTAATAACGTGTTTTAATATCGCTCATGTACTTTTCATGCCTCGGTGCGGTATTTGATCATCGGCGAAGTCAACAGTAGTACATGCATCTCAATTAGTGTAGCCTTTGGAAAATGCCCTTCATATTCTCTGTCTCTCTAATTTATATAATTTACTTTTCTGAACCATTTGAGAGAAGGTTGTATATGACATGCCCCTTTGTGCCTTAATAACTTCAATGTGTATTTCCTAAGAAGAGTCTCTTATATAATCACAGTACAATGAACAAATTCAGAGAATTTAATATTGATACAGTACTTTTATCAAATCTGCAGTCCCCAATCCAATTTTATTAATTGTCCCAATAATTCTCTTTATAGCATTCTTCCCCCTCTGGTACAGGATCCAGTCCAGGGTCACTGCTGAAATTAGTTGTCATACCTCCTTAGTTTCCTTTCATCTAGAACACTTCCTCAGCCTTTCTTTGTCTTTCATGACACTGAGATTTTTGAAAAATACTGGTATTATTTTACATATAGCCTCTAATTTGGGTTTGTTGATGTTTCTTAGTGATTGGATTCAGGTTACGCATTTTCAGCAGGAATACCACAGAAGCAAAGTGGTGTCCTCCTTGGGATACCATATCCAGAGTCACGTGGTATTTGTCTGCCCCCCGTGGGTGATATTTATTTTGATTACCCAGTCAAGATGTTGTCCAGTTTCTCCATCTTTGTGGTGGCCATGAAAATGCATGACTCAGATCTCCTGCTGCGAGGAGCATAGCTAACGGCTGCCCCGGCTTCTGTGCTCAGAATCCACCTGCATGGAAACCACGCTTTCCACTGACTGCTCTGGCCAGCGAGTGAACACAACAACGATCCTAAGGTAGGCCCATTCCTGCCAGACAGGGGGCTCCTCTGATGGACTCCCCATCAGCCTGGCTGAATCACTCTTAGAACTGGGCTACATCTAAGACTCTCCTACCCAACACTCCATCTTTTCCTCTCTTCTTCATGGGGTCAGACCTGCATCGCAATCTGACAGCTCTCCCTGCCTCCTCTGGCTCACTCCCTTTTTTCCTCACAGGAGCCCCCCACAAAATTCTCTTGCATTTCCAATCCTGTGTTGGCATCTGCCTCTTGGAGAGTCTGAACTAGTACAAAGGAATACCGAAAGAGGTGGGAGAAAAAGGCAAGGTGGAGATTTGGAATTAGTGTACTCATTGCTGGTGGGTGAAGAGGATGCCATCCTGCATGGTAGGTGGGGCACAGATAGTCCCTGATACAAGGTGGTGGCCCAGTTGCCAAATACTCTACTGATGATGACCTGGGAAAGTGTCCTGGTGGTGGAGAAAGCCATGGCAACTGCGATGATTCAGGCATTTAAAATATATGGGGAAAGGAATGCTTCCAAAGATAGTAGTTGGCTCATTATTGCTAAGTTGATTGACACTCTGCAGAGGGATGAGAATCTGAGGGCTAAGAACAAGTAGTTAAAGGCCAAGTGTGAGAGCCAGAGGTCTCGGTGGTAGCTTACAAAGAAGCCCTGATCTCCTACAGTGCAAGAGCAGACAGACTGAGCAGCAGTCTGATGACCCTGGTTAGTGGACCTTCTCTCCCTTATTTTACATATGAGAAAATGGAGGCTCAGAGAGATGAAGTAACTTGCCTTTCTTCTCCCAGCTTTTTGACAGGTCTGCCCACCTTCAGAGCCCTTACTCTTTCTGCAGATACGTTTGTGTGGATCCGTGGATTCTACGGAAGGAGAAGAAGGCCATGGCCTTGGGAGGGAACACTGTTGCATCATACCCACTACATATACCATCTCATCCCTCTTCACTACAATTTTGACTGAAAATAAATTTTTTTTTGCCAGATTCATATTCTCCATCTCAAGAATTCAGGGTTACCTAAATAAGAGTAGTGGATTGAACAGTAGCAAGACATGGCAAGACATTCTAGTCATGCTTACGGGAGCTACAAAACCCATAACTAAGAGAAATATTTCTTTGCACTGAAACAAGTTTTCCTTCTCTTTGGGTAGACATATAGCTCTAGTTGTGTGTGTGTCCAGGGAGAGAAAGGTGAGAGGTGAGAACTGTTTTATGGGCCATGATTTGCTTATATTTGTGTAAATAAATAAATGGCAGGAGTTTTATTCTTAAAGATTAGACAAAGCACAATTACAGATAATTGAGATTTTACAGGCATGTTTGAGAAGTGGTGGGTAAAGATTTTTATACTAGCAATCCATTATAGGACCACGGATTCGTAATAATATCTTACATTTATATAGTACTAAAAGGTTTGCAAAGGGCTTTCACATATACTATTTAGTTTTATCCTCATAATAACCTTGCACTAGGTGGAGCAAGTATTATTATCCCTGTTTCATATATGGGGAAGTTATATTCTTTCACAAACAAAAAAACCAAAGAAAGTTAATTGAAATGCCCACACATTATAGGAAATGTGTCAGAAACCTGGCATAAGAGGAACTCAGTTTCTGAAACTACCTACTGTTCTGCCTGGAAATTTTGATTTCTTTTATAATATTTAATATTTAATATAATTGCTAATACACTAGACTCAGTGTTCCCAAACTGCAGACAGCCCTTACTTAAATCTATAATTGTTTTTGCTACTCTTTGCAATCAGGATTTAATAAATTAAATAATATGAGCACACAACATGAATCTTTTTCCTTTGACATTGCTGAAATTTTAACCAGCTTTAAACCTTTTAGATTGCTGTGAGGTTAATTAAAAAGGAGAGAGAAAAGAACTAGACTTAGTAATTCTAGATTTGACTTTTTGGGAGGTGGGATAGGAAAGTGTTATTTTTCCCAGTAGGAATACTTGTCTAAAGGTTGCAATGGAAGGTGTGAAAAAGCAGCAGTTTTATAGACAAAACTTTGCTTTTTAGCAAAGTAGCTTCTTGGAGAATTATTTCTTTCATATATGTGGTGATTCTCTTTATCCTAAATAACACTTTTTGCCTTAAGGTCTATTTTGTTTGATAATAATAGAGTTACATAGGCTTTCTTTTGCTTAATATTTGCTTAGTATGTATTTCTTATCTTATGATTTAAATGTATCTAATTCAAATAGCATGTGGCTGGATTTGTTGGCTTAATTACAGTATCTCTGTTTGAACTAAATAGTTTATTTTGTTTACATTCTTGTGATAACGGATATATGTGGGCTTATTTCTACCATCCTAATTTGTGTTTTCCATAAATCATGCTCTTTTTTTCCTTGTTTTTTCCCTCCCTCCTTTCCTTCTGTTGTATTAATGGAATTTTTCTTCCTTTTATTTCTTTTCTTTTAGTATTTATTATTAACTTTTAAACTTTCTACCTGACTTAGAAAGATCTAAAGTTAATCAACATTTCGATGCTCTCTTCAATAATTTAAGAACCTTAGATTTTTTGCCTCCAGGCACCTTCATTCTCCATTTACACTCTGTCTTACATACTTTCTTGTCTAGTATTTGGTTCCTTTTTCTATCTCCCTTCCCTCATTAATTGCTAAAAACAGTAATAGTAAAATTACTTACTGTCTGGTACAGGCAAGGTTTATTCAGATTTACTCATGTTTTTACCACTTAACCGTAGTAAAAATGCTTTTCGCACACCACTTCTTCTTTCTGGGTTCAATTTCCTTCTTTCTTTAGTAGCGCTTTTATTGAGTCTCAGTCTTCATCTGAAAAACATCTTTAATTTTACCCTCAGTTTTCAATAATTCTTTAGCTGAAAATTAAATCTTAGGTCATCCACTATTTTCCTTCACCATTTTGGTAACGGTACTCCATTCCCTACTGGTCTCTATTGCTGTTGAGAAATGTTATCAGTCTAAGTAATTTGTGTTTTCTCCCTGGTTGCTTTTAAGATTTGTTCATCTTTAATACTTCATTGTGTGTTTGTGTGTGTGTGTGTGTGTTTAAAATTTAATTGTTTGAGATAGTTGTAGTACTTGAATCAGAAAATTCATGTCTTTCTTCAATTCTGAAAAATACTGAATCATTAGTTTTCTAAAAATATTATTTCCTTCTGCCCATTCTCTCGTCTTGCTTTCTGAAACTCTGATTAGAAACATGCTGAATGTTCTCATTCTCTTTTCCATATCTCTTAATATCTTTCATATTTTCAACCCCGTTTTCCCCTCCTATTCAGTCTAATGAGTTTCTTTAGATATATCTTTCAATTCATTAATTCTCTCTTCAGCAGATTTTAAATTTTTGTTTAAGTGTTTCATTGAGGTTTTTTTTATTTCAGTGACTCAATTTTTCATTTCTAGAAGTTCTTTTTGGTTCTCTTTTTATACTGACCTCTTTTCTTTCTTTCTTTTTTTTTTCCTGAGGAAGATTCACCCTGAGCTAACATCTGTTGCCAATCTTCCTCTATTTTTTGTACGTGGATCACCACCATAGCATAGCCACTGACAAGCAGTGTAGGTCCCCGCCTGAGAACTGAACCCAGGCCACTGAAGCAGAGCACGCTGATCTTAACCACTAGACCACCGAGGCTGGCACCTGACCTCTTTCCTTTTTAAAGTGTCTTGCTATATTTTCAATTTCTTACATGAGCCAGACTCAGTAAGATGTGAACAGAATATAAATTTAATCTTTCCCTAACTTCCCATTTAAACCTGATACATGATTTGGCCTTTTTCCTGCCCTTTGGGTGAAATCTTAGCCAAGTCTCATAGATGTTCTAGTTATTATTAGATAATTAGGCATCTTGTGATTACTTTTAGAAACAAGAACAGTCTTATTTCAGTAATTATAATGTCCTTCCTGGTATAAAAATTAAATTTCTAAATTTCTTTCAAAGTTAAAATTTCTTTCCTTCCAAGGCTTGAGTTTTTCTAGCTGGGAAACCTGAAGTGGGAGAGGGGAGTCTGATCATCAGTTTTCTTTTTCCTTTCTGTGCCCCTCTACTCAGTTGTCTTAGCTCTAGCCTCTCCAGGATCTAGCCCAGGAGGTGAGGGGAACAGAAGAAAAGTGAAACTCTTATATGGCTGGCACTGTCTTGGTCTGGGTTTGGGACTCTCTGGATAGCAAATATTCAACAGCTGCCTCTTTCTTTCACAGGACGCTTTTCTGGGTTTCTCAGAGATTCCCCATCCCCACCCCACCACCACCTTTAGGAAATTGTAGCTGCAATTCCTATGAGTGGGCAAAGCCTCACTTGTAGCCAACTTCTTCCTTCTCCAGTCTTGCCCCCCAGGCCCTCATAGTGCCCCGCATGGATTCTGTTGCTCTCAAGCAAGCCTCTACAGCAAAGCCCCCTTCAAACCAGGCTCAGGCTGATGGTACACTGCGTGGATCATGGAAACACTAACAAGCTCTGTGCTGCCATGGGCGAATGTGCAGTGTGCTCCAGGTGTAGCCCTCTTTCCTTCTCTGCTCTGCTCGCAGAGTGACAGGCACAGCCCCTCATTCCAGTCCTTATGCCTACCCAAACTCTAGGACAGGGTCTCTCAAACTTTAATGCACATACCAGTCACCTCGGGAATCTTGTTAAAATGCAGATTCCGGTTCAGTGAGTCTGGGTGGGGGACTGAGATCTGCATTTCTATCAAGCATCCAGTTGGTGTTCACACTGTTGGTCCATGGACCATACTTTGAGGTTCTAGGGCATATTTGTCAAGTTCATTGTACGGTGTTCTCATTTGCTTGAGATGAGAGGGAAGCACCTTTCTCTTCTACCTGGAGCTCAGGGAGATAAAACATCTTAGTATTTTAATAACACTTTCCAAAGAAATCCCCTTGCTCAACCTCTTCCACTCCCACCCTTTTGAAGGCTGGAGGGGACAGATTGCCAGTGCTGGAAGACACAGTTTCACAATCACTTATCATATCATGTACAAAGTGGGGGTAGGTCATCTTAGAATATAAGGTCCTGGTATCTATTTTATTCTAGGCCTTTGGGGCTTCAGTCAAATCTGAAAAGGAGAGAAAGCCATTAAAACAACTTATTCAAATCATTTTATTTTTTGTTAACTTAAAATTTTATTAAAAAATATACCCAAAAGAAGAGAGAATCATAATTAATACAGATTTTCAGTGTGAAGGTCAACAATTTTTGAAAAACCAGGATACAGAACGTCTCCATCACCCCCAGAAGTTCTCTCAGGCCTCTTTCCAGTGGATCCCTGACACTCTGATTTCCATCACTATACTTAATTTTGTTTGTTCTAAAACATCGTATAAATAGAGTCATATACTATGTCTGTCTTCTTTCTTTTGTTCAACTTAATGCTTTTGATATTCATCCTAGTAGTTGCTGTATCGGTAGTTCATTACTTTTTTTATTGTTAAGTAGTATTCCATTGTGTAGATATACAAAAATTTACCCATTCATCTGTTGATGGACATTTGTGTTTTTTCCAGTCTTTAGCTATTACAAATAAAACTGCTCTGAATACTGCTAGACAAGTCTTTTTGTGGACATGTGTACTCATATCTCTTGAGCAAATAACTTCAAGTAAAATTGCTGAGTCATAGGGCAGGGGTAGGTTTAAGTCTATACAAAACAGCCAAATAGGTTTTCAAAATGGTCGTACCATTTTATACTCCTATCAGTAATATATGAGACTCCTGGTTGGTTCACTTTTTGTCAACATTTGGTATTCTTAGCCTTTTTAATTTTACTCATTATAGTATGTGGGGAGTGGTATCTCACGGCAGTTTTAATTTGTGTTTCCCTGATAACTTTTGATCATCTTTTCATGTGCTTATGAGCCATTCATTTATCTGTTCAAGTATTTTGCCCATTTTTAAATTAGGTTGTCTTTTTATTATTGATTCATAGATTTTTGTGTATTTCAAGTCCTTTGTCAAGTACATGTGGAACAAATATTTTTTTTCCCAGTCTGTGGATTACATTTTCATTTTCTTAATGATATCTTTTGAGGAGCAGAAGCTTATAATTTTGAAGTCCAATTTATTAATTTTTTCTGTTAGTGCTCTTTGTTTCCTGTGTAATAAAATTTTGCCTATATCATTATAGTCTCCTTTATTTTATTCTAGAAGTTTTATAATTTTAGGTTTTATGCATAGGTCTGTGATTCATTTCAAAATAATTTTTGATATGAGGCTGAAGAGGAGGTTCTTTTTTTATATATATATATATAGATATTTCATTGTTCTGGTGCCATTTGTTAAAAGACTATGCTTTCTCCATTGAATTACCTTGGCTCCTTTATTGAAAATCAATTGACCATGTATGTAAACGCCTATTTCTGGACTCTGCTCTGTCCCATTGATTTACTTATCTAACCCTGCGTCAATATCACACTATCTTGTTTACTATAATTTTACAGTCTTGAAATCAAGTAGTATAAATCCTCCAACTTTGATCTTCTTTTTAAAAATTGTTTTGGCCATTTTAAGTCATTTGCTTTCTCAGACGAATTTAGATTCAGCTTGTCAATTTCTACAAAAAAGCCTGGTAGGATTTTGATTGATATAGTATTGGTTATAGAGATCGAATTGGGAAGAATTAAAATCTTAACAATCCATCAACGTTGTATTCTTCATTCTAATCTAGCTCTTCATTTATTTCTAATCTAGATGGCTTTTTATTTTGTTTCACTGCCTTTTTGCACTAGAATTTCCTGTAGAATATCAATTAGAAGTGGTGAGATTAAACATCCTTGCTTTGTTCCTGTTCTTAGGAATAAAGTGTTCAATATGTTGCCATTAAGTATGATGTTAGCAGTAGTTTTTCATAGATGCCCTGTATCAGATGGAGGAAATTCCTTTTTATTTCTAGTTTGCTAAGAGTTTTTGTTTTTTTCTCATTAATGGGTGTTAACTTTTGTCAAGTGCTTTTTCTGTATTAACTGAAATGATCATATATATTTTTTCTTATTATTCTGTTAATATGGTGAATTACTTTGATTTTTCAAATGTTGAACCAACCTTGCATTCATGAGATAAATCTCACTTGGTCAAGACATGACATATTATCTGTATATGTTGCTGGATTTGTGTTTTTTTTTTTTTGAGGAAGATTGGCCCTGAGCTAACATCTGTTGCTCATCTTCCTCCTTTTTTCCTTTTTTCTCCCGAAAGCCCCAGTAGATAGTTGTACATCCTTCTAGTTGCTCTATATGGGACGCCACCTCAGCATGGCTTGATGAGCCATCCTTAGGTCCACGTCCAGGATCCCAACCGGCAAACCCCAGGCCACCAAAGAGGAGCATGCAAACTTAACTGCTACGCCACCAGGTTGGCCCGTATATGTTGCTAGATTTGATTTGCTAATTTTTTGAGGATTTCTTTTATATGTTCATGAGGGGTAGTGGTCTGTAATTTTCCTTTCTTATAACCTTCTTGTCAGGTTTTGCTATTAAAGTTATTCAGGCTATATAAAACAGGTGAGAAACTTTTCCTTCTCCCTCTATTTTCTTAAAACATTTCTTTAAGATGACTATTATTTTCTCCCTAAATATTTGATAGAATTCACCAGGGAAACCATCTGGACCTGGAGTTTTCTTTGTGAGAAACTTTTTAATTATGTGTTCAATTTCTTTGATAAGCATAGTGCTAATTAGCCTTCCTATTGCATTTTCTGTCTGTTTTGGTAAGTCATGTTTTTTAAGGGATTTGTCCTTTTTATTCAAAGTTGTCAAATTTATTGGCATAAAGTTGTTCTAATATTATTTTATTATCTTTTTGATGTGTGTAGAACTGATTGTGATGTCCCTCTTTCATTCTTGATATTGGCAATTTGTATTTTTTTCTTCTTTATCTTGACTAATCTACTATGGGCTTATCAGTTTTATTAATCTTTCCAATAGATTAGCTTTTAGTTTCCTTGATTATCTCTACTGTTTGCTTTCTATGTTTCCATTGTTATCTTTATTATTTCCTTTTTCTACTTTAGGTTTATTTTGCTTTTCTTTTTCTAGCTTCTTAAGGCAGAAGTGTAGATCATTTATTTATTTAGTTAGTTAGTTAGTTTAGTTTTGTGAGGAAGATCAGCCCTGAGCTAACATACACGCCAATCCTCCTCTTTTTGCTGAAGAAGACTGTCCCTGGGCTAACATCCGTGCCCATCTTCCTCTACTTTATATGGGATGCTGCCACAGCATGGCCTGACAAGCAGTGCATCAGTGCGCCCCCGCGATCTGAACCCAGGTCTCCAGCAGCAGAGCGCGTGCACTTAACTGCTACGCCATGGAGCTGACCCCTGATCATTTATTTTTAAACTTTATTTCTTTCTAATATCAGCATTTAAAGCTATAAACATCCCTCTAGGTACTGCTTTGGCTGCAGCCCATAAATTTTGATATGTAATGTTTTCATTATCATTCAGTTCAAAATATTTTCTAAATTCTCTTCTGATTTCTTCTTTGACCCATAGGTTATTTTTATGTATGTTGCTTAATTTCCAGATATTTGGAGATTTTCTAGATATCTTTTTGTTATTAGTTTCTAGTTTATTACCATTTTGGCTAAAGAATAATTTCAGTCCTCTTAGATTTATTGAAACTTATTTTATGATTCAGAATATGGTCTATCTTTTGACTGTTACATGTGCACTTAAAAACGTATGTATTTTGTAGTTGATGCGTATGATATTTCATAAATGCCAATTAGGTCAAGTTGGTTGATAGTGTTGCTCAAATCATCTATAATCTAATTTTTTGTCTACCTAGCCTATAAATTATGAGAAACAGATGTTAAAATCTCCAATTATGAGTGTGGATTTGCCTATTTTTCCCTTTAGTACTGTTACATTTTATTTCATACATTTTGAAGGTCTGTTATTTGATGAGTTGATTCTTACCATCAGGAAATAACCCGGTTTTTTTCCTAGTAATAAACTCATTTTAAAAATTACTGTAGTGTACTATGACTTTTTAATTCTCACTGCATTTGGAGGTAGGTACATTTATTCCATTTATAGTTGTAGAGACTGAGTAAAACTGGCCAAGGTTGTATAACTAGTGAATATGGTAGAGCATACTAAAGTTTTTGAACTTGACAGCAACTTTTAGACTCCATAGGTACTTTAATTAATACAATTGTCTATGATAAAGTCCTTTAACATGTCTTATTTTTATCCTTTTGGATTTCACAAGTTTTTATTTGTATGTTTGTTCCTGCATACATGGGCCATTATTCTCCTTACTAATACTCATACTTTTCCCTCCTCATTGTTATTTGCCTCCACAATATCGATGCCCACCACAGCAACATAATCAAAGTAAGCTATGTCCCAGTAATTAAAAGGAAACTGAGATTTGAGCCTCCTAAAAAATCTTCTATTATAGCAAGATAATTTATCTTGACATGTTTTCTTGCTTGTAAGTAAATTATTAATTATGGTAAAGTCAAGTATAAAATTATGTGATGTAATTATTACAATATGCTTCTTTGATAAAATCATAGAATTCTATTTTATATTATATTTTTTGGTGTCAAACTTTACATTAAAAAGAAGACTGAAAACTTCTCAGCTCTTGATCTTCCATTTTAAATGACTCAATCATCTGTTTTAAATGGACTAAATGTTAACAGCTCAGATTGTTTTTACAGTGCATTGGTGTCTTACTCTACCGTGTTACTATTCGAATTATTCAAAAACATTAAATATTATCTGGCCAGTATCCACCAAATCCAATTGAAAAAAATCAGTTCTGGAGATGAGAATGTTAGTGTCATATTACAGCTTTCTTTTGCAAAACAAGGAAAAAGGTTTAGTGCATAGAATGCAGAAAATGCTGACAAGATGTATTTATAGCTATTTCCTTTTTCTTTATCAGGTTTATCAGAATAAATATTTGTGCAGCTGAAAGTGTTGCTAGTAGCAGGTTTGTGGTAGCTGCCTCAGGTTAGGCAAATATCTAGTCATAGCTTGAGCACCAGGTTTGGGAGAAGTTAGCCTATTATATAAGATGTTATCATTGTCCACACATGACTGCAGCTTTGCCTGAGTGGACCCTCAGCACCCCACGTTGTTGAATATATGCAATGTCCATGATGCTCTCTTAAAGCATCTTGGTGCAGTATATACACATTTCTCAGGCTGCAAACTTTGCAGGCAAACATACAACTATTTTTCTAAAGGGGATCTAAATTCTATCTTGAACCTCCTATTTCTACCACTGACAGAAAATTTAATCATGTTACTTTCCAGGTAAACTCAGGCACATTCAGCAGACTTGGTCATTTGAAGTTTATACTCAGGCTTCTGCCCCTCCTGTCTTCTCCCTATTGTGGGATCTAAGTTCTGAACAGACTTTGTAGTGTTCAGGGGTTGGGGTGGAGTGGGTGGGTAATGAACATTTGGTTCACTACATCCTTTTGAGAAGTGACTCCCCCTCCGAATCATGCTGGCCTCTGTCCCAGCTGCATCCACTGCTGATGTTTCTCTTTAGGTACTTTTCCACAAAGAACTGACTTTATAGTGCTGTTCTGCATCACTCTGGGGCCCACAGAAACTCCAAGAGTGGATTCAGTTCCTCCTGTGATTAGCTTTGCCATGTGACCACTTCAATATTGCTGTTCCCATATCACTGTGGCATGGAGCACACATGCATGAATGTTTCCTATCCAAGTCGCAGAAGGACAAGAGGGAAGAGTACTCTCTATTTGTGTTAGTCAAGATAAGCTAGGTTATGCTGTGGTGACGAATGCTCCCCAAATCCCAGCGGCATGGAAGGACAAAGGTTTATTTCTCACTTGCATGTCATTCCTGGGTCAGCATGGTGCTACTCTATGCTCTCTTCACTCCTGGATCCAGGCTGATGGAGCTGCGGCTATCTGGGACATTGCTGATACTAGGGTAGAGGAAAGTAGAACAGAGTGAACTTTGTGTTGCCTGGTACAGCTCACGCTTTATTGGCCAAAGCAAGTCAAATGGATAAGCAGAGAAGTAGAATTCTCCCCTATGGAGGGGCAGCTTATGTTTCAAATAATACAATCTACTACTGTTCCTGGGTTCCTAACTTAAGGGAGGATCTATGTTTCCCTAATAACGTAGCCTGAGGAGTGGTGAGGGGTCAGAAATTCATGCCCATTGCTATCAATGTAGCTTGTTCCGCAGTTCAAATTCTCCTCTCCAGTCAGGGAACCTTATCTAGTCTTCAGGGAGGGTGGTCTGGTTCTTCATCTGTTTTCTTCTAGTTGATTGTCTAGGGGGGGAAAAAGTTTATGTTCAGCTTCTTTCAGCATTTAACCCTTTGAAGCTCAAGAGAACCCATCTTCCGTGAATCACAAAACTTTGTGTTTAAGACTAATTTTTCTACCATAAGTTTAAGAAAATCTATTTACGAACCCAGGAGCTGAGAACTGATTTCTTTTGTTCTTTCATGTTTTTTTTCCCTTTAAAGATTTGTTGTTTGTTTTGTGTCCTCCTTATTAAACACTCCCAGAAACAATGAAGGCTGAGGGGTCAGAGTGGCAACGAGGAAAGCGAGTAAAAGAAAACCTCAGTTATTATCTCCAAATGCAATTCCATTGTACTTGTAAAGAAAGTGAAGTGGTTGCTAAAATAATGCTTGCTTGGAAGAGAGATTTAGGGTGTTGTCATCCTGAGTGAATATCTATAGCATGCTTTCCTCGCTGGTGGTGGATTATCATTTCCCATCCCATGATCTCCCAGGCTCATCGTGAAGGATTTTTGTAAAGGATTTACAATGCTAGCTTCCTAGCTTTTCTTGAGACCTTTCCTTTGAGAAGAACAATGTTTGCCTGTGGTAGCTCACTAGCCAAGCTAACAGAGGTGAGAAATCAATATTTGAATGAATCCCCACAAAAATGAGTCAAGCAGAAAATGAGTAAAACAGGAAGCTAATCCTCTGCACTTGGATTCTGTTTTCTTGGACCATATGAAATTGAACAAACCCTCAAATCTCATGGCTGTATATATTTTTCTTTTTATTTTTATTTATTTATTTATTTATTTATTTATTTTTTCCCCCAAAGCCCTGGTAGATAGTTGCATGTCATAGCTGCACATCCTTCTAGTTGCTGCATGTGGGACGCGGCCTCAGCATGGCCAGAGAAGCGGTGCTTCAGTGCGCGCCCGGGATCCGAACCTGGGCCACCAACAGCGGAGCTCGAGCACTAACTGCTAAGCCACGGGGCCGGCCCTGTATACATTTTTCTTTATCTATAACTATTTATGTTTGAGAAAGCATGTGAACCACATGACTATTTATGAGTTCACCGTTTAAAATATTGTTTTTAGAAAATTTAGGTTATAAATGTGATACATATTCATTGCAGAAAATTTTGAAACTATAGAAAAATATATAAAAAATAAAAACATGCATAATCCCACCCTCCCATAATATCTACAGTTAACAGACAAGAGTATTTATCTGTGGTATTTTTTCTTTCATACAAATAAACACATTTCTAAAAAAGGAAACAGATTTAGTTATATTGTTTTGTATTCTGCTTTTTATAAAAATTTAATGTGAAATGATGAATATGTTCCTATGTCATTATATATTCTTTGAAAATGTCATTGTTGAGGCTGCACAACATTCAATCCTATGGATGTATGATAATTTATTTGATCAATTTCCTATTGGACTTTTAGGTTAGACTTTTAGGTTGTTTTTAAAATTTCAATTGTATAAATAATCTTTAAATGTTTATATTTGTATTAAAATCTTTGTGTGCCTCCAACAGTGTCTTTAGGATACCTTTCTAGATCTGAATTTATTGGGTCAAATGATATGAACATTTTTAGTGTTCTTGATATATCATAGTTCATCATATCCAAGAACTCATAGATTGTAAGGTGCAGCATTATTTTATGTAACACTAAGAAAGAAAATAATGCCAATAAACATAATTTTTTCTTATTACTTACAACTTTTATTTTATAATTATTGAAAGATTTTTCTGGATGACTTTAAGCATACAATTACCTTATATTTTATTCTTGTGTATCCATAAAGGAGAAGCAAAAACCTTGGCTAAGGTATCCACTCCTAAACTTCCTCATTCTTCCCCCTTTTTTTTTTTTGTGAGGAGATCAGCCCTGTGCTAACACCTGCCAATCCTCCTCTTTTTTTTTTTTTTTTTGCGCTGAGGAAGACTGGCCCTGGGCTAACATCCATGCCCATCTTCCTCCACTTTATATGGGACGCCGCCACAGCATGGCTTGCCAGGCAGTGCATCAGTGCGTGCCTGGGATCTGAACCGGGGAACCCCGGGCCTCTGCAGCGGAGCACATGCACTTAACTGCTTGCGCCACCGGTGGCCCCTAAACTTCCTCATTCTTCTGAGTCACTTTTTGACTCTGTGTGGTCTGTAGCCTGAGTGCCATCAGAAGCATTTGGATGCAGCATTAAAAAAAAAAATGTGCTCCATGATTTTCTTCCAACAGCTGACATCCATTCTTCAAAATTTAGTGCATATGGGCAGGCAATGGCCACTAAATCACAATAGCTGGCTTACAGTGATCATAAAACATATCCCAATTTAGAGATATTAAAATGTGAAAAAAAGTCCTTCTAAGAATGGATGAAATATGATATATTGCAAATTGTCCACCAGACAAGTTTTACCAATTTTATTCCCAACAGCACCACATGAAGTTACCCAATTCCCTTAAACTTTAGTCAATATTGGGAAACTCTATAATCAAAAAACTTTGTCAATTTGATAGGTGACAAGTAGTATCTCATTTTAATTTACACTTGTTTTACTATCAGATCAGTTGAAATTTATTTTCATATATTTTGGTCATTGTATTTCTTCTTTTGCCAATTGTTCATATACTTGGCTTATTTTTCTGTTTTGATGTTAATCTTTAACTATTAAGAGTTCTCTACACGCCTGTCAATAAGTAATGTAGGAAGGGTGTTAATCTTTCATCTATCATACCTTGCAAATAATTTGATCCCCTAGTTTTTAGTTTTATTTTTTATTTAAATTTATAGGATTATTTTTATTATGTGCATAAGTATCTAATTTGCATGCAGTCAACTTAATTAATATTTTCTTCTTGAGTTCTTCCCTTGCTCTTGCTTAAAAAATTCACCCCAAATTTGAAATCAAATAAATATTAATCTTAATTTTCTTCCAATTGTTTTATGGTTCTTTCTCTTTTTTAACAAAATAACTCTTTAATGCATATGAAAATTACTTTGGTAAGTGTCTAACCTTATTTATCCCCAAAAGTCAATGAATTGTACCAGGGCCACTGACTGAGAAAGCCTTCCCTTTCCTACCAAATTAAGATGCCAACTTCTTCAAATATTAACATTTTTGAACTTCCTATGATCTGTACATGAGATAGCTGTTCTGGTCTAACATTTCATCTCTTTAGTTTTGCAGAAGTGTCATATTGTTTTAATTATTAATTAAATTTACCATATAATTTATCAACCAAACTAGGGTGCTTTTGCAAGTGAATTATGCCTAGAAGACAGGCACATATCCGGGTCCTAGTTATTATGGTTTATAATATATTTTCATATCTGCTAGAGCAAGATTCCCATCATGACTTTTATTTTCAAAACTGGTCACTCTTTTCTCAAGCATAGTAATATGCAGAATTAAGTAGTGATGGGACAAATATCTAAGAAGTATTTTTGAATGATTCACACACTTCTTATGAGATGGTTTGCTCAATTTAAAGGAACTTAAGCTGATTTCGATTTTTTGGTATTTGTTGACTATTTCTGTGGCTTTCTGTTGCTTTCCACTTGAAGTTACATGCAGTTGAGAGATATTCTACACGGCTATAACCTTGCTTATGCCGTCTCTCTTTTCGTTTGGTTTCTGTAGGGTTAACCTTTTGCTCAGTCTTTGCTCAGAACCTTCTAGCTAACTGTTATTTCAGGTACCATTTACATCTCTCACTTTATAGCTGTCTTTGCACTTTCTCATGCTCTTTACTTGCTGTAGGCATCCTTATCGCTGATTAGTTCGGACAAGCAAAATTTAACAGAGATTCAGTTCAGACACCTCTTAAAGTTAACAATGCCAAGTCTATGAATTACTGCCCACTTGATCAAAGGTCTAAGCCGAAATGGGGGCAGAGGAATATCGGCCTCTTTCCATGTATCCAGAGGGGGAGAAGCCTTGCCTGGGTCCCACTTTGCTTCTCACTGTGGCAGCAGGCGAGCCTGTTTTTAATTTAATTAATTTATTTTTTTTGCTGTATTTATTCCCTGCCAAGTAAACGCTGGCTGACACAGGTACTCCAAGGCCGTAACTGACCCTTCGGCCATCACACTTCCTCTCCATAGAGCGCTGTGGAATGTCCCCTTGCCCCCTACGGAAACAATGTTATAAATCTTTGTGTCTCCAGGAACACAAAACACAACACTTTGTATACAGAAAGCTGATCACCAAATGTTTATTGAAAAAGTTTTGAATGACTTTCCAGCTGGGGATCTGTAAGAAAAAGTATACCCTTAGGCTTTGTGTTTGCATTTTTGATGTTAATTTTAATTTGGTTTTACGAATAAAAAAATCTTGGTAGAGAAGTGAGACACCACAGACCCTACAAGGACTTAAAGAAGGTTCTGGTGGATAATCCCTGAGCTTCCTTCTAAAAACTAGGATTTGGGGTCTCAACTTTCCTTCTACTTGTCCTTTGCCTCCTGTCCCTCTTTGCCTGTTCTTGCCTGTAGGTCCAAAAGCTGGACATTCTCCCTGTTCCCTCCCCTCTGCATCTTTCCCAGGTCACTTCCTTGCCTTCCACTCAGATCTGACCCACATTTGTCAAAAACCATCTAGCTAGAATGTCTGTTTCCTTTTGCAACACAGCTCGCCATATTCCCTTCTCCTTTCTCCTTCTTTTTAGGATTCATACTTTAAAGGTAATCACATCTGGCTTTACAGAATCCCTGTTCCCCTTTGCAATGTTCAAGTTCAGGAAGTTCCGAGTTACAACATACTGTGTTTCCAAAGTGCCTTTGCTAATAAGTTGTTTGGAACTTGCAACAGATTTTCCAGCCAAAGAAGCCTCTAACTGGTGTTTAGGTTCCCAGGCCAGCCTACAACAACTTACTCAATGTGCTACACGTTTGTTGAGTTAAGCGTTTGCTAAGCGCTGGTGGTTGAGAATTCTTGTGTTCGCCAGGTTGCCCTCCCGCACTGCACTGTTTGAGCTGTTCACTCTGCTGACCTTGTTCTCATATATCATCTGCAAGGTTTTTGCTTGTTCTGGTAAACACGATCTTTCTTTGGCACTAGCTTTGCAAGTGGTAGCCCCCTCTACATAGTTCATCTGTAAGACACCACAGTCATTTTCTGAACACCCAGAACTTTGCACATGTTGATCAAAATTTAGCCATATCCCTGTGAAGATTTTGAGGCACACCAGGCTGTCATGGCTTATGGGATGAGGTCCATTGCACAAGGAATAAAATATTATTAAAACATTATCTTCAGAGAGAGCAGAATTTCTTGATGGCAGGGGACAGGTTATCCTACAGGTTGTTTCTTGGGATATGGTTCCTAGTTGGCATACAGAAGGGCCGAATATGAAGACTGAATGGACAATGAAGGAATGAATGAAGGGCAAAGGGCTACAGGAAGACATCTGGGCACATGCTCTCAGTGTTTCCCAAGGTTTTGCAGCGTGAGTAGGAGGACTTCACCTTACAGTATTTCCCTCTCGTGAGGTCACCAGAAAGGCCCAACTTTTAGCATGTCTGTGACCTCATTTTGCTTTGTAGAGTTCAGAGAGAACAATGTCTTCATGACATTGTTTTACTTTGCATCTTTCTTCTTTACCAAAGGTGGGTCCGTGGAGGCTTTATATTTCAGCTTTGAAAAACAAAGTATCCAGGAGTATTTACCGCAGGAGACCAGGTAGCCTCTTACAAGAACTTTAAATATTTTTTTGTTTCCTGTTTCAATGAAAAAGTGCCTAGAAAAGGGCCTAGGCCAGATGTATGTGAACATCATTGACCTCTGGGGGCTGCCTGCACCCTCTGGTAGCTTTGGGTTCGAGTTTTAGAGCGAGCGTTAGGCCTGGCAAGTGACCTGGCTTCCCATGGTGGACGGGTGCGGGCTGCACTTCCCCGCAGCGGCTTCAAACGAATCTCTCCCTGCGAGCGAGGAGAGAGGGACAGAAGGACAGCGCTTTAATACGGGGGGGGGTCTCGAGGTGTGGCACTGTAAGGCCTGTTGGTGCTAGCGGCCCTTTAGTGGGCGCCATGTCCTCCTCGAGGCCGGCCCTGGGGACCAGTCCTGGGCGGGAGAGCATCTACAGGAGAGCCCCTGCACGCCGATCGTGCCTCGCCGGTGGGGGGCGCTCTCCGTGGGACCGGTCGGACGCCCCAGGCAGGGCGGGGCAGGGCGGGGACGCGGCCCCTCCGCCCCCTCAGCTCCCGCCCTCGCTCCGCCAAACTTTCGTCGGGCTCCGGGCGCGTCGCAGCGGTCGCTGGACGGGAGACGCGCCGCCGCCTGCCGGTCCGCCCGCCCGCCGCGTCCCCCGCTGCTCTTCGCGCCCGGCCGGAGCCCGGCACCCGGTCGCCCCGTCGCGCTCGGCCCCGAGGGCATGCGGCAGACGCGGGGGCCCCCGCTCCCGGGCTCGGCGGCGCGGGCGAGCGTGAGCGGTGAGTGGGGCGCCGGGTGCGGGGAGGGTTCCGGAGCCGCGGCCGGCCGGGCGCGCGTGGGGAGGCCGGGGCGCACCTCCGCCGGTGGCCTTTCAGGGTTGCCTGGCTTGCAGCCCGGGCCCCAAACACTCCAAACACCTGGGACAGGACTCTCCAGGCGGGTGTGGGGCGCATCTTGTCCTTTCCCACTTTTTTTCTAGTGTAAAAAGCAATCGAGATGCAAAATCTGCGTTGCGTCCGCCGCTGCGGTGGGCTGGTGGCCTGGGCGCAAAGGCGCGGAGAGCGCGGCGCGGGCTCGGCTCTGCTTTTGCACAGGTGCTTCTTTTCCAACCTCAGTCTTAACAGCCATCCATGGTGAGCTGAGGTTCTCCCGTGGAGCCTAGGGATATAGCATTTTTCAGCCTCCAGTTACGCCCGGTACGATGGTGTGTCAGGGAGAGAACAGCTCGAAATATGCAAGGCATCTAAAGATTCGGGAAATAGTTATTAACTAACCAGTGACACTGTTGGGGGTTGTGCTTTGCGTGTGAGTGAAGGTCCCAAGATCCCCTCACCACCCGCAGACAAAAGTGCTTTGTTCTATAGCATTGTTACTTTATTGCTTTCCATCAGCAAGTTGCAACTATCCAGAATTGCTTAGAAATTTCTCAAGCTTGTAATTTGAGGAGTAACTGTGAATATTGGAAACAATTTAGTCTTATTAAGGTAATCATTAAAACGGCCCTCAAAAGCATTTGTAGGTCAATTTTTAACTGAATAATTTCCGCGAAATGTTTCCTCCTTAGTTTGTTATTGTCTATTGCAATGCATTTCTCCCTCCTCGCTACTTTGCTGCCCAGAGTGTTAGCTGGTCTTGGAATGTTACTTTAGATTTAAGGGCTGTTTAGCTTCTCACGGTTCCTACTTGTTTTTTATAAATTGGAGGATAAAGTAAACGTCAGTCACAAACAGCTGGTCCCTTCTTTACAAGTAGGTTATTTCATGCGCTGCACGGCATTGGCATCTCGTTAGTGCATGAATTTTTGTATTGCTAAGGAGAGTTGTTGGGTTTTCCAGTGAGCTATCAATAGTTACTAACCCTGCTTCCCATGAGAGACGTTGGATCCAGTTTTGTGTGGTCTGAGTCCAGTGAGTAGAATTTTCCTGTTTTTTGACCCAAAGTGATACCATTAGAAACACACAACCTTGGCTCTGTTAACACCATGCTTGTCTAATACGAACTGGGCCATTCTAAAAGGACCAGCAAGCAAACCCTGCCAGTGAGGCTTTTACACTTGAGATAAGCTTCCAGAGTTGTCTCTTATGCCTTGAAACGGTATGCACCTGGTATCATGTAGGAATCTGGACAGCTAACCATCTGGACATACGTTGATTGTCATTACCACATAACTAGGAAAATAGATCCTTTTGGCATATTTTTCTTGTCTTTTTTGTCTTTAGAATTCAAAACTTGGTAGCTTTAGCTACAAATGACACGTTCTCTTTTTTGAATCTGGCAAATGCATAAATCAAGTACCAGCCTCTTTATATTAGATCAAGTCTATTTTAGGTATCTGGCTGTTTAACAAGAGCTTTGATAGGACAGATCTGCATGTTTTCTATGAATGAGGACTGAAATGAAAACATTAAAATATGTGGTCATTTGTCAGGTATGTTCATCAGAACATATTTGAGGTTGTCCACAACATGTTAATTCATTCTCTCATTTTTCCAAAACACACACACGCAGAGGAGCAAATGCAGCATTTGCTAGGCGGCAACTGAGGCCCACACTCTCGAAGCTGTGCACCCGTGCCTCAGGCTGGCTGCTTCTCCAGCCTGGCTGCTTCCAAGTTTTCCACCTTCCTGTTGAGGAAAAGAAAGCCACCATAACTTCAGCTCAACCTCGTATTTCTGTGGGCTGGAGCAAGGAGAATCACTGTAACTTGAATGGGAATTACTCTAACTCAAATTACCCATTAGCCATTCTCCTTGGAGTATACATTAGTTCAGAATGCTCTCTGGCCTATGATTATACCCAACAGAGTGGTTAAGTCTGATTGCAAGTTTCTGAATGGCAGAGCCCAGGCCCAAGGCATTATTAATGTGGCACAAAGAGAAGAGCAGGGCTTTGCAATCAGACCAGCCTTTGTTCCAGGCCAGGCTTTGTGACCTTGGATACATTGCTTTGCCTCTCTAAGCCTTAATTTCCTTGTCTGTAAAAATGAAGATTATATCCACCTCTTGAGATTAAAAGAGAAAAGCACTTAGCAGGGTCTCTGATATACAGAAAGTACTCCTTAAATACTGGTTGCCCTCTTTCTTCCTAGATAAACATTGAAGTGTTGACATTTCTGTAAACATGGGTGCAATGTACAGACATACCTCAGAGATACTGTGGGTTCCATTCCAGACCACCACAATAAAGCAAATATTGCAATAAAGTGAGTCACATGAAACTTTTCCTTTCCCAGGGCGTATAAAAGTTATGTTTACACTCTACTGTAGTCTATTAAGTGTGCATTAGCATTATGTCTAAAAAAATGTACATACCTTAATTAAAAAATACTTTATTGCTAAAAAATGCTGACCATCATCTGAGCCTTCAGCGAGTTGTAATCTTTTTGCTGGGGGAGTGTCTTGTAAAAAATGCAATATCTGTGAAGCATAATGAAGCGAAGTGCAATAAAATGACGTATGCCTGTACATTGTTCTGGCGAAAATGGAGAGTGCAAAGATGGATTCCCAAGCTGTAGGTGGCTTAGAGATGTCCCACACACTTTCTGTACTTGCTTTCCCCTTTCCTCGCCATGGTCCTTTTGCTCCTCCCTCCATCATTCCTCCTTTGGGTACTGAGCTGCCTCCTCTCTGGCCTTGCTGATCCTTTGTCCCTCGTCCTGGTTCTGTATGTATGGGGAGAAGTCCCCCGGAACTTAGTGCTGCCATGGATGGGAGAGGTGGAGGTGAGGGGTAGGGAACTGTCTGCAGAAGCCCTGAGAGTTTGAGCTTTTACAATGCTGGGTCAGAGAGGCAGTGGAGTCTGGGTTTTAATTCCAGCCCTACTTTTGTGAGCTCTTGTGGCCTTGAACAAATTGCTTGTCATCCTTGAATCGGTTTTCTCATTTACACAATGGGGATAACAATTCCTTTATTACCTCCCTGCATGGGTTGTTGTTGGGTCCCATTAAGTCATGGTGTGAAAGAGCTCTGTACTCCATGAAGGCCACATAAACTTTGGAATTCAAGAGGCAGGGCCTCCAGATGTCGGTCACCCCAGGCAGGCTGTATGGAGGTGGTAGAATCTCTATGTGGGTGTCGGGTGTGCTACGTGGACATTGCTGCAGCCCTCCACACCCCTCTCTCCTGCCCTCTGATGTTGAAGGAGACTTCAAGGAGGAAATCCTGCCAAAGGTTGAGAAACTGCTGCATGGGTAATATGAGAGGAAGATAAATTTCAGGACTGAGATCACCTAACACTGCGTGATCGAAGGCATGGGGCAAAGTTCTAAAGAAGCTTTAATTCTGTCTTAGAATTGCCTGTACTGTCTGCTCATCTCAGTTCTTAGTGGACAAGAACAAGGAGCTGGCTGACCAGCCAGTAAGTCAGAGGAGAGTGGTAATGGCATTCATCAGACGTTGACTTGGGCTGCTCTAGGCTGTCCTCACTGCCCTCTGCCTTCTTGCTAACCTGAGTGTCTAAGGTTCACTCTGCAAAGCACTAAACTGACTCAAGGCATTTCCCCCTCTCAAACAATTAAGCTAATTATTTAATTTCGTCTGAAAGACGTGTGTTGCTCTCTGCCTGACCTGCCTGGTGAGCCAGGAGAGCAGTACCCAGTGAGAGGAAGGTTCAGACTTCCTGGGTTGTACCCACCCCCTCTTCACTCCCTGGCTGATATCCTCCTCCTTGTTCCTCTTCCCTCTTCATTTCCTGGCCTGGCCTCTGCAACACCTGACCCCTTGCCTCCTGTCCTGTCTGCCTACTGCCTTGAACTCCTCCCTTGGCTGTGACCCCTGACACCACCCCGCTCCTGTGGACCTTGCCGCCCCTCCTCAGATGTGAATCACTTATATATCTTAGGCTAAGCCAGACTGGGTGTCACTCTAGGAAACAACTGCCCAGTACAGCCTGCCCCACCCCTTTGTAAGGATGTTAGTCAGCCCCCCTAATTACTCATCAGCTAGTCCTGTGTCTTCATTGCTCCTGGGACATTAGGCTGGAGGTTCTACTAGCCCTGGCTTTGACCCAGCCGTGTACAGATTCAGTGGTATCATCAAGGGATGGCTTGGTAGATGGCAGGGCTGGGTTGGAGCTACTTTAACTCCTCCATAAGCTCCACCAGTTTGCCCTGAGGCCCTCCAAACAAACATGCACTCTAAATAAAAGCCGTGTGCTTGCTTTGTCAATGCAGCTTTAAGGCAAGCCCCCTGATCTCCCCTTTCAGCCAGGCTGCCCCAAAGCTCCTCTTCTATAGAAATTCTAGAGCTGCCCCCAGATGGACTCAGACCATGTAAGTTAAATGCAGGCGGTGGAGGCAGAGGCATTCACTCCCCAAGGGGAGCTAGAAATGCAGAGTTAAGGCTCAGAGCCCTTGGGAGTAACTAGTTATTGAAGACCAAAGCCAGGGATCAGGTATAGAACATCACTGAATCATTTGCCTCCTGCCCTGCTTGATTTTAGTAGCTTAGTCCTTTGAATGGGGGCCCTTTTCCTGGGCTAAACTGTCACGTGAGTCTGGCAAAGAGAAAATAAGTATAATCTTTTTTTATATCACCATGGCATTTGGGTTAGTCAGGGTTCTCCAAAGAAACAGAACCAACAGGATATATATAGATAGATATGAGGAGATTTATTATAGGAATTGGCTCATGGGATCCTGGAGGCTGAGGAGTCCTATAATCTGCCATCTGCACGCTGGAGAACCAGGAAAGCCAGGGTAGTGTAATTCAGTCTGAGTCTGAAGGCCCGAGAACCAGGAGCACTGATGTCTGAGGGCAGGAGAAGATGTATGTTCCAGCTCAAGCAACAGGGCAGAGTCGCCGTTCTGCCACCTTTTTGTTCTCTTCAGGCCCTCGGTGGATGGGATGATGCCCACCTGCCTTGGTGAGGGTGATCTTCTCTACTCAGGCTACGAGTCAAATGCAAATCTCTTCTGGAAACACCCTCACAGACACATCCAAATAATGTTTTGCCAGCTATCTGGGCATCCCTTAACTCAGTCAAATTGACACATAAAATTAATCATTGTACCACCAAATCAGGAAATTGACATTGGTACAACACTACTGTCCAATCCACAGAGCCCTTTTATATTGCATCTGTTGCCCCCATATGTCTCTTTTTCCTGTCTGATCTACGATCCATGTTAAATGTATTTGTCATATCTCTTCTGGAATTGTCCCTCAGACTTCCCCTGTTCCTAAAGTCCTTGCAGTTGTAGAGGTCTTACATTCTGTAGGGTGACTCTCACCCTGGGACTAGCAGGTATTTCTTCAGAACCAGACTCAGGTCATGCATTCTTGGCAGGAACTTCTCAGCGTATCACATTAGAAGGTACACGATGTCAACCTGTCCCACCATTGGAATATTGGCCTAGATCACCTGGTTATGTTAGTGTTTGCCAAATCTCCTTACCTTAAATTCACCCATTTCCCCTTTGAAATTTATTGGTGTTTGTGGGAAGGTATTCCAAGGTTAAGCTAATAGCCTGTTCCTCGTTAAACCTCCACTCCAGCCTTATCACTCGTTGTTGACTTCTGCCTGAATCAGCCACCTCTATGAATGTTGCCAAATGGTGATTCTTTATTTCCATCACTCCTTCAACATTTATTCACTGACATTCTACTATAAGGGAGAACTTTCTTTCTACCTCATATATTTATTCAGTGATATGAAGTTTTCATGGATTCCTTTTGTAGTCAATACATTGAAATCTGTTAGGATCATCTGTTTTGATATTCAAATTGTCCTCAGTTTGAGCTGGCTCCTGTGTCCTTTTGACATCCCTATCATTCACTGAGCATTTTTAAATTTTCTGGCACCACAAGATATTCCAAGTTCATCTTGTACTTTCCCTGACCTAGTTAGTCCTCCCTTTTGGTAGAGAATGGTATTTAGAAACCAAGATATGGAAAGTTGCTGTACCCATGTTACTTAGGTGTCTTTGCTTTAGGACAGAGCTAGGAAATATGTGTATATACATGTATACATTTATAAATTTTTCTACATTAGGCCATGTATTATAAAATCGTGAGTTCGTACTAACATCTCCAATTCCAGTCCAACACCAAGAGCTCTTTCTATTCTTACCCCTTTATATCTTTGTACGTATCTTCTCTGGCAGTTAGAAACTTGACTTCCATTATCTTCAGTATTTTTACTTATTTGCTTAAAGTAGCCCATCTCCCAACCACAAAGGCCATCCTGCCTCTATTGTGCCAACCTCTCTTCCCACTGCCTCTTGTCCTTGGCTGCCAGGCCTGCTAGTCCGTGTGTCTATGCAGCTTCATTATCAGCCTCCAGTCCCTCCAGCTCATTGCTCTGTGTGGCCCCCAACTGTAGCCCATGCCTCTGTGCAACTTGCCAAACTCCCTCTCATCATGTTACATTCTCAGCCACACGCTGACCCCACAGTTCTGGGGAGAGAAGAAAAGAGAAGGCCAAGGAAGAGAGAAGAATATGGAAATAAAGCAAAGATAGGAATAGTATATATATTTTTAAAGATTTTGATACATATTGCCAAATTGCCCTCCCCAAAAGTTGTATCAATTTACATTCTCACCAGCTTGTCATGAGGGTGCCATTTTCCCTATACCCTTGCCAACACTGAATTTTATTCACCTGTTTAGATGTTGTCAATCTGATAGCACTTCTCTTTTGTCTCTATTACAGCTCATGCCATACTCAGCCCTGCATTATTCTTCTGTGTCTCCTCTTACCCTTTAGATCAGGGTTTCTCGACCTTGGTACCACTGACACTTTTGGGCTGGATAATTCTTTGTTGTGGGGACTGTCTTGTGCATTGTAGCAGCATCCCTGGCCTCTACCTGCTACATGCCGGGAGCACCCCTAGTCATGTCTATCCCAGATGTTTCCAGATATTGTGGGTATCCCTGGGGGGAGTGGAGCATTGGCTCTGGCTGAGCACCCACGACTCTAGATTATGAGCTTCCTGAGGGCATTTTATATCTTTATGCATGTTTTTGTACATCTCTGTCTTTCTCTTGCATATAGTGAACCATGCGGAAATTTTATCTGGACAAGGATGAGAGGAATCAGTGGTTGGGTAGATCCACTGTAACAGGACCAGTGGAACTTGCCCATTGCTTGTATGCAAATTCTATTAACATCCAAGAGAGGGAAAGGGAAAGGAATGTCAGCAAGGTTAAATTTCCATGGATTGCTACTAGGTCATTACCAGTCTTTCTCAGTTAATTTCCAGTCTAATTTCCTATAGTCAGATAATTGAAGTTTGTGGCCTAGTTCAGCTGGTGGGCTCTATTTTGTTGGTGGGGAAAGCAAAATGCTTTAGGAGAAGGTGTTTCTTAAGTTACGTTGTTCAACATGTTAGAAGTAAACCGGGTTGCTTGCTCTTTTCTGAGCTTTCTCTGAAACAGGCAAACTGACTAATCATTGCTATTTTCTATCATGTATTTAGAGTTTTATTCTGTCATTTTCATTTGATTATATGGACTTTTTCGCATAAACTCTTGTCAAAAATTCCAAGTAGAGATACACTTACAAATTTTTATTGACATTTACCGCAATCATATTATAGTTCTTCTAGAATCAGTAAATGTTTGCAAAAGGCATTTAATGTCATTACGCAGAACAAATCTGCATATTTCATTTCTTGTGGGGGCATAGAATTAACTACCCAGAAAAGGCTGTAATGGTCAGTGTGTTGAGAGAGTGAATCTGTCTCTCCCAGTTTTAGTTTTCTTCTCTGTAAAATAGAGAATGCTACACTGCCCATCTCACTGTGGGATCAAATGGGAAAAGAGATGTGAACTCACCTTGAAAACTGTTCAGTGGTGTATCAAGGAATGTATTTTGATGGATCGCTCCAAGATCCAGATAGAGTGGTCTAGAGGAAGCTTGGTAATATAATTAGAAGCTTAAACATCAGATTTTCAACCCAGTTGGCTGAATTCTTCTCATACATATTCCATATTCATCTGTGACTAAATGTTTTCAGTGGTAGTGAAAAACACCAGCTAATAACTCTGGACCGGCTGGTAGAGGAGAGAAGGACTTGGCTTTGGGGTTGTTATGCTGGTGACCCACCCAGTCTAAGGGAGGGGTTTCCTCTTTTGGTCTCCCCTCCCCAGTAATCTGTTTTGGGACTCCCTCTCCCCTACCTATTAGGAACAGGCTCTCCCTGTTGCTTACTGGACTTATCTGACTCCTCTGGACTTAGAAGCAGGCTGAGGCTTTACACCAGCTACTTCGTTCACTTTGTCCCAGTAACGCAATAACGTGACACGTTAGAGCTTGTCTCCCTTTTACAGGAGAGGAAATTGAGACTCAAAGAGGTGAAGTAACTTTCCTCAGGCTCCACTGAAAATAACAGTAATGAAATTAACAGTATGTGTCAGAGGCTATTCTAAGAACTTTATTTAAATCTCCCAACAACCTTAGGGAGAAGGTGCTATTATTGTCACCATTTTATAGATGAGGAAATTAAGGCACAGAGAGGTTAACGAACTTGCTGGTAAGCAAGTCTTCAAACTCAGGCCAACTATCTCCAGAGGCTGTGCTCTTTAGCATGTAGATATCCAGTTTCGCCAACACCGTTTGTTGGAGAGGCTATCTTTTCCCCATTTTGTATGCGTGGGTTTATTTCTGGGCTCTCTATTCTGTTCCATTGGTTTATATGTCTGTCTTTATGCCAGTACCATACTGTTTTGATTATTGTAGCTTTGTAATATGTTTTGAAATCAGGAAGTATGAGGCCTCCAAATTTGTTTTTCTTTCTGAAGATTTTTTTGGCTATTTGGGATCCTTTGTGGTTCTATATGAATTTTAGGATTTTTTTTTTTCTATTTCTGTAAAAAAATGCTATTGGGATTTTGATAGGGATTGCTCTGAATCACTTTGAGTAGTATGGACATTTTAACAATATTAAGTCTTTCAATCCTTGAACACAGTATGTCTTTCCATTTATTTGTGTCTTCTTTAATTTCTTTCAGCAATGTTTTGTAGTCTTCAGTGTACAAATCTTTCTCCTCCTTGGTTAAGTTTATTCCCCCAGTATTTTATTCTTTTGGATGCTATTGTAAATGGGATTTTTTTTTTAATTTCCTTTTCAGATTGATTGTTGTTAGTGTGTAGAAATGCAACTGATTTTTGTATGTTGATTTTGGATCCTGCAACTTTACTGAATTCATTTATTAGTTCTAAGAGATTTTTTGTGGAGTCTTTAGGGTCTTCTGCTTATAAGACTGTGTCATCTGCAAACAGATATCATTTTACTGCTTCCTTTCCAATGTGGATATCTTTTATATCTTTTTCTTGCCTAATTACTCTGGCTAGGACTTCCAGTATGATGTTGAACAGAAGTGGCCAGAGCGGGTATCTTTGCCTTGTTCCTGATCTTAGAGGAAAAGTTTTCAGTTTTTCACTGTTGAGTACGGTGTTAGCTGTGGGGGCCACGCTGTTTAACCACTCTACTCAGCTGCTTATCTGCTAGTATTTGAACCCAGAACCTGAAGCCCGTGTTCTTCTACTGCACCATGTTGTCTCTCCCCTCCCTTCTCACTCCCTTCTCCACTCCTGCCTCCCTGCTTAGTTTCAAGCAGCAGAGGAAGGAAGCAGCAGTGCCTTAAGCTCAGTCACTGTGGCACTGGGCCCGTCCTTAGGCAGGGGAAATTCTTTCCTGAGCTGTCATTTTAGTATAGGTATGGGATGACTTTGTTGTTGCTCCTTGTTAAATTGAAGTGTCAGAGCATGAACGGTTACACCTCCAGAATACCAATTGTATATTCCACTGAATTTTTTAGAAATTTTGAATTATCTTACTTTCTTTGGAAGTACTATCTATCATTTACTGTGTACTTCCTGTGTGCTGAGCATCTTGCTAAGCACTTTATAGACATTGTTTTATTTAGTCTTTTCAACAATCCTTTATGGTTGTTGTGGTTATTTTGTCGTTTTTAGAGAGGAAGTAAAAGGCTCTGCCTGGATCAGCAGTGTGCCAGGTTAGAGCCATTGCTGAAAGTGATGAGCGTACCTCTGACCCAGGTCCAGCTGACACAAAACTTCTGCTTCTTTCCCCTCATGACCTTGCCCCCCTACGTGTCACAGCCTGTATGCTTTCCTTGCAAGTGTTTAGTTTACCAGAACTCCACAGGTCTGGCCTTCCCTTCTCTAAACTCTGTTTTAAATACCCATGCTAAAATGTTCATTTCTTTCTTTGTTCTGATCGACAAACATCCATTCTATAATGGAGGAGAAGAAACAAGAAAACCACACACGCGCGTGAAACAAACAACTCCCATTCAGAAGAATGGGAGACGTGTAGCAGCTGCGGGTGCATAAAAATGATGAAGCCCTGCTGGGCAGGAATTATTAAGACTTCCCTGCCCTGACCGTGGTGTAAGTTCTGTGGTTGGTCCCTGCTTCTGCGCTCTGGGAGAGGCCTCCGGGGGGCCCTGGCTTTGCCTCAGTTCTATGGGAAGTTCTTCTTTGTCCGTTACCCTCTGTGGCCATATCTGAATGGGGTGTTGCAAAGTCTGTGCTCCTTGGGGGAGAATGAACATTCACCTTTCCAGGTCAAGCTGTGGCTTCCATGGCAATATAATTCCTTAAAAATTAGTTCATAGGTTTTTGGTCTGTTTGCTTCTAGTCAGTACAACTCGCCAGTTACCACATCCACATTTTGTTCTAGACCAAGTTCTTAAGCATGCCTTATTTCCCAACTTCTGCGCCTGGCCCACCTCTCTCTTCCTTTCTTTGGTGTCTTTACCCAGAAGCCCTCTAAAATGTGGACTTGGGCGGGAAGATGCACTGTTACTCTGATCTATACTGTAGGCCTGCCTTCCTTTGTTCCACTGCAAATATCTTATTTAGAAGCCTTTGAGAAAGGCTGTGCGGGTGTGTGGGGAGGTGTGGTTACTATTTTCTGCTCTTTAGGGTTACAAAAGCAGTTAACTTTTCTGATCCTCTAAGGCTCCCAGTTTTTGGATGCTGTCTATTCTTTTCTACCTTTGCTTACAAACTTACAATTCTTGCCTGAGCTCCTCTCTTTCTTGTGCTGCCTTGCTAAAAGCTGCAAGAAGCAGCCAATGTGTGCTCACATTCCAGAGTTGGAACTGATCTTGGATTACAATGAAGGACATCTATGAGGTAGACTCCACTGTGCAGGGATCTGTTGGATCCAATGTAGTCATCTTTATTTTATATAACCCTTATAACCGTGGGTAAATCACTCATTTACTGAATCACTTACTATAGGTAGAGAAATTTACTAAGGTTCTGGTATGCATAAGGGGACATTGAGGACATCAAAAGAATGGTGACACTGGTCCATGCCCTTGGAGATATGATTTATTCCTCTTTCTTTCTCTGAGAGTTGTTGTATTTATAACTAGGAAATATTGTATGTACTAGATCTTACTAAAAGATTTAAGAAAATCCATAACATAGTAAAACCTTGCAAATAATACTTTTGGTTATATTACAGTGTGCTTTAAATGACATCTGTATTATTCAGAGTTTTATAGGAAACAGGTGATACAGTCAAACTGGTAATTGGAGGAGGGGATGGTAACTGGGGGAGGGCAGAGTTCATGGAAACCAACAAGAGATGGTGCAGTGCCCCAGAGGAGCAGTTAACACCAGAGGCGTAGGAGACAGGGAGGCTGCCTGTATGGAGAGGCTGCCTGATGGGAGCTAACCCAGCCAACCCACAGCAGCCTGGCAGGGAAGGAGCAGGGGAAACCAGTTTCTCAGCCTCAGCCTCCTCCCTCCTCCCCATCTCTTGCTGTACCTTTCATTGGCAGGAGCTGGAGGGCGAGGAAGCCTGTGGCTGCAGTCCCTCAGGGTGAAGAGAAGGTTAGAGAGGGGAACTGGAGTGGCCAATGGATGAGATCAGGCACAGCATTCAGATACCTTTTGTATGCATTTCTGTGACCTAGCTACCTCTACACAGATGTGCTGTCTTACTACCAGACAGGCATGGGGAGGGAGAGGGAGGCAGGATGGGGAGGATATGAGCCTCCTGCTTTAGTGATGAATCCTGCTTCCTAACCAAAGCTGGAAGTCCTGCAGGAGACTGTGACTTGATTGTTTAGCAATAGCAGTGCTCTCTTTTAGAACCACTGAAGCCTTGCTTAAAACAACTGTTTGCCACTACAGCCACATGTTTTGAAAATATGATTTTCCTTTTCCTAGAGAGTTTCAGGATGGAGTCAGACACTAACCTGGGCTGGTGTGGTCTCCAGAGGCTTGGAGGGGGTCACTGCTGATCGCTATTGACCTGTCATTGGTAACAGTGAGGAGTTATTTGGAACAAAACATGTAGAACAAGAGACGCTTGGATATCCTTCTCGGAACAGGAGGCAGGAGATGGGTCACGAAATGGAGTGAGTGAGGGAATGCAGTACCACAGTGAGCTTAGGAGCAGCAGTTTGGACTAACAATTTTCTGTTGCGAATTTTATAACGTAAAGAAATCAAATTTTCTTCTCATAGGAAGGCATTTGCTGTAAGCAGGAACTTTAGAATTTCTCAAAATATATTTTCACAGAGTGACAAAGTTCTTTGTACAAGAAGACTATTTCTTTCAACTATGAATGTCCACGCTTTAAATTTTGCCATTCTCTCCTCCTTCAAACAGTAAAGTTACTGACATGTGATTACACAATGCTCTAAGGATTATGTGCTATATAATAGAATATATGGAGTTATATTATGTATAAATATTATTAATTTTAAGCATTTTGATTAGCATTTTTCCTTTAAGAGGGTCAGAGGACAAAATGTATTTGTCATCTTCCTAGACTAATGAATTAGATGACATTAAAATTGTATAATAGATAAAGTAAACACAAAGATTTACATTACATTTAGATAAGCTAAGTCAGGGAATTTGCTGATCATATAAAATCTGTATCTTACCTCTTTTATTTGGTTTAGTTCTGTATGTTTTCAAGTTTGCTTTCCTGTTTAGTCAAAAGGTTTAAGACAGTCTTCAGTCATCAATGACATCTGGGGAACAATGCCTTTGATTATAACTGTTTATTAAACAAGTCCTGGAGTAGAAGCTGTGTATATATACCATGGCCTCTTGGAAATCTACCCACTCGATGGAGAGAGAGAGAAAGCAGTAGTTGGACCAGCTGACGTACAGCAGGCGGTCCTCCCTACATAAACATGCACTGGCACAATAACCTATTTATTCTGCTTAGTTCAGGCTGCAGCTTTCCCCTATGTGTCACCACCTCTGAGCAGAGGATGACTTGAAGCACGGAAGTTTCTCATTTCCCAAGGACACCCACTGTGTGCGCCTGCCCCTCCTCAGTGTGGCTGCTTTCTTGGGACCTTTACTAATAGTAGAGGCACTTGGGTGTATTGTGGAGACCTTGCTGCTCTCTGGAGAACAGAGGATCTAAATCCCAACAATTTTATGTGCCTGAGTTTACCATTCGTTCTTAAGAAACAGAATAATGAAACTTCAGCAAAGTTGAATTTAGCTTTCTTAAGAGAAACGATCTAGTTTATTAAGATAGGGTGGCAGATTTGTAACAGCCCTGCACTTAACAGGCGCCGCTAAAGTATTAGGTTTACCCAAGAGTATCAAAGGCTTCCAGTACACTATTATAGACAGTATCTGTTTAAATTGAATTTCAAACAAATTGCTACTTCTCTGTGTGTTTTACCATAGCAAAGAGTAAAGTAATGGCTTATGAAACGTGTGGGCTTTATTTATCTTGAAATTGTTGCATTATAGTAGAGTTGATAACATCCTCTCCCTCCTCTCTTTTTAAAAATATTTATTTATTTACTGAACAGTTTTATATTTACAGAAAAATTGAGCAGATATTAGAGAGTTCCCATCTTATATCCCCGTTCCTGCACATAATTTCCCGTTATTAACATCTCACATTAATATAGTACATTTGTTATAATTAATGAACTGATATGGATACATTATTATTAACTAAAGTCATACTTTGTTCAGATTTCCTTAGTTTTTACATAATGTCCTTTTTCTGTTCCAGGATCCAGGATACACATTATATTTAGTTATGTCTCCTTAGGTTTCTCTTAGCTGTGACAGTTTCTCAGATTTTCCTTGTTTTTGATGACCTTGCCAGTTTTTTGAGGTGTCCTGGTCAGGAATTTTGTAGACTGTCTCCCAGTTGGGATTTGTCTGAGGTTTTTGTCATGATCAGACTAGGGTTATGGGTTTTTGGGAGGAAGATCACATTCTTAACATATATCAAGGTTACAGACTAGCAACATGACATCACTGTTGATGTTGACCTTGATCACCTGGCTGAAGTTGCGTTTGTCAAGTTTCTCTGCTGAAAAGTGACTCTCCTCCCTGCCCAATACTGTCCTCTTTGAGAGGAAGTCATTATGCACAGCCCACACTTAAAGAGTGGAGAGTTATGTTTCCCTCCTTTAGGGTGGATTATCTACATAATTTATTTGGAATTCTTCTGCATGAGAGATTTGTCTCTTCTTTCTCATTTGTTATTCAGTCACTTACTTATATCAATAGGGACTCATGGATGTTTATTTTATACTTTGGGTTATAATCCAATACTACTTCGTTTATTTTGTTGCTCAGATTGTTCTTGCTTTGGCCATTGGGTGCCCCCCTCTTTTGAAGTTATGTTCAAAGAGAAATCATAGTGTCTGATGTCCATAATGATGGGATAAGTCTCTATTGTGGGACTGCCCTTCAGACCACCCTGTCTTGTCTGCTCTGGTGAAGCCACTGTTCAAGGGTGGCAAACCCTACTCCTCACACCTCTCAGCCAGCAGGGCTTGGAGTCAAGTCTATAGAGAGAAATGAAAGAGTTGTCAGACCCAAATTAGAGAGTATGCCGAAGAAGAAGACAGTAATAATGCTCAGTTTGGGTAAGTGGTTGGAGTGCACGTGGGCATGTGTATGCAAGGATACTTCATTTAATTCTACATTTAACAAGGATTTACTGAGCGCCTACTACGTGCAGGGCATTGTTCCAGGCACTGAGGATGTGTCATAACAACACAAAGTCCCTGACTTCCTAAGTGCATGGGGAGACCCACCATAACCCCAAGTCGATAGAGTCAGATAGTGAGAAATGCTGTAAAGAAAAATAGAGCAGAGGTAAAGGGTGAAAGTGCAGCAGGGTGGGTAAGGTGCTCCTTCAGAGACTGGCAGGGAAGAGATCTCTGATGAAGTGACATTTGAGCGGGAATGAGGTGGAGAATGAGCCTTGTGAGCATCTGGGGGAAGAGGCTTCTGGATGGAGGGAACAGCAAGTCTGAAGGCCTTGAAACTAATGCTAAAATGAACCTCAGCGATCATATGTGGGTCTGAATCTCCCGTGCTATCCCGATTTTGCCATTAATATGAATTATTAAAAAGAATTCAGTGGGCAAACATGATTGCTTATACAAGAGTGGTCTCTCTTCTGGCTGTTAGCTACCAACTAACCTAGCCTCCAAGTCCCATTGGGCTGGGGTTTCCAGACGGGAGAGGACTGTTCTGCATTTGTGGACCAGAGAGAATAAGCCCAGCACTGAGCGACCTTGATTTTGTTGCACTCTGATTCTTCCTAGGAGGAAGAGGAGAGTGTTACTCAAAGCCAGCTGAAAGGCTAGCAGCCAGTTGTCTTGTAAGATGTAGCTAGAAATACAAGCCGCTTGAGTGGTTTTCAGATCTTAATTTTCATAATTGTTTCCACATTATGGGCTGGCTGGACATCTTTTCAAAGAATCAAGTTGGGAGAGTCTAAATGAGAGCTTTGCTCCTGAAGTTTTCATTTGGATTCCGCATATAGACTTTCTAAACCATCATTTTATGAAGTCTTAAATTACTGAAGTTTGAAGTTGTGGTAATAGCTCCAAAGTTTAACATCTTTTGTTTCTGGGTCAGAACAATTCGAACCCTCTAAACCTTTAATATAAAAAAGAGAAAAGAAAAGAAAGAAAAAAAAAGAAAAACAGCGTGGGATTTGGCAGAATTAAAGTTTAGCAATGTCACACTAGTCTTGAAATTGACCATATTGTGTGGCCTATTAGCATAAAATTTGAAAACATATTTTCAGAAAATTGCTTTTTCTTTACTTCTCAGGGCTAGTAAAACAAAACCAAAAAAACACAAAAAACAAAACCCCAAAGGCTATTTATAATTTTATTTATTTATTTTCCCCCAAAGTCCCAGTAGATAGTTGTATGTCATAGCTGCACGTCCTTCTAGTTGCTGTATGTGGGACGCAGCCTCAGCATGGCTGGAGAAGCGGTGCGTCGGGTGCGTGCCCGGGATCTGAACCTGGGCTGCCAGCAGCGGAGCACGGGCACTTAACCGCTAAGCCATGGGGCTGGCCCCCAAAGGCTATTTAGAATGCCCCAAATATTTTATAGTGCAAGACAGTCTTTGAAGGTGATTTGATCAGATCGTTCTATTTTGGTAATTTTATGTTATTGTCAGTATGACTCTAGCTCTTGGTTCTGTCTGTGTTTGGGGCGGTGGAGAGAGTGTAGAGTTATAGATCCACGTGGGAGAACAGCTGCAGGAGTAGAATCCAAGGTCTTCCTCTTCCTAGTTGTGTGACCTTCAGGAAGGGTGCTTCCATTTCCTCATCTGCAGAATGGATAGAATAATAGTATCTACATCATTATTGGGAGGATTACATGAAATGACCCATGTAAGATGCTTAGTCCAGCACCTGGCACCAAGTGATCACTCAAATATTAGCAATTAAAAATAGTAATAATGAAGTGGAGATATTAAGTAACTCACTCAAGAACACAGTTAATAAGTGAAGGAGTTCTCTGATTGTCCTAGTTAGTAGGTGATGTGTAAGTCAGCAAAGGCATATAACTGAACCTTTTTGTTTTAGTGGGGGAAGAGAGAGTGTAGGCCAGATTCATTCATTTATTCTACAAATGCTGATACTATAGACATGAGCATTAAAGGTGGGTTCCCTGCTCTGCTGGAACAGAACTGTCTAGCGGAGGGGGATGGACAATAAATGCATAAACACAAAAGAAAATACGTGACGAATGACAAGTGCTCTGATGAAGATAAAACAGGGCTCTCTCATATTAAGAGCTGCAGGGTTACGTTGGATTGCTCAGAGAAGGGGTCTCAGTGGAGGGGATGTTTAAGCCAGGATCGCAGAATCATATTTTAAGGTTTGAGAGAAGTTGAGACGATAAATCGATGATTTCTTATAAGCTAACCAAAGTTTTTGGCAATTTCTAGCTAAGGAAATATGGTGATCTGTAGTTAATGTGTACTAGAGACTGTCAGTGAGCTTGGCAACATATGGCAGAGGAGGAAAAGTCGAAAGTATTAATTCACAAAACTTCCAGTTATTTATTTTTGGAACTCGGGGGTGATCGCGCTAGGAAACGTTTTATGGGGGAGTTGGGGAAAGTGATGTCCCGATGTGGTTAGTTGTCAGCATATAAGGTCTTATGGTTTCATGAAGTTTTAAGTAGGAAACCATTTTATGTTCATTATCACTGAAAACTCTGAAGAGTGCTATGCTGGTAAGAGTAGTACTAATGAACATAAGCGAATTCTTGAGGCTTTTCCTTTAAACAGTAATTTTGATTTCCCGGAGCTGTAGTTGTCGAAGAAAGGTAGAATACATTAAGCAGAGTGTGTGCTCCTAAGACAGAATTTGTAAACTAGCATTTAAAAGCCTATTTATTTGTTTATTACAAAAAATGTGGGACATGGAAAAACTGAAAACAGTTTTTAAAATTGACCCACAATTCCACCATTCTTAATTAACTACATTTTGAGATTTTTTTCATTATCTTTTTCTATATCTTTTAAAAATAGTCCAGACACACAAATATATGTGTGTATATATGTATATATACATATACATGTATGTATGTAATTTGTAGTGAAAATAATGGCACCTGGTTTTTCTCATATTAACACAACTTCATGGTAAACATGATTTTCAATGGCTGTGTGATATTCCGTCCTGTGGAATCTTTTTCACCAATTCCCTATACAAACTTTTTTGCTCTCCTGTCTCTTTCTCCCCAAAGTAGAATTCAGGCCTGGGAGGTAGGGAGCTGCTTAGGGGGGTAGTTCGGGTTAGTCATGGTTTTTCAGCTTTGTAAGACAAAAGTCTTTCTCAGCCTCAGGACAGTTTTTGTTAAAACATGTCTAAGAATGTGCCATTTTGGTTTCGATGGGGGAAAGTTGAATTTGAAGATTTTGAAGTAAAAATCGTTGAAGTTTTAGGACATCATATAATTATAAATTCAACTAAATTTACAAACCAAAATTAAAATTTTAAGACCTCTTCAAAAGAATATTAGGAAAATTTTAACCATTTGTTGGTAGTATCTTAATTCCAACCTCTTTCTGACATATTATTAATATGAATATTAATATATTCATATGAACAATATATTATTAATTAATAATATTAATAATTAGTAATGTTAATATATAATTAATATTAATCTCAATATTGCTGATTAATTTAAAAAGGATTATATAAATTTTAAATTAGAAATGTGTTTCTCTTAGCTATCTGGAGAATGTAGCAAAATAAAATACAGACTTTTTCATTAGCGAAAGGACACACAAAATTGTATCATTAAAATTTCTCATGTGGTTCGTAGATTGTTTGTCTTCAATTTCTATATACTTCTAACACTGTTGAAAGCTGAATTTTCTCCTTGGATATTTACACTGATTTTCACTAGATCAGTATCGTCTGTTCAACTCTCATATGCTACTGGTGGGATTAGAGATAGAATGACAGAACAAATAAACTGTCTCAAGGGCAGTTTGATGATATGTATTAGAAACCTTTAAGTAAGTTTTTATCCTTTACTTCATCAATTTGAATCTATGGATTAATACTAAGGAAATAATTGACCAAATATGTAAAGATTAATCTACAAGAATATAGCCTTGCTTACAAAAGTGAAATATTGGAAACAACAAAATGTCCAACATTTAGGGATTAGTTAAGTAAAGTGTGGTATATTCATATACTGGAACATTATGAAGCTATTAAAATGATCATATGCATCTGTATTTTTAATTTGGGAAAATTATCATGATATAGGATAGATATATTGGCCTGTTTTATGGAAGTATCTGATGCCAAAGAGAGTAAATTTTTATTTTGTTATTATTAAAATTGAGTCCCCCTTCCTTGTAATTGAAAGGCATTGGAACCATTTGTCTCTTGAGACCACTCCCAGTTTGTTTATTTTAAGCATATAAAATGATATTTTACGTTCCGTTTGCCATGATAGAGAAGCAAGTATCTAATTCATTTACAAGGATCATTACACCATTAAAATATAATTAAAAAGAAGACTTTCTGAGATACATTTCTGTTTTGTACTACTTCAAATTGATATCTGATCTGCTTATCTTGATTCTGGATGTGGTACTGGATTGCAGAATTTGTAAGAACTGTAAAAGCTGGGGATTTCTATTAAGCTTTTGCCGTTAGAGCCACTTCGTTCTTGCCAGTGGACAGCTCAGTGCCTGGGCCTACTGGACCTCTGGTTCTCCGGTGAAAAAACTGTAGCATCGTTGGAGCCCATGGTCCTTCTCCCCAAAAGATAGATTTCTTTCAATCCCAGTCTTCTTTGATTGGACCGTTCATGGCTGTGGCCAGACCACTGTGAGGCAGAACACCTCGTTTTTCCACCAAGTATAGATGGATGGGCATCCTTAGAGCTTCTGCCCAGCCCCTCCTTGGCCAGAATCCCTCACTTTTGGGGTCCAAAAGGTCTTCTCCTGAGATTAGTGCCTTCCCTGTCTGCCTGATACCCCAGTTTGGGGTCAATTTCAGACATGTGTCCTGAGGACTTGCCCCTCTTGGCAGGCATGTCCTTGTATCCACATGTGGTTGGACGTCTGCCCAAATTCCAGATCTTCATCTTGCCCATGGAGGCCTGCTCTTCCCCGACCTGCTGTGTTCACAAGAGCCCAGGGAAGGAAACTGACTTGAAGTGATTGACTTGGAAAATCCAGTAAACAAATTCACATTGTCAGAGTTTGGATTAGGAGACTATAAGGAAGAAGTGAACAAGGTCAGGAAGGGGGTATTGAGACCAACGTCTCCAGCCCTGCACCACAGGCTTAACAAGTGAGTGCTGTCATCGTAGCTGGAAACCAAAAGATGGCCAAAGGAGTGTCAGGAGTGGAATCAGAAGTGGTGGAAAATTGATCTCCTGGGGAAGCCATTTGGTCATGTGAGGAGTAATTCAACCCCTGTGATCCTGGCAAGAATGTGCTGGGCATTACCAGCCTGCCCTTGATAAATGAACAGAACCCACGAATAAGAAATGAGCTGGAAACCATCAGGAGGAAGCATTAACATGCTGTGCTGTAATTGTTACCAACGCTCAGTGCATTTTTCAGGCCTCAGAATATTTGATGTTTTGTTGCCTCCATAATCATGCATTCATTCATTCATTCAGCCAGCCAGCCGGCCAGCCATTCAGCAAACACCAGTCATGAGGCAACCAGGGCAGATGGGTCCTGGGGTTGTAATGGTGAACGAAACAGACCCTCCCTCACTGAGCTTGCGGCCTAGCCTGGGAAATGGACAACAATTACTGATGTGAGATAAATGCTGTGATAGGAGGTCAGGGGCTAGGGTCCTGGAGCAAGGGACATTTACACTGAGATCTGAAGGATTAACAGGAGTTGACCAGAACAAGGGGCTTAGCAGTGGCAATTGGTGGGTTAGTGACTGATTTTGCAAAGAGTGATATTGATTTCTTCTTTAAATTTCTTTCTAGGATGTTCGGTTCTTCTCCACAATGAATGAGTGTCACTATGATAAGCAGATGGACTTTTTTTATAATAGGAGCAACAGTGACACTGTCGATGAGTGGACAGGAACGAAGCTTGTGATTGTTTTGTGTCTTGGAACATTTTTCTGCCTGTTTATTTTTTTTTCTAATTCTCTGGTCATCGCAGCAGTGATCAAAAACAGAAAGTTTCATTTTCCCTTCTACTACCTGTTGGCTAACCTAGCTGCTGCAGATTTCTTTGCTGGAATTGCCTATGTATTCCTGATGTTTAACACTGGCCCAGTTTCAAAAACTTTGACAGTCAACCGCTGGTTTCTCCGCCAGGGGCTTCTGGACACTAGCTTGACTGCCTCCCTGACCAATTTGCTGGTTATTGCCGTGGAGAGGCACATGTCAATCATGAGGATGCGGGTCCACAGCAACCTGACCAAAAAGAGGGTGACGCTGCTCATTCTGTTCGTCTGGGCCATTGCCATCTTTATGGGGGCGGTGCCCACACTGGGCTGGAATTGCCTCTGTGACATCTCTGCCTGCTCTTCCCTGGCCCCCATTTACAGCAGGAGTTACCTCATTTTTTGGACTGTGTCCAACCTCGTGGCCTTCTTCATCATGGTTGTGGTGTATCTGCGGATCTACATGTACGTCAAGAGGAAAACCAATGTCTTATCTCCACATACAAGTGGGTCCATCAGCCGCCGGAAGACACCCATGAAGCTAATGAAGACGGTGATGACTGTCTTAGGTAAGAGGAACCAAGTGAGCCATTATTCCCATTAATCCAGCAAATATTTATTGAGCACCTACTGTATACGAGGCACTTACTAGGTAGTAGGAGTGCAGCACTGAACAAGATCAGACATAAATCCCCACCTGCCTGGAACTTATACTCTAATAGGGGAAGACAAAATAAGTATTCTCATGGGGATAAACAAAATGATTTTATAATAAATGTTATTACAATATTTATAAAATAAGATGCTGATGAGCCTTATGGTGAAAAATAAAGCAGGGAAGGGAGATAAGGAGTGCTAAGCAGGTATAGTTTGCAATTTTAAAAAGCGTTGTGAGGGACAGCTTCACCTAGAAGATGACTTTTGAGCAGAGACGTGAAGGTGAGGGAATGAACCACGTGGGTATCTGGGGAAGCATGTTCCAGGCAGAAGATGCAGTAAGCGTAGGAGCACTGACCAGCAAGGAGGCCACTGTGGCTGGAGTGGAGTGAGCAAAGGGAGAGTCGGAGGAGATGAGGTCAGAGAGCTGATGGGGTGGGAGTGGGGCAGCTCAGATTATGTGGGGCTGTGCAGTTATCATAAGGACTTTGGCTTTTCTGAGTGTGGTGAGAAGCCATTGGAAGGTTTTGAACAAGGGAGTGAGATGATCTGACTTATGTTTTAATGTCTTCTCCCTGGCTGCTGTTTTGAGAAGATGCTGTAATGGGGCAAGGGCAAAGTAAGAGAATTGCTTAAGAAGGTATTTCAGTCCTTGGGGGAGATGACAGTGACAGGAACCACAGGGCAGTTTGGAGGTGAGGAGGTGTGGTGGGATTCTGGAGGGTTTTTAAAGGGAGAGTTGATGAGATTTGCTGACTGGTATGGTATGAAGGAAGGTGAGAGGAGGAGGGAAGATGGGGAGTGTCGTTCACCGAGACACTCCTGACTGAAGAGCAGGAGGAGGAGGAAGACTGAAGAGGAGGAGGTTTATGGGGAGGGTCAGGAGTTTGGTTTAGGACAAGCTAAGTTTAGGAACCCATTAGACATCTGAGTGAGTTAATGAATCAGGAGTTCAGGATTTAGGTCCAGCCTGGAGATCTGTATTTGAGAGTTCTTGGGGGAAGAAAGGGTATTTTAAACCACAAGACTGGATGAGCCCACCCTGGAGGTGAACATGGGTGGAGGAGAGAAGACCAAGGAACGAGCCTCTGGACACTCCAGTAAGGAGGGTGGGAAAGCAAGGAGCAACCAGCAAAGGAGCCCCAGAAGGAGTAGCCAGGAAACCCAGGAGAATATGGTGGCCTAGAAACCACCAAAAGGAAGGAACTATCAGCAGTATTAATACTCTTGAGAGATGGAGTAAGATGAGGTCTCACTGGGTTTAGCAAAGTGGTAGTGTTTTGGTGACCTTGAGAAGTTCAAATTTATTGTAGCCAAGAGCCTGATCAAAATAAAATGAAGAAAGAAAGGGAAGAGAAGCTTTAGGACAGCGAGTTTGAACAGCTCCTAGGAGTTTTGCTTTGTACTGTGAGCCCTGTACCAAGAAGACACATTTGGTGTGAAGAATTTTCCCTTTGTTTTGTTTTCTCTCTAGTAGGTCCTGGGTTACAGATAGAACTGGTGATGTGTGGGCAAACAAGAACTTCTGTGGTTTCATAGGCTTTGTCTTCTATGTTAGAGGGGCTGTTTCTCACCATGTGTGGTGGCTGCAGCAATGGGGACTGTTATTGAGAGATATCCAGAAGTATATTCCTGTCAGGGCCCAATGTGAAGGAATTTTAAAATGAGTTCTTGGGAAATAATTCATATTAGAGGATGCAGGGTGTATGGGGTGTGGTATGGGAACCATCACAATGTCTCTAGGTCCTGAAACTGCTAGTAAGATTGGGAGGTGAGCAAACACATAGCATGATTGTTAAAATAATTTCAAACTGAGGATTTATTTTAGTTAGCAAATATTTATGTAATGTTTAATATGTGTCAAGCATTGTCCTAAATGTTTTACACATATTAACGTATTTAATCCTCATGGCAACCCTGTGAGGTAGGTGCTGCTACTATCCTCATTTACCGTGTGAAGAAACTGAGCAGAGAGTTCAAGCAGTATGCCCAAGGTCCCTCAGCTGTCAGTGGTGAAACCAAGGCTGACCAGTGGGCCTTTGGAGTCTGCATGTTTAACACCACACTCTGCAGCTAGTATTGATTTGTTTGGACTTGTTACTGGTCTCCCCTTTGTCCTATCTTTTGCTTTGACCACCTCATTCTACTTTTAGTGCCTTGACGAGAGCATAGACAAGAGTAAGCGAAAGAGGAGTCACATTAGTCAATTCTTCCATTCCTGAGCTAGAAGGATATTGATGTTTTTGGTAAAGAGTAAAGTGGTATTTATTGGTAGTGTCAATGAACTCTGCTACTTTCCTTGCTTAACTTGCAAGCATGATCGTTTGCTTGGCTATGTGTCTTGAGAAATTACCTGCCTGATTAAAGAGAAAACTTTCTTTTTTTAACATATTGTATACCATATACAGCATGAGATAAAAAAGGCCTCTCTAATCCTAGGTGGAGAGAATAGAACTCTTTGTGAGACAGTCGTGGTCACTAGCTTCAGTTTTGGATATAACTTTGTCTGGAACTTATGGAATGGTTTAAAATAAAGGAGCTGTGTGGTTTTGGCAGGTGTGATATTGGATAAGGGAAAAACCAGAATAAACAATGCAATTACCAAGTAGGCTAAGAGAAGTCATGGGGTTGAGATGGAACAACACTGCGGAATTTGTTAATGGCCGGAAGACAGTTTGGTGTCGAGGACCTGGGGAAGTTCCTCAGTGGTGAGACAGAGGCATCTGGTGGAAGACAGGAAGTTTGAGGACAGGGGAAATGAAACTGAAGAGCTCGGGGATATGAGTTTTTTTTGGCTTCTAGCTCCTGGTTTCTTTGAAGAAGAGAAGATTTGGGTTTTAGCCCTAACTGTCATTTTCTTTCTTTTTTTGTTTTGTGAGGAAGATCAGCCCTGAGCTAACATCCATGCTAATCCTCCTCTTTTTGCTGAGCAAGACCGGCTCTGAGCTAACATCTATTGCCAATCCTCCTCCTTTTTTTCTCCCCCCAAAGCCCCAGTAGATAGTTGTATGTCATAGTTGCACATCCTTCTAGTTGCTGTATGTGGGATGCGGCCTCAGCATGGCCGGAGAAGCGGTGTGTCGGTGCGTGCCTGGGATCCGAACCCAGGCCGCCAGTAGCAGAGCACGCACACTTAACTGCTAAGCCACAAGGCCGGCCCTAACTGTCATTTTCTACGAGGGTGATCTGAAGCACATTAGCTCACCTTTTCTTGGTTTAATTTCCTCATCTGAGATGGAATAGATAATCTTTAAGTTCTTTCTAAATTACAAAATTCAGTGATCCTATTACAGCAATAAGTAACCAAAGCCACACAGAGTTCATTGATAGACTGTGTATCAAAGCACAAAATCTCCTTCCATGATAGCATCTACCACAGTGTCTCCTTAGGGAGGAAGCCCCTCAGCTGCTCTGTCTGGTACATGTGAGAATTCGGTTGCCTAAGGCAAGTTTCTCCCATATGACACTGTGTTAGAAAAATCAACAGTGCTGGCATCCACCATTATTGTAGTCACGGGTTCTGAGTATGTGGAAATTAATAGCTTAATATTTATTTCTATAATGATTACCTGATTAAAATATCATCATAATAAAATGCTAAATCTTTCTATTTACTCCTTGATGAATATGTTGTAGGAAAGGTTAACTTAAGATTAAAGTTTCTTATAAAGGCACCTTCTTTTAAATATTAGAAAGTCAGTCAATAAATATATATTAACTGTCAAACAGTATCTAAGAGGCAAAGGGTTGCATGAATTCAGTGAGCTTAATCTCATTTCGGAGAAGGAACAAGGAATGGACAGGAGCTGTAGAGTTTGGGGAAGGCTTCTTAGAGGGCGTGCGATGTGATCTGGAAGGATGAGCGGGATTTGTCCGGGCAGGAGGGAAAGACATTCTAAGTAGGAGGAACAGCATAATCAAAAGTGTGACAGTAGAAAATCTAGAGTTTGTGCAGTACCACAAGAAAGGCCCTGGGGAGCACAGGTGCATGTTGTGGTACAACAGAAAATAGCTCAACTGTGAGTCCAAAAAGTTTCATTGGCCATGGTCTTTGGAAGGAGAGAGGTAGACCAGATGGCCTTTGTGTTTCTTTCCAGCTTTAGGATTTTGGTTGAACACAAAAGCATACAGAGCTGGGTGGGGAGATTCTTTCCTTGTTGAGGGAGGTGGTGGTAGTGTTGATGGTGGTGTGAATTTTAAATCTGTGCGTGGTTGGAAAGGCATCTAGGCACTGTGTTCCTATTTCAGCAGCCCGGAGGCAGCACGCTTGCTCACCTCTGGGTTATGAGTGTGGTGGGCCCTTTACGTGAAAGAGGTTGCTTATTGAATGTTCTCATATAAAAGACATTGGGGACATATGATCCTACTTTCCGCAGGGCACCAAGGCCCTGCTTAGAGAGAGTCCTGTATTTTGAAATCCTACTTGTCGAGAAGCCTAATCAGCTGCCGCAACCAAACACACAAGAAACCCCATGTGGAAACAACACACCATGTGATCTGTGAACACAGGTGTGTTTTGTTTTCCAGGAAATGGGCTGGACTTTCTTTTATTTTGCAATGTCTTGAAATGCAAAAGAAAAGAAAGGTTGAAGGGATTTGTGAACCATACTTGTGAAATCTTCCATGAACCTTCCTGTCTCCCAGGGTGGTGGTTTTCAAACTGCAGGATGTGACCCACTAGCAAGTAATGAAATCAATTAGGAGATTGTAGTGGCAGTTTTTTTTTAATGACTTACAGTAGGTAAGAAGAGAAAGTATCACAGTGCATTGCCCGTAATTGGTATAAGTATTGTTTCATAACCTGTGTGTGTGTGTGTGTGTGTGTGTGTGTATGTACTGGATTGTAATATAAAATGTATTTTTTAACATGGGTTATCGTAAAGAATGTTTGAAAAGCCATGGTCTTAGCGTGAAGGTTTCTTGTTTGGCCTATCACGACTGAACTCGTTTAAAGTATGAGAGGTATTATAGTTAAGGGACTTTTTGAAAAGCTTTGTGGTCATTGAAACAAAGAGCTGGATGTTTTTCTTCTCATCTCTCCCTCCCACCTCTCCACTTAGATCAATGCTAAATCCTCTTGCCTTTTCTCAGGGGAGAGAGGAAGGAGACAAAGGGGTGGTAAGAGACGAAACAATACCCGGAGTTCTCATGCTAGGAAATGGGTGAAAATTAAGTACCGTAATGAGCCTTGCTAGAGTATTACTAATAATCTACATGACAATTCTGCAGCCCTGTGTCTTATTCAGTGTTTTAATACATAGTTCTCATTCGGTCTCGTGGAAATCCTGCAAGGGAAGTGGGGAAGATATTAGTATCCTATTTTCCTGCCCCCCAACCTTGATGCACCCGGCACTCAGCTATAATTATTTAGTTCCTCGTTTTGGATCTCTAAGCCTTCGCACGTGTAGGAATACCTTTCCTCTTGTTCTGCCTGGAAGACTCCCATTCATTTTGTAAGACTCAACTCAAGGGCCTGTCTTCTCTGCATCTTTCCTTGCCCTACCTGAGTAAATCTGATTACTACCTCCTTTGGGCCACCTCTCTATCTTGTCCATACCTCAGTCAATGCACTTAATTGTTTACAGGCCTTTATTTTGAAGTAGAGTGTGCGCTCTTTGAAGTCGGGGACTGTACCTTATTTATCTGTCTTTGCATATCTAACGTGTAGCACGCTGTCTGGAACAAACTTGTTGAGATGATAATAGAATGAATAAATGAGGAAATCAAAGTTTGGGAAATTAAGTGCCTTTTCAAAAGCTGAAACCAAAAGTAGGACCAGATTTCCTCACATCCAGTCTGGCTTTTGGCAGGCTCTGGCTGTGACATGCTTGTGAGGTAGACAATAACAGAGGACTGGGTGGGTATCCCATTTTATAGTATGGGAAACTGAGGTCTCAGAAGGGTAAGTGATAGTGCTGTCTTGGGAAGAGGAAAACAAATGAATATTTTTTGAGTGCCTACTATGAGGAGGTCCGTGTGTGATGTGCTTTTAGGATTTTATTTCACTTCACCGTCATAACAACTCTCTGCAGATCTGTTTTATAGATGAGGCAACTTGGGTGGACTTAAGCATCTTGCCCATAAATCCATACTGGTAAAAATAATAATAGTTAATATTCATTGTGTGTTATATGTGCATGGTTCTGAGAGATTTACTTGTTTTATTTCGTTTAATCTTCATGAGAACCCTATGAGGGAGGTTCTGTTGTTATTACCAGGTGAGGAAAATGAGGTCCCGGGAGGTTCAATGTCTTGCCCAAGATTAGTAGCAGAGCTGAGATTCGAATCCAAGCAGATTGGCTCTGGGACCCCACTCTTCAAGGTTAGTTAGCAGCCTCTTGTAAGTGACAGGGCTGGAATGACATCAACTCAAGTAATGAGCTTGTAACTTGTATCTCCCTTGACATCTAGTTAAGCTTGCTTCTGTGAAGTCACTTGATCTCTCAATGTTTAACTCGCTCTTGATTTGTTCTAAAGATTTGACAGTGTGGTAGTGACAGTTAAGACAACATCTCCTGGAGAGTGACAGCTCCACATTTGTCAAACTTTACGCTCATTAAAGTGGATGGCAGGAGTAGGGACTTTGGAATAGGGAGGGAACCAGATTTAAATCCTTTCCTGCCACTTCCAAGAGCAATTTCCCTAACCTCTCTGTGACTTAGTTTCCACCTCTGTAAGATGGGGATAACATCAGTACCTCTGGCACGGTGAGGTTTTTAGGATACAGTGACATAATGCACATAAAGCACCTAGCTTAGTACCTGGCAGATAGTAAGTACTAAGTAAATATTAGCTATTCTTCTTAGGCCTTCATTTGACTCTGAAGACCCTTGCCCTGTATTCAGGCAGAGTGCCTTTTTATTCCCAGTAATGTCACAGGTACTGTGGAGATGGGGACTAGAGGCCTACTGTGGGTACCATCATGATGGCAGGTTTTGTGATGTGGACCAGTAGTCAGGAGGAAGCTTATTGGGTGTGCTTTGCAGAGGCTAGCCCACAGCTGGCAAATGGCACTGGCTCAGTTCCTGGAGACCCAGGCCAGTCTGAGCACGTGGTTACCACAGATCTGAAAAGCTCTGCACTTGCATTGCTAGTCCCTATAAACACTCTCCCCCTGCTGCCCATGAAATTCTGTTAATGATTCCTGTCTCTGACAGATGATCTTTGTATTAATAATTCATTTCACTTTTGCAACATTTATGAATAAAACATTATAAGCAAGACCCTGACCATTAGGTGTTAGCTTAATAAGAATCCTGTAATATAGCACCAACATCTTGTGTGTAGATCTGTAAGACATTCCTCATAAGAAACGGTCCCCATCTTGCTAAGGCATCCTACCAGTACTTGTTAGTCAAGTTACTATTAGTAAGTACTATTACCACCTTTACTAGGATTGGGAAATTTGCCCTTTGTCTGAAAAGAACTGACACCAGAACCCAGGCCTTTTGATATTGTTTATGGGCTTCATCAGTGAAATGTCCTTGCTCAATTAAAAAAAAAAAAAACATGCGCGCACGCACACACACACACACACACACAGAAACCAGGAGTCAAGAGAAGCTAACCAGAGTCCCCAGAAATTCTGAAATATTTGTTTTCAGCTTTTGTGGCCTTGTAGTAGCCTCTGCATCACAGAAGCTGCTTTCAATGTTTGCTGCCTTGCATGCCTTAGTAATCAAATCTGTTTTGTTTTTTTTTAAAAAAGTTAAAGCTTTCCCTTTAAGAAATGCTGAGTGAAATGATCAGATTGTTGGCCCTCAGGATCTCTTGCTGCTGTGCAGTCATATCAGACAGAGAATGACTAATTCTTTTCAGAGTCAAGCCATCCAGGCACCAATCCTTAGTACATTGAGTCCAGGGGCGTTTGTGCTTTTGTCTTAAAACAGCTCATCACAGGAGCCCCCTTGTCACAGACACTTTTCCTATGTGCTCCTCCTATGTCACAGTACCTGTGATCTTGCAAGAGGGGCCTTCCGGGAGAGAAGCATTTGCTTCCAGGGCAAGCTGTCAAGGAGGGAGTGCAAAAGTGTAATCGCCTCCCAGCTGCTGCCCCAACAGGACAGTTTGACAAACCCCTCCATTCTGAGGGGGAACGTGGAGCTTGAGAAAACCTTCCTGTCTGATGTTAGAAGGAAGACGGCTTCAAATTCAAAAAAAAATCCCATCGTTGCCTGCGGTTCCATCCCACCTTGTCACGTTGTCTCCACTTCTTGACACCTCCTCCGCCACAACATTTTTAGGAGTCTGTCCCTGCCCTTTGCCTCTGCTCTGTGCAGCCCTTTGTTATCTCAAGTCTGCCTCTGGTTCTCTATTTTTTTTCCTTCTGCTTCGTTATTTCAGATGCCTCAGTCAGTTCAAAAGTCATTTTTCCAAATCATTCTCCTCATTTCCAGTGTAATCACTGCTCTGCTCTCTTCCTTCTTCTGTTTCCTCCACGTGCTCCTTCAGTTCTGTTCATTTAAATGCGCTCAGCTTCTTGATTCCCTCATCCCACTCCCTCCTTCAGAACTTTTGTTTCTGGCGTTTTTTCTTTTTAGAAACCTGAAACCTTCCTCTTCAGCCAGAACAAACAATTATTCAATATTTCCTGAGTGCACGGTACAGAAACACTTCTCAAATTCTGCCTCTTTGTTTTTTCCCCAACTTTGTTGAGAAATAGTTGACAAATATAATTGCATGTATTTAAGGTCTACAACACGATCATTTGCTATACCTATACAGTGTGGAATGATTACCAAGATCAAGATAATTAACACATGCATCACCTGACATAGTTAACTTTTTTTGTGGTGAGAAGGCTTAAGATGTCCTCTCAGCAACTTTCAAGTATACAGTATCTTATTATTAACCATAGTCATCATGCTGCACATTAGCTCCTCAGAACTTATATTTCTTATAACTGAAAATTTATACCCTTTGACCTACATTTCCCCAATGCCCCTCCCACTGCCCCTGGCAACCACCATTCTATTCTCTGTTTCTTTTCTTTTTTTTTTTTTGCTTCCACATATAAGTGATACCATATAGTATTTGTCTTTCTCTGTCTGACTTATTTCACTTAGAAGAGAAGTTCCATTACCCAACTGCACGCCGACACCCAGCCTCCTGGAAGGTTTACTGAGTCCCAGAACTCAGTAATGCCCTCTCATAGGGCTTTGATTTCTCCCAAAGGTGAATGTAGTTATTATCTGTCACAGCACCTGGCTAATTTAACACCTGTAATTGTATGGTGTGTGCTGACCCAAGGTAGAATTTTATCAAATCTGTGTTAACATTGTTTGTATTTTTAAAATATCAACTGGGGACTGTATTCAGTGTGCAGCTAAAGCAAACATTTTGGGTGGGAATTGGGAGTAAAGGGTGTTTGCTGGAATCACAGCCTGTCACAGACCTAGGGATCAACGTAGAAGCTGGGATAAAGGGCAGGTGGACCAGGAAGTATTGGCAGGGGGACGTGAACAGCCCTTCCCCCTGCTCTGACAGTTGTCCCTCCAGTCCAGCCACCCGCTCTCCCTCCCCACCAGATGGTTATTCTAGCTCTGCAGAGTGTGAGAAGGAAAGATCCCATTACCTTGAAGAATCAGTATCTGTTGAGAGATTTATCCAAGTTCACCTTGTAAATCATTGCTAGTGGACAGCCAGAGCTCGGGACTTCCTAGTTCCTGCTTCTTCTAGTGGGTCTCTCTTCTTGCCTTGGTGAAATATACCCGTTCTTGGATGCCTGAGTGACAGTGATACACAAGAAGGCTTCTTTGCTTTTATCAAGTCAGAGAGTTCACCACCCAGCGGTGGGCCTGTTTTATCCTCTGTGTTTTCTGAACAAGAAGGGATTTCTGCTGCTTATACTTTCTCATCATAAACATTTATTGAGTACCTACTAGGTTTTAGGCAGTATACTAACTATTAGACATGGCCTCTCCCCTGAAGGCACGATGAATCTTTGCTTGCTCGAATGTGTTATGGTTGTCAGGAGATGACCACGGTTTCTGAGTTAACAGGTGGGTCATGTGCATGATTGGTGACCCAGAGGCAGATCTGGTCTGTGCGGCTTATGTATGTGTTTCCTATGTACGACTTAAAGGGAACCTTATTTATAGGCTTGTCTGAGGAAATAGGAAGCTTATCAGAAAAAGATAACTAAAGGAACAAAGAAATATACGCAAGGGCCAGGTGAGGCCCCCCAAATGCTGTGGGTTTGGATAGTCTATGGAGGCGTCCTTGAAGAGGTAGGATATGAGCCAGATCTCAGTATGACAAGTGGGGAAGAGAGGGCAAAGCATTGCAGATAAGAGGAAAGGCAGGGTGAGAGACAGGCACACACATATCTAGGGAGACCATGCCAGGGCCAGGAGTGGGAAGGAAAGACAGGGCAGACTGATTTCTGGTTTCAGGGGCATACTGGAGCCAGAGAATGGAAGGCCTTGAATCCTAAGATCATCTGGCAATGGAGAACTCTATAGGATCTTGAGGGTATTGATGGGTTGAGAGGAAGGTAGGAGTTGCTAAATGCAAAGCAGAGCTTTAGAAAGATGGGAGGTGGGTTGGAGTGGGAGAGGTCACCTAGGGGCCTGCTGGGACTGGCTCAGGGCTCTGTGGGTGGTAGGTAGCCAAGGTGCTCATCATAGTAAATGCTGCGGGAAGGTCCGTCTGTCAGCAGGGGGCAGGTCTACACAGGGAGGGAGGAGCAGCCAGGGAGGCCCAGCAGGGGCTGCAGGGGAGCAGGAGGGGAGCAGGCCAGTGGAACATGAGCTTGTGGAAAGCTGGCAGGAGGCAGAGATCAAAAAATCAGGGGGCCAAGGTCAGAGAGACCTGGAAGCAAGAAGCAGGGATCCATCCTGGAAACTAAGGTTCAGGGGCAGGAATTCATCTTGGAAACTGTGATTCTTTAAGGCATGTGAACTTTGCCCTTTCTCAACCCCCAGCTGACCTCACCTTCCTGGCTTCCTTCTAATTGAGAAGATAGAAGTCTTTGGCATGAATTCCCCTGATTTCCCTCCCTTCACCATCTTAGCCAACCTACAAAGGCCCTCATCCTTCTTTTCTAGCTTTCTCCCAGAGCCCCCTGCTTCCAGCCTCCCCAAGAGCTTACTCTCATCCTTATTCTTGCTCTCCTGTATATTTGATCATTAAAATATAACCCCTGACCTTACCTCTCCTTTCTAGCTACTGCTCTGTCTCTCTCTTTCCCTTTACTATCCTATTTTCCTAATACTGCAAACCATGCCCTCACCACTCTAAGACTGTGCTGAGGAAGCCACCATTGTCCTCCTAGCTGCTGAATTTAGTGATCTGGCTTGACCTCGCTGTTGCATGGCTACTGTTTGATGGTTTCTTCCCCCTCCTGTTTCATCTCTGTCTCTTGTCCAGTCTCTCCCGTCCCTGGGCATTCCTGAAATGCCCTTTGTTTCTGTCCCCTTTGGCTCCCCCAGTTCTCTCAAGGTGATCTTACTCACTTCTGTGGCGTGGACCAACACCTCTATGTGAATGTCCCCCAAAGCAGTGTTCCCATCCTTAGCCTCTCTCACGAGATCCAAATCTCTATTTCCATCTGACTGTTGCACACACACACACACACAGCGGGATGTCCTGCAGACACTGTAAACTTCATCTGTTCCACGTGTTGTATTGGATGTCTGCAATGGAAGTGCCATATTCCACTGCCTTGCCTTCCAAGCTGGAAAGCTTGGTATGGCCATCTCTTTCATCATCTATATCCAATTAGTCACCGCATCTGCTCTAGTGGTGTCTCAGGTCCTACCACATCCCCTTAGACCACGCCTTTCCATTCTGTTGCTTACTGTCTTCTCTGTCTGGATTCCTTCCTCCCAGCTTTTCCTGCCCCAGGCCTTCCTCCATGTGACCAGCTGAGGCATCTTCCTGAAAAGCACAATTAACTCTGCCTAATCTTTCCTTGGCTCCTCCTGCGTACTAGATAAAGCCCAGATTCCTTAGGTGGGATTACAAGGCCCCTTCATAGTCCTGTTTCCAACCTTCTTTTCCAAACAGTCCCCCTCCCACGCCTCCCATGCTTCTGTCACACCAGGCTTCTCACCATTCTGCAGGTGTGCAGGGAGTGCTAGATGCCCCTCTCAGTTTTTCTTAGCATGGCAAACTTCTATTCATCTTTCACGATCCTTCTCTTTGATGTTTTCTGACCCCTTCTGGCAGAGTTAATTATCTGGTGCTTCTATAGCACACTATTTATATGTATGAAACTAGTTAGTCCATTTTATTATAATTTATTCACTAATTGCCTGTGTTTCTTACTAGATTGTGAACTTGTCTAAGACAGTACTGTGTCTGTCTTCATCTCTGCAGTGCCTGGTGCACAGTAGGTACTCAGCAGATGTTTATATAATGAACTCACACACTCACTGGGTGGGTCCTGGTACAGGAACTGAGCAGCTGCCCCAGCCTCTGTCCTTGTCCTGATCATAACCACAGGGATGGTCCTACGGCCACTCAGGACCCTTCTTCCTAATCCTGTGGTATAACAACACGATTTGCTGCCTGGAATGCGGGCCCCCTATGTCCTGGTTCTCATCAATGGTCTTCTTTTTTGAGCTAGGGGAATTTGAAGAGCATACCAAGTAATCTCAGGGCTGGATTTGACTTGTGTGAGTGACCCTAAGGTGTACAAGGAGTTTTCTTTGGTAGCCTTGGGACTCGAGGTTGAGGGATCTCCAGAGAGTACCTGGCAATTTTTATGTCTTTAATTCCCTCCTTTGCAGGTGGGCTGGTTATGTGGGAGGTGGTTACATCAGGGCTACTGACAGGACTCGCTACATTATTTGTGGACCCCTTGTAAAAAAGGCAGGAAAAAAATTGCCACTAAACATACTAAAATATAAAGCTCTTTCCTTTTTTCCACATGACTCATCTGCTCACACTCCTAGTCCATTGTCCCATCAAAATTCACTTACAAAAAATAAGTTCAAAGATAAAATTATTGAGGAATTCAAGATGGCGACAGCAGAGCTTTAAGCCAGGCGTAGGGCCTTTGTGAGCGCAGGCCCTGTGTGGCTGCACAGGCCACATGCCCATGAGGCTGGCCCTGGCTGCTGAGGTTAACCCCTTGGCCTTAACTAGCCTAGGACCAAGCTGCTGTGATCCAGCGCACTCTGGAAGACTTAGGTCTCATTGAATTTGCTCCCTTAGGACTACAAGAGCCACCATGTACATTGTCTCATGATCAGTCTCCTCGATTGCAAGAGGTATTTTCTTATAGTCTTCCTTGTCTTCTCCAGGACAGGTGCCTGTTTCCAGGGCAAGGCTCCTATCACCAGCCTCGAGCACTGACAGGAAGTAGATGGGCTGTGTGGCTGAGACAGTCCCAGGGCTTCTAGTTAGAGTGTATATGTTACTGGGCTTTCAGAACTGGACTCTCTGATGAGTCAGGGAACAGTCTATTCCTGCTCTGTGTCTGTTCTGAGCCTGCCTGCCTGGGTCAAGGACAAGGCTTATGAGATAAGTGTTGTATCCAGAACAGTCCCCCTCCTGACTGGACTCACCTCAGGAACCCCACAAACGGGCCTCCTATGAACTGTCAGGACTTTTTGCAGGACTTGAACGATTCCTCCCTTGGAAGGTCAATATTTTCCTCCCCAGGATATGTTCCAAGGGTCTAACTATAAGGGTCCTGAGGCTCCTTATAGTTAGACCTGATGTTCTGTCAAAGGCTCTGGCCTCCAGAGGAGTTATACTGAGTTTACTTTTGAGGGTGCAGATGCTGCAAAACATGCAGCAAAGTTCCTAGGATCTGCATGGCCAGTTGGATGTCTCTCTAGTTGAATGTCTATACAGCTTAGAAGCCAAAACTGTGTCTCTTGAGTAGCATGGAATGGACCCTCAGAGGTGGTACTTCAAGAGGTTAATGATAATTTATGGGGTAATAACTGGACTCTCCTCCATTTGTTCTAACTTGAAGGGGAAATATTGTTCCTCTGCTTAAGGTGACTTGCATTTCAGGGAGGGTGGCATTGGTGTGAGCCTGGAGAATCTTTAGACTTCCTGATCTTCTTTGCTGGCTTCTATATAATCAGAGATGGTACAGACCCTTCTAACTCAGGGAATGTCTCTGAATGTGGTCCTCAGGGCCAATGCCAAGAACTAGCCACTGGATTCTGAACTTCTATAATTTGAGAGGGACAGTGGCCAGCCAGGGGGCCCTGCAGGGACAGTCTGGAAATTCCTAAGTTGAGGGCTTTCTTGGACTCTCTTAAGCTCAGGAATGAGGTAACGTAGGAGACTTCACTGCTGGTGGGGAGAGTCAGGCCGAGGCCTGCCCCAGATGTGAAAGTGATGGTTGGGCTCAGCCTGAGAGGTCTCAGTGATTGTAGAGTGAAAGGGCTGTGGGCTTCAGGATCTGGCAGAGAAAGGCGGGGGTCTCTAAACTCAGGAGTTCACTGGGACCTGGCTCTGCAGCCTCTCTGCAGCCTCTAGGACTAGGCTCTGGGGACCTGGGGATTTAAGGGCAGCATCAAGAGGCTTCAGGGCCTCAGGAGAAAGCAGCCTTCTTGGATCATTTAGAGACTGGCATAACTAGGCACTAGATGTTCAGAGAGCACAGCCAAGCCAAGGCGCGTGGAGCTCGTTAGCCAAAAGCAGCCTTGGACAACGGGAAAGAGAGTAGATTAGAGTCTGAGGGGTCTGTAAGAAAGGCCTCATTCTTTTTAGGTCCCTCACAGACTTCCTGGAGCACACTGCCTGTCCCATAGTTATCAGTCGAGGGGCAGGAGGCTAGGCAACCCTTCACACAATGAGCGGGAAGCTCACAGCACTCTGTCCCCACAGAGGGTAAGTTCTTTAGCATCTCTGGGCTACTCTTGAGTTTCCTAGAGAGCATTCTGGGCATTCCCTTGGCATGGGGGACAAATGGCCCCCTGGGGTTCTGCGGCTCCCCTCCGTCGAGCTTCTCCAACACTCCAGACCAGGAAAGGGTCATGTGGTGATGTCAGGACCTGCGGTTAGGGTTAAGGAAGTAGTAGAGGTGGATGCTGGCCACATTCAGATGGAAAGCACTTGTTCCCTTCCAGCTGCCACTGCCCAAGCTCTGTGGCAGGTGAAAGGCTGGAGCGGCTGCCCGGCTGGGGCCAGGGATGTTGGACGATGCAGTGGAGGGAAGGAACTGGCTGGATCTGGGCAGGCTCACAAAGGCCTGTGCCTGCCGTGTAAGGCGGTGCTGAGGGAGTGCCCCAGACAGATCAGTGTAAAGTGGCAGGTCCTAGATGACAGCACAGCAGCAGGGGCCCTAGAATAGTGCCCAGGAGCCACCAAGGAAGGGTGGGTATCCAGGCAGGAGAGCTGGGATGACAGATGCCACTTCCTCCAACAACCAGGTGGGGAAGCCGCTTTGGAATCAGCAGTAGCAAGTCAGGGTCAGGGAAGCCTGACTGCAGGTAATGGGAACCTGGTCATTGACCTGGGTCGGTGGGGATCAGGAGGGGTGGATGCATCCTCGAGGGCCCGCAAGTCCCTGAGAGACTGACCGGAGTCGGGGAGAGGCCCAGCCTCAGCAGACCTGGAGTACCAGTCAGGTTACTGTGGAGACCTAATTAGTGGGGCTAGGATGTAAAGCAGGCACCAGGATTAAGGCTGAACTGAGGCTGGGGGCTCCTCAGATTCCTCCTAATCAGAGGTAGGCTCTACCTGGCTCCAAGTGCTTGGTTTGGAAGGCTGCAGAAAAAGGGCCCAGATAGTCATTATAAAAATGTGGTTTCAGGAGGTGGTGTGGTGCGTTGTGTCAAGATCAAACCAGGCAACATTTTCAACATACGCACGAACTCTGCCTCCCCTCCTACACGCATATACCCGTTTCTAATTCAGTGGTCTGCTGGTAGAGCCCTGACGTGCATATTTTGAAGAAACTACCAGGGTATTCTGAATGCCCTCATCCCATGCAGAACAACTTCAGAGGCAGGAGTTACTATGATGGCAGTGAGAAGAGAAAAGGAAAATGGATTTAAAGACATTGAAACGATAGACGCCTCAGGAGGTGGAGACACACTGGGCGTGAGGGGAGCAGCAAAAGGATGAGCCCAGCTTCAGAGGTTTACATTCGGATGCCTGCAAGACCAAAGAAAATGGTGGCTTAGAATTGGAAGAAGTTCAATGAATAGAGAGGCCCAAAGCGGAATCTCTGATACTTCTAGAGAACATAAGATGTCATTTCTTTCAAAACCTTTGGAAAATATCCCCTCAACTCCAATCTCTAGGAGAATAAACTACAGGCTAGTCCCTCAGAACATCCAGATAGCACATTGAAGCTACATAATTTGCTCTGATAGGACCCATCTATCTAATGGATTTCTTCTCTTCTACCTATATATCATGAAGAGACTTAACAAATTTTTGTCATTGTCTTGTTCTTTTGCTAGGTTGAAACTAGCCAGTTTGAATTTGTATCAGATCTCATTTGCTCTGACACAAATAATCCCTTTGTGGGTAATGAAAACAATTTAATGGTGTGATCTGAAGGAGAAAACAATATTACTCAAGCTATTAACACCAGGGGACTTCTTGCTGACCTCTCGCAATGACCTGCAAACTGTGCTTCCAACATTATTGCACTCTTGAGGAAGCGTGGGATGAAATCTTGCCCCGAAATATTTTAGAGACTGCTTCATGTGGAAAAGTCATTAAGAAAAGGCAGAGAAATATAAGTAGCTATAAATGAGAAGGGAGAATGGACTTCTAAAATTAACCTGCTGACAGGGTTTACTAGTTTCGAGCAGTATGTCTTCAGCACCAGTATGTGTGAATTGGGCACAGGAGTCTGTTGCTATAGCATCTTGAAAATAAAAATTGCATGAGGTTCTGCAATATCGTGTTTTGGGATTCTCTAATAGGACTGGAACTATCACAGAAGTGCAAATCTGTCATAGCGTTTCTAACCTTAATTCTTTGTGTTAGGTGAGCCTCTTTGAGGCAGGGACTGACATACCTCATTCATCTTTATTTTGCACAATGTGTTGCACGTAGTAGGGCTCAAGAAATGTTTGTTGAATTATCTAAGCAAAGAAATCTTTAAGAAGACAGTCTTTTATTGCTGTGAAACATCTCTGGATGACACTCCCAAGGAAGAGAGAATAATAATTATTATTTAAAAAATAACGTCTAGGGACAATGTAATTGATAGCTGTCTACTGTTTCAGTTACGTAGCCGAAACATATCTAAAATGCCTTTTTTAACACTTAGGAAAATTTATCTGGGAAATCTTTTTGACAATCTTTTATGATCGATAAACTTAACTATCTTGAATTTGTTTATTATCTTAGTAGATCCATGCTGGTGCTGGGAGATTGATTGAACTTTGTGATATTGGACTAAGATTTGTTTGCTTGAAGCTGAGGGAATTGGAGCCCCCTCCACCTTATTTAGACATGAGACCTCTTATTTGAAACCTTGACAAGAGTAATAACTTTTAGGATTGTGGCCGTGTAGAACTGGTGGAACATGCCCTGCCCTCTTGTTTGTACACCTTGTTTGTATATAACGGTAGCATTCCATAACAAACAAACCTTTAGAAACTTCCCAGTGGATGAAGGATCCCTTTCCACAGTTTGGTGGAACCACTGCCCCTGCTTTTTTCTAAAAGTCTCATTTTTCCTCCGAGTAAAGGCATGTGTTTTTTTGTTTGTTTGTTTTTAATCGTAGCCTACATTTTCTCTTCTTTTCAATCTTAAATATTTATTCGGAAGAGGTTTTCCTGAACTGTTCTGGTTTTGGGTGTATAAAAGCATTTATTTGAGCGTAATTAAAAGGATTAATTGGCCTTGGTGGTGATGGACCAATGCACTTTGCAGGATAAGAAACATACAGTTTTTTCACTGTAGTTTTGTTTTATTTTATAGTTCCAAGGGTGCTTGGTACTGCTCCTGACTAGACCCAGTCCTGTCATTTTGGAGGAGTCCTAGTTTACAGAGCCTTTTTACCTGCCTTCTCTCTGGGTAGTGAATGAGATGGAATGCGGGTTTAAAGTCAGAGCACTGGCTTCTAGTTCTGCTTTCCAAGGGAGAAGTTTAATTTCTCTCTGCCCAAGTTTCCTCATCTGTAAAAGTCATAACACAGATCCCTCCTAGAGTGAATTCTTTACAGTAAATGAAATATAATGTAACAAGAAGCTTAAACAATATACATAATGGCTTCTTGGAATTTACTTAGTAATTTTTAGATGTTTTCAAAACTCGTCCTATGAACTTGATTTAGGCACCCAATAGCCCCAAGCAGTGACAGGACAAGAATTCCTAGCCTCATTTTATGCATCAGGAATAAATACAACCGGGAGAGGTGACAGAACTTGTTGATCTGAATGTCGAGACTAGAGCTCAGAATGTAAATGGTTTTATAAACATTAAAGTGCTTTGGCTCCAGAATTTAAATGATGTTTAAAACCTTTATTATTTTTGTTATTATGAACGTAACACTTGGTTATTGCTAAAATTTACGCATGGCAGAAATTTATAATTTAGAAAGTGGAAGTCCCCCTCAGTCCTCTCTTTAGAGAGATCAGAACCACTGTTAATAGTTTGATGTGTCATCCTATAGACACTTTCCCTGCAAATAATGAGTGTGTGTGTACCATTCACACACACATAGTAATGATTTTGTTTTTTTTTTTTAATTTACCTTTGTATTGAAGAAATAGAAATAGTCCAAATGGCATTACCTAGGTAACATAACGCAATTCTAGCAACTGGTATTATAACATTTTTGTTGTTTTTGTTACCAAGATCAGAACACATCTCAAACGTTAGACAGTATGCTTACTGAAATAAATCAAAATAATACAAAAATGTGGTTCAAGCACACATATGTAACATAAATAATTATGTACATATATAAGTGGAGGATGAAAAATCAGAGAAATAGAGGTTGTCATTCCATGCCCCCCCACTTACTTTACAAACAATATCCTACTATCATATTGAATTACATTTTTTTCTTAGCATAACCAAAAGCCTACATTTTAAAATATCTCACATATTGAAAAGTAACTTAATACAAAACTCAGCAAGCAACTGCTCTACTGAAAACAATTTTGGATAATTATTGTCGCTATACTGGCGTTATTCGTCGGTAGTGCCAGTCATATACACATTTATAATGTTCCAACTCATCAGCTTAAAAAACCCAGACAGCATATAAGTGAAACATCACATAGTAATGATTTTTGTGTAGGTATCTGTTCTTAAGATTCATAGTAGTTCTCCAGCTTGCTTTTTTCACTTGACAATATATCTTGGATTTTTTTTTTTTCATGTCAGTATCAACATATCTATCTAATTCTCTTCAGGGACTGTATAAGATTACATTGTATTCCACACTGAATTGTTGGTATTTTATGGGCTACTTCTAATTTTTCACCCTTACAGATAATGCTGCAGTGAGCATCCTTGTATCTCTGAGCATTTGTGGCACTATTTTTGTGAACTATCTTATACGAGAATTAGTAGATCAAGAAAATCCCCATTTAACATTTTGTTAGGTATTTCTAAGTTGTCCTCCAATGGATCGTATTGATCTACACTCCCACGAACAGTGCAGTGCTCTTTCTCCTTATGCTTTCCATCAACACTAGCTTTTTATACTTCACATACCTTTAAACGAAGCATTTGTGCTTGAGCACAAGACATTTGAAAGGGTGAGAGCTATCCACCTATCAACCCCTGTCAGCAAACCAAGGGCAGAAAGCATAGAGGAATAAATTTAAGCTGACAAGGAAGTGAGCATGTGTTAAGCTTGAAATTGAGATATTTGGCTTCCATTACTATTCATTCATTCAAATAGCATTTCCTCAGGGCCATTATGGCCCTGGGAATAGAGTGAGAAGCAAGACAAATTCCCTGCCTTTATGGGCTTACATTCCAGTGTCAGTGAACCGTAAACAAATAAATTAGAATGTAACATCAAGTAGTGTTAAGATCTCTGATGAAGAATCAAGTAGGGGAAGGGATGGAGAGTGACAGGGCAGAGCTGGGGAAGGGGAAGCTACTTTAGATTGGGTGGTCCTGGAAGTTTCTTGCTGATGTGACATCTGAATAGAACCCAAATGCAGTGAGGGCTGAGCACAGCGACAGTGGGGAAAGTTCCATTTAGGCAGAGCTGGCAACAGCAAGAGCAAAGCCCTGAGAAAGGAGTCAATTTGGCAGGTTCCAGAAATAGCCCCAGAGCTTCACTGACTTTTGATCTGCCAGAAGAGGCTAATCAGGCCGCTTACTTTCTTAGGGAAGGCCATGTTCAGGTGAATGAACTTGTGAAAGGCTCATGTCTCTTAGAACAATGCTATTAGTGTAGACTAGGACTTTAACCACAAAAATCCACCAGCAAGTCTCTGCTGGTGTCCAGCAGAGGTGGAGTTCCACACAGTCTCCCTCCCTAGCAATAAAACTGCCTATATTGAAATTTATAAAAGTATGAAACGGTTCCAGTGCCCCTCTAGCATGGAGAAGTTTAGACCAACACACTCTGATGACTGACAGGTCCTTCTTCCCACTTCTTTGCTTCATAAGAACCCATTTCACTATATTAAATATGTTTTAACACAACCGGAGAGAAGAAATCACAATTAAAAACGAAGTTTAATGTTAAGCGAAATAAGCCAGACAGAAAAAGACAAACACCATATGATTTCTTTTCTTTTTTTTTTTTTTTTTTAAAGATTTTATTTATTTATTTTTCCCCCAAAGCCCCAGTACATAGTTGTCTGTCATAGCTGCACATCCTTCTAGTTGCTGTATGTGGGACACGGCCTCAGCATGGCTGGAGGAGTGGTGCCTCGGTGCGCACCCGGGATCCGAACCCGGGCCGCCGGCAGCAGAGAGCACGCACTTAACCGCTAAGCCACGGGGCCGGCCCACACCATATGATTTCACTCATATGTGGAAGATAAACTAACACATGGACAAAGAGAACAGATTAGTGGTTACCAGAGGGGAAGGGAGTTGGGGGGTGGGTATAAGGTGTAAAGGGGCACATTTATATGGTGACTGACAAATAATGATGTACAACTGATATTTCGCAATGTTATATACTATTATGACCTCAATAAAAACAAAACAAAACAAAACAAAAACAAAGTTTGTTGGAAGGTGGTCACAGACAGAAGCTTCCACCCACCAGGCCTGGGAAGTTACTCCTCTGTCTGAGGGTGGATCGCCACCCACCTTCCCCACTGTCCCCACCCAAGGACTCCAGCACAGACTGAGAGCAACAGCCGGTTTGAAGGGTAGCTGTGTGGAGGGGAAAAGAGGACGTGGTGAAAGAAAAAAAGGCAATTATGAATATGAGGAGGAAGACAGGAGTTAGAATGTTCTGCAGGCCAGAGCCTCCACAGGCACTGGGCTTTTGGCTCAGCCCTGTCACCCACCCAGGCTTGATTTACTTTTAGCAATGGGAAGACCAAGACAGGAGTTTACTTTCTCTTCAGTCCTTGGTCCCCTCCTTTTAAGGAAAGGATGACATTGCCTTGATATAAAGATCACTGAGGCTGAAGCATTGCATATTGGGTGGCTTATGTTGCCTGCACGCTAATTTCTCCATGTCTCAGCATGTAGTGAATCTATTTTTTCTTTGCTGTCCTCCAAGAGTCTTATGCAAGAGGGCTCAAACGAGAAAAACTTCCTTGTGAACAAAACAGCACCCCTGGAAGACTTTGAAATCCATGCCAAATGTGATATTGAACTTGAAATTCAAACACAGGACTGTTGTTATTATCTTCTGCTTCTAAAAGGAACTCCCAAGTCTACCCTCATTTGCCTACATAAAGAAAAAATGTGCTTACTCATAAGCTCTTTAACAGATAATTTTTTAAAATGACAATTTTTTGAGTGCTATGAATAAACAGACTGATGAAGTTTATAATCTGTGTGAATACTTTTCATTTTATCAAAATGAAAACTAATCTACTTAAGTGCATTTCTTTAAAACTGTAACTTATGAAGCTAAAGGAAATGTAAGGAAAAGGATTTCTGCTAGTTCATTTACATTATTAAAATCACTTGTATGGCCTTATGTTATGGGTTGTTTTTTTTCCTGACTCTCTGGGAACTTTTTGGCTTTTGACCAGTGACTGAACTTCTTTTGTCTGAGACTCTAAAATTACAGCAAATTATTGATCTGACAGTGATGGTTATGACATATCTGGAAGAAACTATGTATTTCAGTTTTCGGCCTTATACTTAAATTTAGAGTCCTATTCATGTGTTAGCTAAACTTTTGATTGCAAAAACAAGAACCAACTCATGTCACTTAAGTGAAAAAGGAGAGGAACAGGAGTGTCATAGAACCCAAGTGTGTGTAGATCGCATGCCTAAGGAAAAGCTTGGAACCAGGGGTTGGAAAACCCTGTGTTATCCAGGAAATTGTATTCACTTTTCATCTGAGTTTCTCCCATGTGCTTATTTTATTATCTCTCTCTGCAACATGGCAGCCAGTAGCTCCTAAGAGTGTGTAACAAGGTCTCTCTCTTTCTCCCATTTACAAATTCTCTGGGAAGGGTCTCACCTGCCTCAGCCTGGAATCAGATGCCAACCCTTAGACCATTCAAGTCTGGCCAGGGATTTTGGTTGGTCTGTTCTGGGTCAGGTGCTTCAAAGGAACCAATTTTGGTTGGGAGTGGAGTCGGGTGTGCCAGGAGCCTCGCCTGTGTAACTGTGTGGCTGGAGGGGGTGTATGTGTGTGCGTGCATGTGAGAGAGAGACAGAGACAGACAAGAGAAACAGAGACAGAGACAGAGTTAGAGACAAGGGGTACGATACTTAATTACTCCAAATCTGAGAGACAGATTAATTGAGAGAGGTGTGCAGAACAGCAGTCACCAGAGAAAAGGAAATCTTTGACTTGTAGGTGTCCATTTTAATCCCAAAACATGAAGCCATACACACTGAATGACCTGAAAGTGTAGAGGTGGAAGCTTGAGGAATGATAGAGGAGCCATTGAGAATTTTCTAGAATCTCATGGGAGCTTCATTCATTTTTCTTTTCCACAAAAGGACAAACTCCACTTCAGTGAAATCCAAGGACTCTCCAGATTTTTACTTGTAACGAGGCTTTGTTGTTTCAAAAATTTTAAATTAAATTAATGAGTAAAACAAACTATTTGTCATAAGGTGCCATTGGTTGTCCTTGCAAACCTCTCAGGCAAATAAAGATTTACATGATTATGCTACATTTTAAGTAGGATTTAATCTCTATCACAAAAATAGGAAATGGAATTTCAGGCATTCATTTTTGACCTGTGATCTAGAAAGAAAAGATATGAACCTCAATGAGTATTATTTTCATTGCCAAGCATTGCCACAGGATGGATTACTGTTGAGAACTGAGGGATAACATTTATAGTGAAATTCTGGTTGCTGTTTCTTCACAAGGAAATTCCAGTGAGCATTTAAATGGGTCACAGACGTGAGGACCAAGGCCTTGGATTGCTCAGCAGAGAGTCAACTCTGAATAAAACTTTTCTATATTTTTATGTCTCTTTTGGTGAAAACTAGCCACTGTTTTCAGCAAATGGGGTCTCCATTCCAGTAATCTCTGGGCAAAGATAGTGTTCCTAACAAGGGATATAATACCTAATGACTCCCCCAAATCCTGGCACAGTGTTCACTCCTTTGGTTATATCTTTTCTTAAACAAAATTATTGTTTTAATAAGACATCTGCTTTGCTTTTAAGAGCACACGAGGAAATCCCCTGTCGAGGTCTGAGGATGCAGGTTTTTCCACTGTCAGTGAGTAATTGTTGAGGAAATTTTCCCCATAAAATGGAACTCCTTTGGTCCTAAACATTCTCACAAATCTGAGATTGTCTTATTAGTCTTAGGAGACATTTCCTTCTAACTTTCTTGTAAATTTAGTCTTCATGTGTAGGAGTGTATCCTTTATATAAGTCATTGGTGTGCTGTGAAACTTCTGGACCATTTCCTCTTTAGAGTTTGTTAGGAGCCTACTCATTCATCTGCTGTTTTTCTTCATTCTTGTTTTTTAAAAAGTCTACTGATAGGATATTTTTTAAGGAATCTTTAAACTATTTCTTCGATGCTTTGTAATGAATCTTTGGGTGATGATATTTAATTCTAGGACCAGCATATATTGGAGGATTGTCGCTCTATCTTAGTCAATTCCTCTTGCCTGTAACATTGAGCTAATGATGTGCATTCCATTTTACAAGTGCTTTTAGTTTCTTCTTTAAAACTAATGCCAATAGTAGCAAACACTTAAACTTAAATAGTCCTCATATGTGCCAGGAACTCATCTAAGGACTCTACAGATATTAACTTATTTAACTCTTACATGAAGTATGTATTATCGTTATCCCCATTCTAGGTGGAGAAGTTAAATAGCTTGTTCAAGGTCACACAGTGAGTAATTGGAAGAGCTGAGATATTGGGTTCTAGAATGTGCTCCTAACCCTTACATCATATGGCTGAGCATTGTCATCATTTATTAGTACAGCAAACATTTATTGAGCTTCATCTAGGAGACCACCAAAAATCAGACATGTCTTTTTCCTTCAGGACCTATAGTCTGTGGTGCAGACAATTGGGAAAATAGATAATTGTAAGTTTTATGATAAACACAGGGGTCACTGGGAGCACTTAGAAAAGGCACGTAACCCAACTTGGAGAGATTAGGCAAGCTCATCTGTGAAAGGGGAATATGATCATACCTACCTCAAAGGGTTGATGTGAAGATTAAATGACTGAATGTGTGAAAATACTCTGAACAGAACCCCTCACATTGCGTGTAAGCTACTATTTTTGTTAAACTGAGCACTGGAAGCTGTGGAGTTGTGTGAGGAACTGGGTTGTGGATCCGTAAAGCATGTTGAAGGCAGAGGGAGCTGCAGGGACAAAGACCAAGAAATGAAAGGCAGCATGGCTGGTTCAGGGCACTGCAAATCACCCAGAAGACAGGGACAGTGCTCAGAGGAGCAAGGAGGCTGGCGGGTCAGTCAGGGTAGGTCATGAAGGACCCGCCTGTCAGGCTGTGGACTTTGGGCTTGTCCTGAAGACTTTTAAACATGAGGTAGCTTCATCAGACTTGCCTTATATAGAGGTGGCTGACCACACTTTGGAGAATGAATTAGATTGGGTAAGACTGGAGGCAGGAAGGCCATTTGGAAGGCTATTAAATTGATCCAGGCTACAGATGATGGTGATCTAATCTAAGGGAGGGATAGCTTGGTTGGAAAGAAATAAATGGATAAGAGAGATGTTTAGAAGGTAGAACCAACAGTACTTGGTGATTGTTCCCAAGTGAGGGTGGGAGAAGGGGAAGGCAAGGATGACACCCAAATTTCTGGCCTGGACAACTGAGTGGACAGTGATCCTGTTCCCTGTAATGCAGAACATGTAACCCATATATGAGAGTACAGGTTCTGGAATTATTGAGAAAGGGCCCATGAGAGATGGTGGAGTATACAGTGAGAGGGTGATCTATGAAGGAATACACCATGGATCTGGCATCAATACTGAGTATCACAGATTCTTAGCATTCATGCAGAGAGGCTGGTAACCAGACTCTTGGCACAGGGCTGTTGGTAACAGTGATCCTCATCTTCAGATACCTTTTGCTCTGAGGATCCCTGGCTTGTCCCTTAGCCTCCAGGGCCTGCCCTGGTGGGGGGTGAGTGCCACTTGTTTCTCTAGGAGTTGACCTAATGCTCTTTATGCCGCAATACATGCCAGACCTATGTTTTACAGAGCTCTGGTGTTCTAGGGTGACTTTTAAAAATCACATCGTATTATACCAGTGGGACCTTAGAGGCCATCTAGTTCAATTATCCCAGGAGGATATTTCACAAGTAAACGTGATAGTACTGAATTATGTATATTATAAGGATACTATTTCTGAATCACATCATATTTCTTCTGGCCCCAGATAATAGTCTTTTTACCATATTTTTTGTGCAAATAAGAACATAAGTTTCTACCTAGAGGTAGAAACCATATCCCCTTGGATTTTGCTGTGGTCCCGAAAAGACGTGGTACGTAAAGGAAAGTGAAGTTTGGTTATAGTCTGCACAAAGTCTCCCCAGCCTCACTACCCTCCTGTTTCTGTGTCTTGTTACTGCTGTTAGCATTTCAGCGGCAGCAAACTGAATTGTTGTGTGTGTGTGTGCAATATATAGATAAAAAAGACCGTGCTAAATCATCCAAGTTTTGTGATGAGAAACTCTTGCCTAAGTTTGGCATTTCATACACCCTCTGTTGACTCCATCAGAGTTGATATCACCTTGGTTTTTTCCTAGAATGGGTTTCTGGCCCTAAAGTGGCTCAGAACCTGCAGGAAGCACGTCTGCTGACTGTGTGGAATCAGCCTATGGGAAATCTTTCTTTAAATGATTTAAGTGCTCTGTTCATATAAAGTAAATTTTTTTAAATTAATAAGTGATGAAGTAAGTCCTTTTCTTTCAGTGATAGAATTATTTTTTTCTTAAGAATATAGAGCTTTTAATTTGCAGGATAGATCAGCCTTAATTATATTATTTACTAGTAAGCTTTACTTAACCCCTCTGTGCCTCAGTTTCCTCATCTATAAAATAAGGCACTTAGAAAGCACAGAAATGGCTATTAATTTTGAGATGTATAGTTTTCAGATTTTGTTCTAATTTTCTAAATTAAGTCCCTAATAAGCTATTATGGTTGATGAGAAATGAAATGTTGTTATTCTTCCCCAGGATACAACGTATATGTTTTTTTAAAAAAGGAATATGACAGTTTTGAGATTTAGAACTTTAAATTTCATTTTCTGACCACTGTTAGAAGATTTTTGAATATTTTATAAATATGAGCAGTTTGGTATGAAGTCAGAAAATAAGTCATGAATTTATGTTGCTTAACTATTTTAATGTTTGATGAAGAATCTTATGTGCTCAGCAAATTGTAGAAAGAATTTTTAAGTAAAAGTGTAAGAAGTGGGTCATAAGACACCACATAAATTAAACACCAAATTAGCCCAATTTACATTTTGTGATAAGGTTGCTAGGCAAGTAGATAAAGAGAATGCTATAGACGGTATATCTGTGAATGTCAAGAAGGCGTTTGATAATTGGACAGAATATTCTGGTGATCAAGAAGAACCATGGGCAGCATGATAGAACAGTCAGGAGATTCACCAATAACTGAACAATTACACTTGAAGGCTGGTGACTAGGGGCAGGATTGATGTCAACCTAGAAAGAGTCTCAAGGACTTCCAGAGAACTCTGCACTTGGTCTGTATTTCCCCAGAAAAATAGCAATGACTTAGAGAAGATGTAAAAAACATTGCTTGGGGGCTGGCCCCGTGGCATAGTGGTTCAGTCCAGCATGTTCTGCTTCAGCAGCCTGGGTTCACGGATTCAGATTCTGGGCACGGACCTATACCACTCATCAAGCCATGCTGTGGCAGCAACCCACTTGCAAAATAGAGGAAGATTGGCACAGATGTTAGCTCAGGGCTAATGTACCTCAAGCGAAAAAACGAGGGAGATTGGCAGCAGATGTTAGTTCAGAGTGAATCTTTCTCCCCGACCAAAAAATAAAATTAAAAAAACAACAACATTGCTTGTAGGTGGCGAAATACGTAGGTGGCAAAAAGAGGGAAGAATAGCTAATATGTTAAGCAGGAGGTTCCAGATTCAAACAACTGTCAACAGACTAGAATGATACGCCAAAGCAAGCAAGAACAGCATTTTATGAGAATAAATATGGTCAGTAGGTGTAGGTAAAACACACCCACACAAAGATAAGGAAGACCTTAAACACAGTGCGTGTTTACGGGGAAAAAAAGACCTAAGGGTCTTTACCGAAACCCTGAAGTGCTGTGGTACAGAGGACATCGTGCTGTGCAGTTGTCCAAAAGGGCAATGTGATCAGAGGCGTATTAATCAAACAAAAAGAATCTGGAGTCAGAGAAGAAATTGTCCTTCTTTCTCTGGACACAAGTAAGGCCGTGGTGGCATTGTAAGGCCAGTTGTAGACATCACATTTTGAGAGGAATGTTCTCAGTGTAGTCAGCACCTACAGGAGGTGACTAGGGTTTTGAAGGATGCAGAACAGATGAAGGAAATTGGGGGAGAGAAGAAATGAGGACATAACAGTTATCTTAAAACATTTTAAGAATTGTTACCTGGAACAGGAATTATATTTCAGAAGTTTAGAAGTTAAAACTAGGATGAAGGAGTAGAAATTACAGAAAAGATATTTTAACTCATTAGCAGAAGAATTTTCTAAAAATTAGAGTGATTCTCCAGTGGAGCTGGCTGGCTAGTGACATGGGGTGAGCTCCCCCTTGTTGGAGGTGTTGGGTAGATGTTAGACGACCCTCATGTTTGGTCGTATTTAGGGATTCTTTCACAGCATGAGAAGATAGATATAAGAATTCTTGCAAGTCTCAGAGTCTGTGACTCTACAGAAAATGTTTTATTAGACTTATCAATAACATTTTTTTATAAGTATGGGAAGATGCCTTGATCCCATTTGAACTGGGCACAGGCATTAAATACTTTAATTGCACGGGTGTGTATCATCTTTGAAAAGCAAAACAATCTTGCCAAAGGCCCCATGCAAGACATTACCTCTGGCTGGGCTAATTAGAATTGCCAAGCAAACAAGATGATTCATAATAAAACCTCCGTACTGTAAAAACTAGGAACTGTGAAATTGAGATTCCAGGTCATAGGAACATCACTCCTTGATCTGCTCATTTGCTATTGGCTCCTCCCTAGTGACTCAAGAGTCAAATTCTGCTCTGGTAATATTAAAAGGTCTTCTTGCTCTTGGGCAAATATCTACATGTATCTTTAGACCATTCTTTTATTCACTTATTTGATCATTCCCTCATTGATAAATATTTAGTGCCTGCTTTATGTCAGATGCTATGCTAGGAACTGGGAATGCAAAAGTAAAACAGCCGTATATAGTCCTAGTCCTTCAGGTACATATGGTCTAGTAGAGAAAATGGGCATGAAAATAAAAAATATTTGCAGCATTGCTTATGGTGTACTAGGGATGTGCTGAATGGACAGGGCTCAGCCTACTGCTTCTGCCACTCAGGTCTTTTTTAGTTGGTTCCTTCTGTACAGCTATGTTCTTAAAGACTAAATTTATTTTGAAAAGTCATTATCCCTCTGGGATTACTTGGAAGACAATGGCTGTTTTCTGCATCTCAGATAACTCTAGTTTCTTAATATTTTTCGAACCCTTCCCAGACTCTCGAGTTTGATTCTGACTATTTTTAAACCTGGAGAGCAGGGTTGGCAACTAACATTGAATGGTGAACACATCAGGCCTTCCTCTGTGCCAAGCACTGATCTAGATACCTCATGTATAATCTATCGTTTAGCCCTTACGGCAACCCCAGGAAGTGAGTATTCTTATTATCTCCATGTTACAGATAAGGTAACTGAAATACAAGTGGGTTAAATAGGTTAAATGAAAATTGCTCAAGGGTACCCTAAAGCAAGTGGTTGATCTGGGATTTGAACCCAGCAGTCCAGCTCCAGAGACCAAGGCGTGAAAACGCTATGCCATATTGCCCTTCTGACCAAGGCCCTTGTAGGTTTCCAAAAATCAGGTCCAAATATTCTTTTCCTGAAATAATGATAAGAGATCATGATGATGATGATGATGATGATGACCCAGTGCTAAACACTGCCCCGAAGGGCCCTATGTCTGTTCTCTCACTCGGACCTCACCAATCCCATGAGGGGAATTTTATTGACTGTTTTACAGATGAGGAAACAAAGCTTCAAGAGTTCAAGTAAATTACCCAAGTTTACCTAACTGGTAAATCCTTCAGTGTATGTATATCATTTGGTAAAAATACCAAGTTAGTCATTGTACACAATGATAAACACATTTGCTTCAGGAAAATAAAAAGGTATACAATATCTTGAATGAGGAAGGGTTTAATATTTTTCCTATGGGGTGAGGGGCTAGGGAGTAAGAAGATGAGCTTTTTGTTACTTGAGTGTCATGATGTCTTTAGTTCACAGTTGGAGGGAGACAGTAGCCCAGACTCTTTTGTGTGCCCTTTTTTGAACTTAGGGGGTTTGATTTGTCCCACATCCTGGACCATAAATAGAAGGTCTCTAATTCAAAGACAGACTCCTTTAAACTCTGAACAGTCTTCCTCAGCATCTATATTTATGTGATTCAGATGTTTCTTTTTCACTGATTAACAATTTACAAATTATTTATTGTTGTTTACACATTTTGACTTACTAATCTCATTTGATTACTGGGATAGTAAAAGTAGCTTTTAAACAGAGGATTCCTTCAAACTATGGTGTAATGTGGTTTAAATGTGTTTGATTAACCCAGATGTGGAAACACATGGACTGTAAGAAGAACTTCAGACTCTTCTGTTCTAGATTATAGTAAACCACCCAAATCAGAGGAGGAGTCTTTGGCTTCCCAGGTACCTGTGAGAACACGGTTTACAGTTCCTCTGAGTGAGAAGTGCACTGGGCGTTGTCTCAGCTTTCTGTTTTATTGCAGCACCAAGGTACGATGGCTGATCTCAAAGGAGTTTGGTTTATTTATATGTTACGTGTTTGGCCAGAAGATCAGGAGACAAATTGAGAGTGTTCTTTCTCCCTAATAATTCAATTCCTGCATTTCCTTCATGACCCCCCTTAAATCCTTTCTTATCCATCAGGTCTTCTTCAATCACTCCAATCTGTGGAGATTTCTTCTCTGAGTTCTTGTAATATTCGCCCATTCCATTCATTTGATACATGTCATTTACTGCCTTATGATAGTTATTTTTATGTGTATGTTCTTTTTGCCCTACTAGAGGGCAAACACTTTGAGGGCGGGAACTATCTCTTAAACCATCTTGTTTTCTCATCACTTATTATAGAGATTAATAAATGTGTTGATGATTATGGGAAGAAACAAGAAAATAAAATAGCATTTTGTGTTGGTGTTCTAAGATGAGGAGGGTGCATATTTATGATTGGCAACACAGATTGGAACCATGATCATCCTAGCCCATGGGAGAATGTGATGGTTAGGCAATATAGCACTGTTAGCACAGGCAGTCCTCATATTTCAATTTGCTGCTTGCTTTCTGGGATAAAGTGATGGAAATTAAGTTCAATCTCATTTTCAGTAGAAACAGCGTCTTAAAAGGGAACCGTGTTGGGACCGGCCTGGTGGCGTAGTGGTTAAGTTCGCATGCTTTGCTTCAGTAGCCGGGGGTTTGTGGGTTTGGATCCTGGGCGTGGGCCTACACACTGCTCATCAAGCCATGTTGTGGCAGCGTCCCATATACAAAACAGAGGAAGATTGGCACAGATGTTAGCTCAGGGACAATCTTCCTCACCAAAAAAAAAAGAGGGGGACTATATTCCCACTGAAAGGCCTGGAATGTTCAATCTTTCTCTAAAAGAAATTTTTACCAATACTCTATTTTATCAACTCTGGATTAAATATTTGTATATGACATAAAGCAAGTGTATGTATTTAATGTGTCCATGTATTGTGTGCGTATATGTATATGTATTATATAGGGTAAATAGAGTAAGCAATTTTATGTTTTAAGATTTAGTTTAGTTTATTTTCAAATACAGAAGTATATGAAGTTCTGGGAAAGGACTGAGGGGTCTTGAAGAAGTAACCAGAAGAAACAGAGACACACCTCTAATGCCATTTGTAGGAACTGGCAGGGCCTCAGGCAAGGTGAGGCTCACAGTTTGGGAAGAGACTGTTGGAAGTTATTTCAAATATTAGCAAGGGTGAATAGGATATAACTGGCCAAGAAAAAAATCACTGAAAGCAAATTACTGTAAGTCCAGATTTGCTTATAAAGTAATCCACTATATATGGGTGAAATAGGCTTTTAGGAGTGACTTAGAGCCTCATGTCAGATGTGCTCATGACAAAGTATATTTTGAATTCCAGCCAACCAGCTTGCGAAGTTTAGGAACAGGCTATTGAGCAAATTCATAAGGTGGGTCTCCTGTGGTGCGCTAGCCTTGCACTTACCTTGATGGCACAGAAAAGTGATCAGGACCCATTGCTTGAGAAGTGTTTTGTCTGAAACCAGCACATTGAAATGAGTCATTCTCAGTGAAAACCCAGCAGGGAGCACGTTTAATTGTCTATTGTGTTACCTCTGTGTTTCCCGTCTGTGACATTCCTGCTTTCCCTTTCTGCTTCCTTGAAAACGGAGCACCTTGCTAAGCATCCTGCCCCCATCAGGTGTTGGGAATCCAAGGCGAATATGGCAGCATTTCTGCCCTTCAGGTGCTCTCAGTCCAGCTAGCTAGACAGAGGGATAATCCACTAACGGTGTCTGATTTGATAATAAGTATGTGGAGAGTGCCATGGAAACATGGAATGAGGAACATTTGACTCGGCCTCGGGGGAGAGTCTGGGGAGAGGTGTGCAAAGGAGGTGACAAATGATCTGGCCTTCAAAGAATAGGGAGGAGCTCACCAGGCAGTAAAGGTGGCAATGAGAAGAACAGGAACAAAGCATGGGTGTCAGAACTAATTTGCCTCCTTCCTTCCTCCCTTTGGCCTGCCCTCTCTCTGGATGGGGTGTACGTGTGTGTGTCTGATTAACTAGAATGCCCATGTATTTATTTGGACTGAGGAAATGTAATTACCAGGAGGTTTGGGTACTCAATACCTGGCAAATCCAGTTACAATCAGAGGTTGCCTTTTGCACAAAACTAGAACAAGAGAGACATCCCAGCCACAAGAACAGACTGACCTTAGCCAAGAACTTTTTTCCCTGGAAATTGCATAGCGTCCTTCTAGACATCCCTGGCTCCAATGACACTCTTTCTCTTGAGATGTTATTGCCTTCAGTCAGATTTCAGTAAAGGTGTTGCAGGTCTAGGGACTATAGTAATTCTTTAGGGCAACTTTGGTTTAGGGCTTAACTCAAAGAGCAACCTTTTTTCCCTCATTCCAGGTTCTTTTGGGATACATTAATGGTATGTCCTTGTACTGCTTGCAGTGTCCATCTTGCCTTTCATTGTTATCTTTTATACATATTCTATTTATGTCCTCCAACCTTACTTTGCCTTCTTCTGCTGTCTCCTTACTATATCCTTAAGCCACCCATTCTCTCATATTCTATCAAGCTTTGAAAGTTTGCTCAATGCAAACTAAGAATGTGTTTCCAAGTAATTTTTTTCTTTTTCTGATTGTATAGTTTATTATAGTAAGTTATTAATCAGGTTGTGCTTTACCAATAATTTTCTTTTTCTTGAGTATTAGCCTGACTGATGATGGTTTTTCATAAGTTCCTGTAGGCCTATGCCATTCATTATTACCAAATTTCACTTCACATGTGTCTACAGAGTATATCAGAGTTAAAGACTTTTCCTTTCCAGCAGAAGGATCCCCAGGAAACCATTCTCTCAGGGTTTCAGGGGATTGGAAGCAGATATGGTCATCAAACTTTCGGATCAGCAGATGAGAGTTGAGACCTGGGTTTGTATAAAATCCAGCCCTGAGCATGAGAATCCCTCGGGGCATTTGTTAAACATTCAGATTCTTGGGCTCCACTCCAGACTCCTGGAATCAGAACCTCCAGAAGAAAACAAGCAAGTACTGTATCCATGGAAGGTCTGTAGGTGAATCAAATGGGCCAAGTCCCCACTTTCATGTTTACTTTCCAGTTGGGGTGATGGGCAATTAGTAAATCAATCAATCAATCAACCAATAAACAGGACAAGTGCAGAGAGTGATACAAGGAAACCAAGCAGAATAATATTTTAGGGAATGACTGTGCTGGGTGCTAATTTATATGGCACAAAGAAAGACCTCTCCAAAGGGCATGCTTGGAGTTGAGATCTAAACTATGAGAAGGAGCTGGTGAAGTCAGGAACTGGGAAAGAGCTCTTGTTTACCTCTGTGTCCTGGGTAATTAGCACTATTGTTGGCTCCTCGTGGGGCTCAATAAATTTTTGTTGGATGATGCATGAAGTCCTGGGATAGCAGTGTTTGTACCCGGGATCTGAACAATGGAATCAAACGAGTGCTGTTTAGGTTAACAGGGATCACTGAGGTGGGATTATTATCACAAATAGGATACAAGCAGAATTCCTAAAAGAGAAATGAAGAAAAGTGGATAAAGGAGAGCATGTGAGATGAATTGGACATGGATGAGGGGAGAGCGGCAGCAGGGCAGCTAAGAAGTTGAGGAATAAAGAGAGTAAGAAAACAAGTCCCTGTTTGCACCTCCAGCATTACTATGCTGCTAGTTAAAAGGTTAATCAGTAATTATTGCCATATTCTTGGGATTTGAGCAGTGTGCTCTTACTAGCATTGCTTTGTATATTACAAAGTTAACTAAAAAAGAAATCTTTAGAAAACAAAGAAGGTTTTCCTTTACATTCCTTTCCATTACATTTCTTTAAAGCAAATTATGGTAAATACCAATTCCAACTAGCTTAGGGATAAGTTGGAATGATCAGAAGTAACAAGTGGAAGATATTTCAACAGAATTTGAATGGTTCTCTGATTCATACTCCTGCCAAGTTAAAACTATACATATTTCTCACTTGGATTCTTTTTTTCCCCCCTCTTGGTAGTAGAAAGCATTAAAAATGCAAAACAAGTTATTGGAGAAGCTGGTTATCTAAGAATTGGCAGGGTGTACTGACCACAGATGATCTCCACATCTGTGTGTATGTGCCAATGCTGGCTTAGCCCGCTTTCACTGTGAGCCCTTGATGTGGGAAAAAAGAGGGAATCTGTTTTCCTGTGTCCTGGTACCAGTTTCCACATCTCAGATGAAACTTTGGAACTGAGCTATAAACTACCTGCTTAATAAACACTTTTGCTTATTTGCGTGGTTTTTTTTTTTCAACGTAATGGTAGTGAGTTAGTTTTCATGTTTCATGAAATAGAGTGAATTCTTAAAATTAGCTCATACAGATATGAATTGTGTTTTCTTGTTGTCCCTTAATTTATTTAATGTATAAAACAATCTTCTGGCACCTACACCGGTGGTGGAAAATGTCCTCTGAGCACAAATAGTTGTCTCAAAGCCTTTTAATGTGCTTTTCTCCTCATGTCATTTTTCAGAGCGCTATTGGCTTGATTCAACTGACATTCTTACCAAACGTGGTTATTTGCTTTCTAAGCCCACAGTACATTAGAAGCAGCGAACTGAAGGGCAGGAAGGCTTGTCAAAGGCACAGGGACTGCTGGCTATGGATAGCTGACGGCCTCCACCACGAGGGGACAAGGGAAGGGCAGCTGTCGAGTGATATCGCCCACTCTGAGGGTGACACAGTTATCAAGAAAAGGCAGATTTGTGATTAGTAGGCTCTGCTTCATGAGGAAAGGAAGATAGGTTTCCATTTAAATGGTTTTTAAGCTTTAGTTATCTGGAAGATGGACTTCTGTGGACCCTCATTCTCTGATAATAGATAAGTGAGGGAATCTAGCAAGCCCCGTCACCATAACACGCAATCTGTGGTGGCTTCCAGCTCCCCTAGCCTCTGTTTTCAAATGGGAACCAGCCATAGTTATGCTCCTGGGGGGAGGGGGAAGTAATCATTTGGGACCTTTTAGCTCAGTGTACAGTACAGTATGTCTCCCTTTCTTTACTTTTTGTGACTAATGTAAAACTAATGGAAAATGTTTTTTTTAATCACTACTGCAATAGCAAACCTCACATTTTACACAATTGATTTTTATTGGTTCCACTTCAAGGGTTATGGCATGGTTTTACCATTTAGTGACTTGCTCATACTCCTGCTGTGCATTTTCCTATTTAGTAAACTACCTGTTGGTGAAATGGAGTGAAACTACCATTAAGAGATTCATTGGGAGAGGCAATATTGACCTTCTCATTTCTCAGCTATGTAGGATCAATCTTATAGAATTTCTTGCAGTAGAAATCTAGTACATGCAAATATATTTGTTCCCAAAATAGAAACAGAAATAGCTTTAGTGAGAGCTTATTATTTAAAAAAAAAAAAAAGACATGCTCATGGCAAAAAATTAGGACAAAAATGAAAGATGTAAGGAAGAAGGTAAAAAGTACTTGGATCATGCTCCCTGGAGATTATATCTGCTAGGATATTTGCATGTATATTTTGTGATCTTTTCTAAGTGCACACGTATACACACACATGCATGCTTAATTTATTCTTTTTAATCAGAATGGAATCATACTATTCATGTTGTTTTATAACCTGGTTTTTTTTTTGTAAATTCAACAATATATTATGGACATCTATATCAATATTATTCTTTTCAATAATGAATATTATTATTATTTTCAGTACTATTATTTTAAATCAATATTATTGTTTTCAATTATTTCAATATTGTTTTAACAGTTATTGTTTTTAATACTTCAAAAACATTGTTTATATTGAAAACAATGTAATAGCTACATTGCTTTAGGTATTCTTAACATTTCTAGCCCTTTAAAAACTCAATGCATGGTGACCCTGAAGAGGACAGTAGTTCCAACTCTCATGGAGACCATTAGGCAGTGTGCCCTTACAGTGTCTTGCGTACACCCTACACGGTCATCATTTACTCTTCTGCCTCCTTTTTCTTGCTGTTCCCAGTGATTAGCACAATGCCTGACACTTAACAAATGCTCACTGTGTATTGATGAATAAATATTGAATATCTGAGAGCATTCTGGGTGCCCCATCCAGGCACCAGTTTCTGCTGGAATCATGTGACATACATCTTAAATTTACCACAAAATTCTCTCTCTCACTTGCACCATACAGAGCATGCATTTTTGCCTTTCTGCTCAGTTACTTGGACTATATGTTGGCCCTGAAGGAAGCTATGAGTGAAACCAGACTCCTCAAATGTGAGAGCCAGAAGGAACATTACGGGTCATTCTAGTCCAACCCCCTTCATATACAGATGAAGAATCTGGGAGGAGAGAAATAGAATGGCCTTTTAAAAAGCATACTCCAGTCCAGGGTCTGGATTCGAATCAAGATGCCTTACTCCTTCATTCACCAAACTTTTATTAAGTACCTACTATATGTATGATGCTTGGCTAAGCTCTGGCTATCCCAAGTTGAATAAGATACAAAAGGAATCTCCCCTGAGGATGTCAGTCTAGCGGGGCAGCCAAATGCATACAGAAATAGGATAGAGTGTAATAAACTGTGTGTGTGTGTGTGTGTGAGTGCATGCACTTGTGGGCACACAACAGCAATTGAAACACTCTACCAGATGTGTTTATAAATTGCATAATAAGCGTGGCAGGGGAAGTAACCAAAAATCTCTGGGCAGTCAGAACGAACATTTTCTAAGAGTTTTCTGTGTTGGGCACTCTCCACACATTATCTCATTAAATTCTCACAAAAATCCTGTCAGGTTGGTATCATTATGCTCATTCCATAGCTAAGAAAATGGAGGAGGGCCCAGTAAGGTGAACTGATTTGCCTCGGATCATAAACCAAGATTTCAACCCAGGGTCTGCTTTATCTCAAGCCTTTGCTCTTTTTACTGGAATAGGGATGGTAAGTGGGTTTCATCTCAAGGGCAAATTCCAACTGATTTCTGAGGTTGCTTGGAGTACTGTGCTGTGAAGGATTCTAGACCACATCTGGGCTCAGAAGTACATAGTGTGGTGGATTAATGAAGGTGGCCTGGGTGTAGAATGAAAAGTGGTATCCCTTATATCAGGACCTTGTAGTTTCTGAGCTATACCATGCTATCACTCTTCCAGGCCCAATTCTCTCTAAGTCAAGTCCCCTAGCTCCTACTACTTCCTCTTCCCTTCTTCTGAGCTCAGTATGGTATTTTGTGCCTCTGGGTGTCCAGAGTCTTGTCTCCTGTTCAGGTCAACTTTTCTGCACAGTGTCTCATGCTGTAATCCTTTTCAAATTTTTCAACCCCATCAAAGATATCCCTTTTACATTGCCCCAAGACCTGCTCTGTGCTAATGGCAGTTTATGTGATAAAAATATTACATGGCTACAGCTTAATATGTTTACGTGTCTAGGTAAGGTGCAACAAAGGAGCTCCTAATTCAAAGGAGTGACTCCGGCAGGAAGAATTTCAGATTCTTGGGCAGGCTAGTTGGGATCTGTCAGTCTTTAAGATTATACCCGGCAAAGAGCTGCTACTCTGCCAATACACACAGCTGACCTCACACCTTTTCTTAGATGCTAGGGAGCCCTTGATGTAATAGTGAGTTACTGAGGTATTGTTGGTCCATGCACACGATGCTTAAAGAGGAATCTGGAGGTGGAGATGGTGTTTTCTTACTGATGCAGTTTATGATTTCCAGCTGTTGCCCAGAGTGCAACACTAGAATTAGGTCTAGGCTGTGGTTCTAGCTGGTATTCTTCTGCTTTAAATTTTATCTCATAACCCCTTGGCACCAAGATTTTCAATTTTCCAAAGCTGGCCACAAATTTGAAACAAGTGTCTAAAACCAGTTGTTAGAGTCAAAAGATTCGACGGTAGTAACAATAGTGTTAAATGAATCATTTGTGGAATGTTTAACTGCTCATCATCTATTTGAAGTGTCTTAAGTGTTTTCTTGTTTTCTGCAGTAAAAATAAATCAGGTTTCCTAAAGATATATATTTTCATTCCTTTCACATACGTGACAGTCTATTTTCTGGATTATTGGACTTCTAAAACCCTGTGGGTAAATGTGTATGAATTTGAATGCAAACCACATCTGGAGGCATTCTATTTAAATTATTGAACAAATTGTTTATCATAAGAGCATTTTCACTTAAATATTCTACTAATGTGTAACTTACACATTATAATGCTTCTAACCAAGAATAGCTGTTTACTTTAAAATTTAACTTTTAAAAATTTCTTTTCAAATAAAAAGAGAACTTCCATAAGATGAGGTTCACAACCTGATTTTTATGTAGAGTTGTAATTTTCTATTTTAGTAAATCAGACAGCCTTGTGGCTTACGAGGTTAGCATTATTGCTTGCACCCTGCTGCTTTTTCCTGGACTAAAAACAAAGAATAACAGAGTGAACATTTAAAATATATCCTCCTGTTTGATGAAATGAGTAGTCCATGTGCCAAAGTGAGCCTATTCCGTGTGAGGGATTGCTTTCATTGTTAGAGATGTTTTATTTGTGTGCTACTCAGATGTCAAGATTTTTTTTGTAATTGCATGTGTGAATTTTAAAACAGATGAAAATGTGGCTACAAGTCTAACTAGATGGAATAGAAAAGTGTAAGAACAGATTTCAAGCCACTTGAAGTCGCAGTCGCTGCACATCCTGTCTGTTACCAAAACTCCAAGAATGCTGAGCTATCTTAAATACATTCCAGTGAGGGGCCCTTCTCTCTTCTCCCGGATGGGCTGGTGTTCTTTTTTATTTCCTATAATGTGGAGATGAGGTATTAACCAGAGTATTGTTTGAGATATTTTGAAAACTTCTAAATAAGGAGGGAGGGCTGTTATAAATTATCTAAACATAATATTGACTAGGGTCTTGGAAAGATCTTTTATTTTGCTTGTCACAAATATTTTCATTTGTAATTGTATCTTCCAAAGTGTTAGACATTCTTTAATTTGATGTTTCTGATTACCTTAAATTGCAGTCATTACATATCATTTCAGTACTGTAATTGAATATTCTAGTATATGATTTACTATACTTTAAAAATTAGCATTGAACTCATGATACCGGTTTTTGAGTATAGCACTGAAGCTAGTTTATTTAATTACTAGAGGAAAACTCATTTGTAGTCTAATTGGACTATTAGTGAGTCTCTTAAACAGGTAGTGAAAGAACATAGAGCATCATTAAAATACAAAATAATTGCTTCTTATCAATATAACTGACCTGTCACTTGGCAATAGAAGGAAATTAGAATTGTTTTCCAAATGTAATCATCATGAAGATGTTCACTCTTAGTAGCTGGCACATGATGGGTGATTGCTTAGTAAATATTTATTAATGGAAAGACATATGGCTTCACTTAATGCTGATGACTCCCAAGTCAATATTTCAGTTTGGAGCTCTCAGAGTTCTGACCCCCATTTCTGGCTACCGTCTACACATCTCTGCCTGGAGGAGCCACAGATACTCCAAGTACATGATGCATAAAACTGAACCACTGTCTCCTCCTCCTAACCCTATTCCTTCTCTGTCTCCCCTACTTGGTGATCAGAATCACATGCTACCAGTCACCCTGAATTCTTGCCTCTCCCTCACTTCCTAGACCTAATTCTTCATCAAGTCTTATAGTTTTTCCTCCTTACCACCTCTCTAACCCATCTGCTTCTCTCCAACTCCACTGCTTTTCCAAATCCTTATAATTTCCACCTAAATTTTAGCCAGTCTTCAAGTGAGTCTCCCTGCCGAAGCCAGTACTTCTCACACTTTACTATACTAAAGCATTCCCCAGGGAGCTGGTTAAACCTGGAGATGCCCAGATCATATCCCCAGCAATCTCTCATTTGGTAGATCTGGGTGCGGCCCAGGAATCTGAATTTTTAGCAGTCAACACAGGTTATTCTTACGTAGGTGGGAGCAGACTTCGAGCTTCACATCTCTAGTCCACCCTGAGCACTCAAAGCTTCGCTCTAAAATATAAGACTTATCCATGCCCCTGATTAAAAATCTTCAAAGAACTACCGTTCTGTAGCAGTAGTTTTCAAACTGTGGTCAGTAGGGTTCCCAAGTGTTCCTTGGTGTGTGTATGTGTATGGAGGTAGGGGGTTGTAGTATGAAGATAAGAGTGAATTCTGCTATAACAGGATCCCCCACCCCGTCTCTTTCTTTAGTCAGAGCAGCTCTGATTGTGAGGTTTGACAAGAGATTTCCTTTGGGAAATGTTCCTCTACTTTTTAAAAAGGTGATTTAAAAAACCACTTATCTATAGAAGTGGATTTCAAACTTTTTTTTTTTAATTGAGACCCACTGTAAGAAATAGTGTACATTCTGTATCATGGCCCAGTACGCATATATATTTTTGTGTGTAACTGAAGCAAGTTTCATGAAACATACCCTTACTATACTTGATACTGTCTGATGTTTTCTGTTCTGTTCTATTTCATTTTTTAGAAAATTGCTGGTTGCAGTCCACTAAATTGGTTTTACAACCCACTAATGAGTTGCAACAGAGTCTGAAAAACCTCTGATCTGGGCTTTCTCAGTGGGATTCCTTTATGAACTTTGGAACATAGAAATATTTTCTTAATCCTCCCAAAGATGGTATATGACTCACACCATCCTAGATGCTTGGGAGAGAAATTACATACAATGGATGCCTGAGGGCATTCTGTCTTAATTCTCTTGGTAAACTTCTGGTTGAAAAAGACTTATAGGGTCTGATCTATACAATAAATCCAAACTCCTGAGTATGTCCACAGAGTCCTTCAAGGTCTGACCCATCTTCATCTCTTGGACTTCATCTTACTTCCTCAATTACCTACCTGGGTTAAAACCATCCTGAACTATTTGGAAGTCCCCAAATGCATCGTGCTGTTTCTCACCTCTGCACAGTCATTTTTGACCTTCAACACTCAGCTGGACTGAGTGCCATTTCACCTGAGACCTTCCTTGACCAGAGTTAGATTCATCACGTCCAGGTTCTCTGCCTGTCAGTGCCTGAAGGGCAGGATTGTAACTGTTCCCATCAGCAGGTGCCACAGCTCATGCAGTACCTTGCCCTGTGTGGGCTGTTAATAAACTTCAGTCACATTCAACTGATGCATCTCCTCTGCCGCTGAGTGTGGGGCTCCATGCTTAGTTCTTAGCATACAAACAGGTATGAGGCACAGCCTGCATGCTTAGGGAGCTTATCAATGGGCCTAAAAGACAGGACATGTGTATTAAACACTCCCTCCAGTATAGCACGGTGCTCAAGAGATTGCGTGGGGGAGTCATGCCTGGGTTCAAATTATGGCTCTTCTCTTTGTTGGCCACTGGCCCTAGGACAAACTCTTGAGCTACTCTAAACTTCAAATTCGTCATATGTAAGACTGGGATAATAACAAGAGTAGCAACCTCATGGGCATGTGAGTTTTAAATGACGGTCCCCTGAACACACTGCCTGGCCCAGAGCTCTCGGGAAATGTTAAGTGGAATCAAGCAGGTAATGTGCCCAGTGCCACGTGGATGTTGTAGGTGGAAAGTGCCACGGGACTTGAGAAGAGGGGACGGTCACCGTGGGTTGGACAGATGGGAGAGGTCCAGTGGAGGAGGCGGAATAGGAGCTAAGCTTAGAAAGAAAAGTAGACCTTAGATTAGGAGGTGGGGAGGCGTTCCTGGCAGGGCGAACCAGAGAGCCAACAAAGGTCCAAGGAGGACTGTGTGTGCCTTGCCTGGCGACTAGTTTTGCTGCTTGTGTTTGTCCATTTATTTTTGCTTATCATGTGCTCAAACGTTTTTCCAAATGGAAGCTGAAGGTATTTATCGCTAAAGATGCTTATTTTCTTATTTTGAAGAATTCTGCCTCCTCTCTCTTTTCCATGACTTTTCAGTAAATCTATCCAGAGTCTGCAATTTTGCTGATAGGGTCAGCTTGATTAAACTATTTCGGGTCAGCATAGAGAAATGGTTTACAAAACTGGCCATGCACCGTAATCACCCAGAGAACTTTTTAGTCTGACAGATTTCCATGTCCAACCCCAGAGATTCTGACTCTTGAGTCTATGTGGGACCAGGGAATCTGCATTATTAAAAAGCTCCCCTGGTAATTCGGATGGCCAGCCAGGTTTGGGAACTGCTAGCTCAGAGAAGTCATCCAAATCAGCTTTTAGCCATAGTGTCTTATAATCGTGTCTGGGAAACAAACAAGTTCAATTTGTGTGAAATTTATGGGGAGTTGAAACTCATAGTGTTGTAGAATTTAGCAACTTTCTATTTGGAAAAGAGTTCAGAGGCCACTTAACTTTATTTCTCATTTAGGAAAAATACCTTACCTTTGTACATCTCAGGATGATCCAGGCAAAGGAAATACTCTGGCCAGGGGAGGCTCTTTGCCTGCTGAACAACCACTTCCCCTCCTAAATAGCTTCCTTTACTTAAAAAGAACTCTTACAGCCAAATTCTGCCACTTGGACCTCTCCATTTGTTTCAGGGTGACCTTCTGGAATGGCCCAAGATAAGTCTGTTCTTCCTCTATGTGGTGGCCCTTCAGGTTTTTGGAGACAGTTAACACATTGTGTCTTTCCTGTGGTTTTTCTTAACTCTAAAGAAAAACATACTTGATTTCTTCTGCTGGTTCCCAGATAGACACCTTGGACCCACTTCTATTTGTTAATGCCTAATTTAAAAAAAAATGATTAGGGCTTGGCATGACCTCTTTGAAAACTTTGCTTGTTCCCAGCTGTCATACTCTGAGCATTGAGTCTAAATACTCAAAAAACATTTGTATTAGTTTTTTCTTCTAAAATGTGTTGGAAATTGATGGAGAACTGACTGGTGTGTATTTCCCAGGATCCATTATCTGCCCCTCTTTTAAGGAATAGGCCAGTTGCCCATTTGTATGTTTCTGACATCTCCCACATTCTCCAGGAATTCTCCAAGTTTAAAGATTCCCAAGGCCAAAACCATTCCTGACCCATTCTCCTTTTAAATTTTTTGGGGGCCTCATATCTAGCTGCTGACATACAGTAAAAACCCCCAAAGAATGAACTGTTAGATAAACTGTGCGTCTACTCTGAGATGTGTTTGGAGGGAGAGCTTGGCCGCCGGGTAGAGGAGTCACGGAGCAGCGTGTTTCCCAGGGTTACTGCCCGGGGTGTAATCACCACCTCAGACACCACCACCGAACACTCCTTCTCTAGTTGAGAGCATGGTGTGTTTGGGCTGTGCTGTCAAAGAAGGCTTGCCTTTGTTGTTCTTGGAAACAGTATAAAGAAAAGATCAGCGGATTTTTGTCTCTCTTCTTACTCCCACGGCCAGCCTATATTTTTGTTGGAATTCTGTCTCCCTTCCTTCCTCTTCCCTTTCCTTCCTTCCTTCTTTCCTTCCTTCCTCCCTCCCTTCCTCCCTCCCTTCCTTCCTTCCTTTCATCCTTCCTTCCTTCCATCCTCTCTCCCTCCCTCCCTTCTTTCCCTCTCCTCCCCTTACCTCCCCTCCTCTCCCCTCCCCTTCCTTTCTTTTCCTGCCTTTCTTCCTTGGCCAGGAAATCTTTCTGGCAGCAAACCAAAGAATGATTTAATTGTGATATATGCTGTTTCACAGGCAGATGTGACAGTCTATGAATTGGACTTTAAAGGCCAGAAAAGTACCCTCTGCATCTCCCCATCACTCACTTTAGTAATAAGATCCTTTGTGACCCACTGCTGAACAGCCTAGCTTGTGGACAGGAGCCCAGGCTCTGGTGCCCGGCTGTGTGGGTTCAGATCCCGGCTCTTCCGCTTATCAGCTGTGTGGCTTTGAGCGTATTACCTAACTTCCCTGTGCTTCAGTTTCCTCAGCTTTAAAATGAGGGTAGTATAGGGTAGTATTAATACCTACTTTCCAAGTGTTGCTATGAAGATTAAATAGTTAATTCATATAAAATGCTTAGAACAGCACCTGGCTTGTAAGCATTGTTCAATGAAAAGTTTGTCAAGTGTTGATTGAGTGAATTATTTTATGTAATTCAATGCAAAGAGAAAACATATATGAATTACCACATTATGACAAACAGGGCATCAATTTGGAGATTTATTTAGAGTGTTTAGGTCCCCTGACTAATCCAAACCAGAGTTTCGTGGTGGAGGAAAAAAGCTTTTATGATTAAAAAAAATCCCATTATAAAAACAGTTTTTAGGAAAACATAGTGGCAATTTACTTTTATCCTTTTTTGACATGTGTATGTGTGTATGAAATATATCATTCAAACAAAATTATATAAGATATGTGGACAGTTTAAAGAATAACACTTAGAAGAATAAAAAATTAAAAAAAATACCTGTGTACTTGCCACTCAATTTAATAGAATATTACCAGTATCTCTAGAACCTCCGATGTGCCCTACCCCAGGGGCCCTCTCTCTCCTGTAGAAATAACCATGTCATAAATTTTATGTTAATCATCTTGCTTTTCCTCATGGTTGTACCACATATGGATGTAGTGTTAGACATCAGATTGTTTAGATTCACCTGTTCTTTGTAAACTGTACCACAATCAACACTGAGTTTGATTATTGGAATATTTGGATTAATTTCCAGGATCTTATTTTGTTCTCTACCAACTTTTCTATGTTTCACTTTTCCCTTCTTTTCTTATATTGAGATCTTTTTTTCTTCCCTTTAGTTCCGTTCTTCCCCTTCCATTGGTTTGGAAGTTATATACTCTATTAAATTTTGACATGAGTATTTTTTTTTTTAAAGATTTTATTTATTTATTTATTTTCCCCCAAAGCCCCAGTAGATTGTTGTATGTCATAGTTGCACATCCTTCTAGTTGCTGTATGTGGGACGCGGCCTCAGCATGGCCGGAGAAGCGGTGCGTCGGTGCACGCCCGGGATCCGAAACCGGGCCGCCAGCAGCGGAGCGCGCGCACCCAACTGCTAAGCCATGGGGCCGGCCCTTGACACGAGTATTTAACAAAGAATAAAGTTAATCGATATTTTTCCCTCCTTCCGTTAACACAAGGACCTTGGAAGACTCTCATCGGGATTTCTTTGGAATTATGCAATTTCACACAGAAGGGACTCTTCACATCAAAGGTGGTAGCTACAGCTTTTGATGTCTGCTTTGTTTGGTTCTTCCCTCTTGACAACAAAGTAATGCTCTCTTGGGAACAGCAGACAGAACAAAAGTGTTACTGTTATGGGAAATACAGACCATTAGAGCTGGATGGGGTTTTAAAGATGATCTCAACTAGTGTTTTTCAAACATTTTTACTAAACCCAGCAGTAAGAAATAATATTTTACTTCATAACCAATACACACATAAGTATAGTCTATAAAACTGAAACAAAAGTTTCATGAAACAATACTTCCCTTAATTTGTGTAGTATCCTCTGAGCTATTCCATTCCATTCTTTCGTTAAAAAACAAAACAAAACTTGTCCAAACCCATTAAATTGATTGCATATCCACTAAGGGGTCCTGGCCCACAGTTTGAAAAACCCAGAACTTGCCCAAAGTCCTCAATTTATAGCTTAGGAAGCCAAACCCCTGACTGATGACATGGGTCTCCCAGAGGTGAGGAGTGAGGGCTCGAATCTCTGATCCCTTATCTCCAAGTCCAGTTCTGTATTCACATATGTCAGCCAGACCAGAAATAATACAGGATGAAGTAAAAAGGGAGCCACTGGTGAGCTGTAATTGTGAAATGGGGAATTAAACCCTGCTGTTATCTCCTGGACATCTAATTTTGGAAGAGGTCTTTGACAAAGCATCTCATGGTAGCCTCTGCTTCGTGAACCCAACTCAGTGTTGGGCACCACTTTCCATTACTTCTGACCCTCGCCACCCTGCACAGTCGAGATTATTATCCTTATTTTATAAATGACGGAATGAAGACTCAGAGGAGTGATTTGCCTCATTCCTGTAGCTCATAAGGTGAGGATCTGGGCATACCTATTTGACCCCAAGCTCATGGCGTGTCATGGCCTGACATTGCCTCTTTATAGTTCTTGACTTGCTTATTATCTCTCTCAATAAGAAGATAAGCAACAAGAGGAATATTGTGTAGGACTAATCCTAACCAGCAAGAGTAACTAGTTGGTGATGTGGTTTACAGATTGCTTGTTTATTCTGTCTCCCATTAGCATTTTAGCTCCCCGAGTGAATGTTCTTCGCCTTGTTCACTGTCTAGTAGAGCTCCTGGCACATTGTAAGCTCACGATGAATATTTATTGAATGGATAAGCAAGGACATTTAGAAATGAGAAGGACTTTGGAGAAAGAAACCACTTCACGGCGTGGAGACAGGTCACATAGTCGCCAAGAGCACAGCCTATGGAGAAGGACTAAGTTCAAATGAGATGTCCTTACAAGCTATTTGATCGTGAGCAAGTTACTTCTCTTGTGCATCAGATTCCTGGGGATGATAATGATGTCTACCTCATAGTGTGGTTCTGTGAGTTAATAAAGGAAGAAAGCATTTACACCAGTGCTTGGCTCATTGTAAGTACCATATAAATGTTAGCTGTCACAGTTGTCTGACGTTATGATGACTAAGTGGGAGACTATTGAAGCTATGCCTCATATTTTAGGAAAAACACGTCAGAAAGTTTGGAGGTAAGCTAAGTATGATCAGATGGCTAGACACTCAGAAGAGACTACCCTTCATGTGTAATTGATGCTAAAATTGTGCTAAATAAATAAATGTGCTAAAAAGCACATCGCTATCTCATCATGAAGGAGAAAGATTTATTTCTGACAAAAAAAAATTCAATCTAGAGCAGATGGCCTATGAATATGTCAAAAAGAATATAGTGCTTACTATAAGCATCAACATGGATTTATGCAGAATAAAATTTTTGAGCAGGTGACTTAGTAAAAAGACTAGGAGAATGGCACAGATGTAATGTGTCTTATTTTCAGGAAAGCATAGAGAAAATCTGATTTAGAGAACAGCAGAGTGTAGGGTTAAGTGTGTGGGGCCTCCCCATATACACCCCTGGAATTGGGCCTTGGTTTTCTCATCTGCCAAATGTGGATAATGACTACAGCAGACTGCTGGTGTGGGTCAGAGAACTAGAAGAGATAAGGTCTGTGTAGTGCTTAGTAAGCAGGAGGTAAATGTAAGCCCCTCATTACAGCCCTGGGTAAACAGATAAGAAGGTGAAATAGAATGTGGTTAATAGTCAAAGAGGTTCTCAGCTGTTGGCCTCTAACAAGCCTAGGTCTCAAATGCTCAGAGGAAGGGTGGAAGTTTGCTTTGCAGTTGTCAAAACAAATCCTTAAGGTCCCTTGATGCCACTGACAGAAGGCGGGACGAGAAGAAACCTATGTAAGCAGCCTGAGGTCTGAGCGCCTGTTGCTTCCTTGTCTCTCCCTCCAGGGGCTTTCGTGGTGTGCTGGACCCCGGGCCTGGTGGTTCTGCTGCTCGACGGCCTGAACTGCAGGCAGTGCGGCGTGCAGCACGTGAAAAGGTGGTTCCTGCTGCTGGCGCTGCTCAACTCCGTGATGAACCCCATCATCTACTCCTACAAGGATGAGGACATGTACAGCACCATGAAGAAGATGATCTGCTGCTTCTCTCAGGAGAAGAACCCGGAGAGGCGGCCCTCGGGCATCCCCTCCACGGTCCTCAGCAGGAGCGACACAGGCAGCCAGTACATGGAAGACAGTATCAGCCAGGGCACCGTCTGCCCCAAGAGCAGTTCCTAAGATGCGGATGCCCTCCTCCGCCCTCGCGGGCCGCCTGCGGCAAAAGAGCTGTTAAGAATAGTTACCTGTCTCTAGCAGAGCCCACACACAGTGTTATTTGAGGTCTGAATTAATCGTTGGTAGATTTTTAAAAATTGTTTTACGTAGTTTAAAAGCACGGGCAGTAAAGAGAGGACACAACAAATTTAGAGAAAATGCACAGAAAGAGGGCGGATGGCACAGTGGATTTCCGCCTGATGTCCCGTGAACGGCTGGGAGCACTGCCCACCTGGCCGTGCATTCTGGGCTCTGCTGCCATCTTGCAGCCATTCTCGGTGTGTTTTAAAATGATGTTGTCAAAGGGCTTAGGCAAACATAAATAATAATGTTACTTGAGCCACTCGATGTAGCTCCTTAGAAAGCGTATGTAGTTGTTTCTGCATGCATTTAAAATTTTAAAAATGCTTCCGCAATATTGTTTTCCTCAAAGAAACCATGGCCAGTAGCTAGGTTCAGTGGGAATCTCAGAATAACAAATCAGTGAGGGCTCCAGATAAAACTTGATTTTTAACTGAGAGAACATTCTGAGGAAAAAGATTTGAAGTAATAACAAAAAAGGTAAACGCTAAAAACTTCTCTTGAAGCAAAAAAAAAAAAGGCCTTGATGTGGTCCTACAAGCTTGCACACATGTGTATACGCACCAGTATATTTATACATTTCAAATTTGTATTTGAAGACATTAGGGACAGTGATGGTGAAATAAATTCCCCGGGCACCGAGACTTGCCAGGCTAGGACTACAGCTGTGGAAATGACCTGTTGTGCTCCACAACAAAGAGGAAGAGGTGATTCATTTGAAAACGGACATACAGCAGAGTAAAAGGTGTATATATGACAAGCGGGCTGAATTCCTTCCATATAGGATCAAATGTGCACTTGACTCAAGTCCTTATTTTCAGTTACCTCCATACCACTGGTGGCTTGCCAGAGTTAGTATGTGGAATAATTTTTACGTCTCATGTTTTACTGATAGTTATCAACATGCTTCTGGTGCTTGTTTTACTTACAGGCTGAATTTTGATCTGGGTTCTATTTTACATTTTTCTCCTTCAAAGACCTAAGTAGGCAACGTAAAAGGCAAGTCAGAAAAAAAAAATGTTTCATACACATAGGCCACTGACCAAAGTTTTCTATGTAAAGCATTTAGAGTATATTCTGATTTTAAAATAAGAATAACTTTAAGGCAGATATTATAGTATTTATGTAGCTTGCAAAAGAAGTTTACATTTTTTTTTTTTGCTATTGTGATGTAACATTTATGTGCAAGAACTACTTGTAATAAAAGGATTTGAGAAGTCATGCTTTTAGATGTAATGGCATAAAATAGAGAGTATTATGATTTGAAGGGGTAGATTTCACAAACTCTGTGTAGTAGATGGGTTTACCTGAAGCTTATATCAAAGCTACCTGTAAAATAAAAAAAAGAATCTCTTCTCTCTTGTTGAGGTGCATTATTGCTTTGTGTATTTTCTAAGTAAAAATATAGTTTGTGGTAACTATAGCACACATTTCTATTGCAGAAGAATAATCAGATTTGCCATGAAGTCCATAGTCTCAGTGTTTTATGTAAGCATTTTGAATCTACAGCTGGCCAAAGGGTGGAGAATTGAAATTGAATTCCAGTCCCCGAATAGCTGCTAAGGGATCTTTAAAGGTTTTATTTTGAGGAAAGCACATTTTTAGTACCCTGCAGCACAGTGTCATATTCAGAATGGTTTCTGAAGGGGATCCAAGTGTGGAAACTCAGGCTGGCAATATATAGCTTTTGTTTTTATGCACACACATATCTCAGTGATGGTGCAGGAGTGGAGAAGTCGTGTATATTTGGAAATGACAAGTGCCAGCGGTCACAGGGCTGACCGAGAACGCAGCAAACCCATCTTAGTTGGAAAAAGAAACAAAGAAGAATGTTCCTCCTCAAATTCTAGGACCCCGAGTTTATCTGCAAGTCGTTGAGATGCTGGTTCTAAAAATTTGATCTAGACCTTTTCAGACCAGCCATTGACTGAAAGCCTGGGCTATTCCCTAGCCAAACAAGATTTAATTTTCATAGATTTGTAACACTCTTCAAGGTCTTCTGATAAATCTGTATTCCTGGGAGAACTTAGTCCTTCATGAAAACTGCCTGCTTGGAAAGAGAATTTTTTGGAAATAAATTGATTAAATTTCTTGGCAAAATTGTTTTTCAGTGGGTTGTACACTTGGGGCCCATGTGACTTTTAGAAGCCCTAAGCTCTGAAATAATTATGGTACCATCCTGCCCCCATTTGTGTAATTCCAAATAAGAACAATACTAAAGCACAGAACAAATGTAAACCTCCAACAAAGCTCTAATTTCCCTCATAATCAGCACTTTGATGCTTTTTATACATACTAAAACTAAAAATTTAGAAATTTTGATGCCCCTGCTTCACCGGCACCTGAGCGTGTGCATAGACCACGGTTGGATGGTCCAGGACCAAGGACCAATGAAGTCAATAGCATCAGCATCAGGCAGTGGGGGGATGGAGGGCATCAGAGTGCAGCTCGGTTCATCTGCTGATGCTGCCCCACCTAGACTACAGGGCGTGCCATGCCCCATGTTTGTAGACTAATTTCCTCACGAGGTTGAAAGTATTTTGTGCTTATTAGCTCATTAATCCTGTAGTCATTCAGGGAGGGAGAGCAAGAAGGGCACTTGGCCCTCCTTTTTAATTGACTGAGTAGGCATAATGAAGGTAAGCCCTGTGAAGACATCCATGAAGGTGATCTAGTGACAAACTCAAGCCCTGTTGGAACCTGGAGTAAAAATAACCAAAGCATTATTCTACACAATGATGCATCTCACTGTGTACTAAAAAGAGCTAAAAACATGCAAAAACAGATCTGACTTCTGGGATGCTTACCAGAGAATTATATCCCCTTGGTGGAGACTAACTGTAATATTAAATGGGAAATCCCTAGGGCTCCTTCCAGGTTTACACATTGTCTTTCAGGCGTTAGAGTCACTTAAAGTCATGAAAACGTTTTAAAGTAAGGGAAACTGCATTTTTTATGAGGAATGCTCTCCTGAACACATCACATAATTTAAAATACTCAATTTAAAACTAGTTTTCACAGAGGAATGATGTTAAGATGGGAGATGCTGTTGCTGTGGTGTTGGTTTTTTGGGGGGAGTGGGCTAATGCTGTATGTTATTTTTACAGCATCCTCTCCAGTGCTTTTCAGAGTGTGCTTTCTCCTAAATTAACAGATGGTACACTATTAATGGCAGTGGTTAGAGGTTCAGAGTTTTTTATCAAATATAACTTGTGAGTTAAAGACTTATGGTGCAAACGATAGCACAATGCTCACTAAAATTATATGTGGAGGTTCCAGTGCATGTCGACAAGAGTGTGGGTCCCGTTATACTACATAATGCAGCACTTCTGCATGCCAGTCCGTGAAGACGGTTTGCAATTCACTGGGTCAGCCAGTTTTGAAATTTGGAGTTCTTGCCAGCTTTTTAGAGAGTTGCAATTTTATGCAGTAAAACTGTATAAAATTTTTCTATATCAAGCAACTTCAAGTTTGCATAATTCAAATTTCCATAAACTGCATCTGTATTGTATTTGTTACTGAGATTAGAGCCTGCACATTCTATATCAGTCATAAGGTTATACTGGAGAAAAAGTGAGGGGAGCTGCCTATCACAAGCCCATGTTACATCTTTGTGCGTGTTAGAAAATGGTATCCCTTTCTCAAGACACTTTACTTGCATCTATCGGAAAGTCATAGAATACACTAATTTTGTCAGAACTTGACTACTACCTGTCAGGAAACTGTACTAATCCATACGCATGATCACAGTATGACTGGCATGTGTAGAGTTGTTCAGTTCACCACTCACACAAATGTACATGACAACCATCTCAAAGACAGCACTAGATTGAAATTCAGAATCCCTGGGTTCTGATTTCTGTTCTGTCTTAAACTGTCTATGAAACTCTAAATATGATTGCTGATCTTCTAAATGAGGAGCTTAAATGATCTACAAGGACCTTTTCTGCTCCAAAATTCTGTGATTCTATACATCAACTCTTGGGTGTGAATCGTGGCAGGAACCCTAAGTCTTTGGATTCTTTGGATTTCACTCCTTGTGTAGATACTTAAAAGAAAAGGGGCTCTGTTTTCATTTATTGCAGTGGATCTCAAGCTTTAGTGTGCGTGAGAATCACCTAGGGAGACCATCTAAAGTCTATGAGATTAAGGCAAATGTGAAATGTGTAATTGTAAATCCTTCATCAACAGAGGGAGAAAAGATTTCTGGAATAAAATGGAACTGCTGATCAAAATGGAGAACCTAAGAGACTTGATGATCTGCTTATGTGTGCCAAAGTCAACCTAAATGCGAAATGGGTGAGCTGCTGTTTACTCCATCAAGGCAGATAGAAACGCACACATTTATTTTTACGTTTAACCAACATGTTTGAACATTTCCTAGGTGCTAGGGAACAAACAAAAAGTCCCTGCCCTTAAGAGAATTAAGAAAATCGTAAAACAAACATATATACAAATAATCCATGGGAAATTAAAGTGAAAGGGAGCTGAAGATATTAAGGATGGACTGTATGGGTGTGGCCACCCTCAGGGTATCACTTCAGAACATTGGTGATATTGGTGTGGAGTTTTTTCAATCTGGCCTCTGTGGTATAATTCTTTTTTCTTTTTTCTCAAGTGAAAAGGGGTTTTATCAAAAGGGTTAATGGAATCTGATGGAATCAAATTTGGGAAGTGCAGCTAGATTTCACGGGAACTGTCCCCATCCTCTTCTCTGCCTCTCCTCTCTGAGCACCTGCACGTTGTTCGTGCTCCCGCATGGCTTCTGCTCCAGGTGACTCTGGCTTCCCTGGGAATCAGCTGACTTAGGCCTTGACTCCTCGAAACTGTACAAGTCCAGTGCATTCTCACCAACCAAGATCGCTGGTCTCTTCAGTTACGTTATTGAGAGAGCCTCTGACTGACCGGCTCACTTGAGTTGGACCCCATGTCCCGTCTGCGTGGCCTGGACAGGCCAGGGAGTGGGGGGAGAGGAAGAGTCCTTTGAGCTGCCCTTGGGAGGGGCAGGTTCTTTTTTTAATTGAAGTATTATTGACATACAACATTATGTTAGATTCAGGTGTACAACATAGTGATTCGATATTTATAAACATTACTAAAGGATCATCATATAAACATTATGAAATGATCATCACAATAAGTCTACTTAACCATCTGTTCCACTATAAAGTTGTTACAATATTATTGACTCTATTCTCTATGCTGTACATTATATCCCCATGGCTTATTTATTTTATGACTGGAAGTTTATACCTCTTAATCCCCTTCACCTACTTTACCCAACTCTCCCCCTCTCCTGTCTGGTATCTGTGAGTCTGTTTCTGTTTTATTTGTTCATTTGTTTTGTTTTTTAGATTTCACATACAAGTGAAATCATACGGTATTTGTCTTTCTCTGTCTGATTTATTTCACTTAGCATTATACCCTCTAGGTCCATCCATGTTGTTGCAAATGACACGACTTTATTCTTTTTTATGGCCGAATAATATTCCATTGTGTATGTGTGTATACATATCACATCTTCTTTATCCATTCATCTATCAATGGACACTTAGGTTGCTTCTGTATCTTGGCTGTTGTAAATAATGCTGCAATGAACATAGGGGTGCATATCTTTTCAAATTAGTGTTTTCATTTTCTTTGGGTAAATACCCAGAAGTAGAATTGCTGGATCATATAGTAGTTCTGTTTTTAATTTCTTGAGGAACCTCCATACTGTTTTCCATAGTGGCTATATCAACTTACATTCCCACCAACAATGTATGAGAGGTCCCTTTTCTCCACATACTCGCTAACACTTGTTATTTTTTGTCTTTTTGATAATAGCCATTTTGACAGATGTGAGGTGATATCTCATTGTGGTTTTAATTTGCATTTCCTTCATGATTAGTGATGTTGAGCATCTTTTCATGTGCCTGTTGGCCCTCTGAATATCTTCTTTGGAAAAATGTCTATTGAGGTCCTCTTCCCATTTTTTAATCGGATTGTTTGGGTTTTTTTATATTAAGCTGTATGAGTTCTTTGTATATTTTTGATATTAACCCCTTATCAGCTATATGATTTGCAAGTATCTTCTCCTGTTCAGTAGATTGCCTTTTCATTTTGTTGATGATTTCCTTTGCCGTACAAAAGCTTTTTGGTTTGATGTAGTCCCATTTGGTTATTTTTGCTTTTGTTGCCCTTGCCTGAAGAGACATATCTGAAAAAATATTGCCAAGACTGAAGAGCTGTCTTTGATTGTCAAAGAGCTGACTGCCTGTGTTTTCTTCTAGGAGTTTTATGGTTTCAGGTCTTACTTTCAAGTCTTTGATCCATTTTAATATAGAATTCTCCAAGACCTGGGACAAGAAAAGGAAATCTCATAAAGCAGCTACTTTCTGGGTTAAAATCAGTTTATAATTTATGGGTTGGGGATCTGGTTCTGATCATCTAAACTAGACTTGTGTTTTTCTTAGTTGGGTGAATGCCTGACCACAGGTTTATATAAATTAGGAGATGGGACATATCAGTCAGTCTTCAGTTAGAAAAACAAAAACCACTCTGGGTACTTGAAGCAGGAAGGGATTTAAAATAGGCAATTAGGTGCTCATAAAACAGTTGGAAAGGCCAGAGGAGCAAAGAGAAGAGAAGCCCATAGTTAGCTCTCAGGTTTGCAGCTAACTTTCTGGGAATTGTTTCCACACTGGTCAGGAACTTCTGGAAACTGCCTCCTGAGGCAGGTGATTGGTGGAGGGATACCCAGAGGCCTCTGCAAAATCTCACAGCTGCTGCTAAGGGAAGGATATGGCTTCTGCCTCCCCTCTGCCATCCTCCTCCCTCATAATTGGCACTGGCAGAATCTACACTGGGATATTTGCTTGCTTTGGATTCTGGGACATATAGTTCCCAGCCTTCCAGCCTTTCAAATGCAGGGGAGACCATAGAAAGGATCACCAATGCAGCTGACTGCCAGCAGATAATCCAGCACATGGAGAAAGAAAAAAGGAAGGAGAGGCATCTTTTTGGCTTCCGAGACTGTCCCCTTTCTGAGATACGGAGTCATTTAGTTTTTTTTGACTGAGGGTAGAAGATAATATAACTAGTTCTAGAGTAAGGGGTGAAAATTCTCTAAAAAGTAAAGTGTTGGTACATGTAATTTATGGGTTCCACATGATGGTATATGGATCTTCTGAAGGCTAAGTGGGAATAAGACAATAAAGAACCTCAAAAAGAACCTCAAATCGTAGTTCACTTATTATTGGCTATTCACTATCCAAACGTGTGATATCAAAGTTAAGATTAGAGCAGGAGAAATAAAGTATTTGTGGTCACAGTTGATATACAACCATGGCAAATAGAGCTGTACTTAATCTTTCCTTCAGGTTTCTAGATGGTGAGTAGAAGAGGATCTATAAATAATCATGAGTGGGCCAAGGTAGGTGTAAAATTCAGCTGCACAAAATCATTTAAAAGTCAGAATTGAGTGTTCCGTGATCCTAAAAGATGCAATGGATCAACCCCTTTCTGTAGTGAAATAGTCATAGATCTAAGTTTCAGAGTTTGTAGTTTGTTTGGGAAAAAGTAAAACTAAAGTTTCTTCTTGATAGAAATAAGTGCCTCATCCTTGTGAGGAAGTTGTAATGTAGGGATTATCTTGATTTTACAAATGGGGAAACTGAAACCTCAAGATTGAATGAGTATTTAAGGGACTAAATCAGGATCAAACTTCGCTAAGTTCTTCTTTAGAGCTTCTTCTCTATTCAGAAAAATGTTTCCTAATAACTGTATATAACTTCAGATTTCAAAGAGCCAATGTTTACTAATACTAGGTTAGCCCTTTTAGGGATTAGGAATGTTTGTGCTCTCTGAGCAATTCAGCTTCTGAGAATGTATGCTAAAGAAATGATTCTAAATTAAGAAAGGCTTCGTACACAAAGGTGGTCAAAACAACATGATTTAAAACACTGGAAACTTCTAAACAATGTCAATATTTAAACACATGATAAACGTAAAGCATTGTAGTCAAGCACATGGGCTCTGGAAGCAAATTGCCTAGATTTATATCTCAGCTTTTTCAGCTGCGTGACATTGGGCAAGTTCCTCTGTGTCTTAGTTTTTCACCTTTAAAATGGGAGTAGCAATTCTACCTATCTCATAGGGCGGTTGTGGAGATTAAATATGTTATATGTCAAGCACTTAGCACAGTGCTGAGCACTGTGTATGTGTATTTGTTGTTATTGATAGAATGCTATTTAGCAATTTTAAATTATATTTAAAAAATTATTTTAAATTTAAAATTTTAAATTATGGGTATGGATAATAATATTGAAAAAAGTGTAAGATGTAGGATTTACTAATGGATTGGATATGGTAGCAAGAGAAGCGTCTTAAGGCGACTTCAAGTGTTTTGGTTTGAACTACTACAAAGTGGAATTATTTTTGCTGAGATAGAGAAAGAGGTAGGAGTAGCAGATTTGTGGGGGCGGAGAGAGGGAGGGTGGGAATCAGGAATTCAGCTTTAGTGTGACATTTGATGTTGCAGAGACACAACCAGGTGGAGGTGCCGAGAAGGCAGCCAGATGAACAAATCTGCAGCTCAGGGGAGAGGTTCAGGCTGGAGATGTTAATCTTGGAGTCACCAGTATATGAATGGTATTTAAAGCCATGAGGCTAGACTAAATCACAAGGACAGGGTGTGTAGATAGAGTTAATAACAGGTCCAAGAACTGACCCCTGGGGATTTGCAATGGTTGAGGTTAGAGAAAAGAGGAGTCAGTTGAGGAGACTGAGAAGAGCAGCCAGTGGTGTAGGGGGACAACCAAGAGTCAGTGGAGACTTGGGAGGGATCAGCTGTGTCAAAGGCTGCAACTTGACGCTTGAGAATTGACAGTTGATCTGGCCCTGGCGGTTTTTGGTGACCTTGACAAAGCTATTTCAGTGCAGTGGCGGGGACGAAAGCCTGACTGGAGGGGGTTCAAGGGACACTGCGAGAGGATTGGAGACAAGTGAGGACCAGGTATTTTTAAATTGTTGTTTTTCTTTTTCTAAAAAGGGACCAGAGAAATAGGGCTGTAGCTGGAGGGGCACGTGAGGTCAACGGGGGGATTTATTTTAAGATGGGAATTACTACAGCATATTAGTTGCTGGTGGGAATGCTCCAGTGGAGAGGGAATAAGTGACTCATGGTGATAATTACTGGAAGGAATGGGCTCCAGGGTATAAGTGGAGGATCTGGTCTTTGACAGCAACAGGGAGAGGAGGGAAGGCAGGCTATGCATGCAGGGAGTTGGAAGATGTGTCGATGGGGGTGTGTTCACTTTTCCCTCCTATCTTGTCAGTGAGTGAGTGCTCCAGATCCTTGCAGAGAGTAGTGATAAGGCAAGAGGTGTTGGAGGTTTGAGCAGAGAGGAGAAGGGGAGAAATCACTGTCCAGAGGAGTGGGACAGCGAGGGAACAAGGGGACTTAGCAGGGCTGCCAGACCAAGGCCCACCCAGTGACAGATTTAAGACCATTCAACAAGTTTGTCTGTTTCTCTTCAGCCCGTCTAGCTGCCTGGCTGCCATTGTGGTGTAGACAGACAATTGAATTGTTTTGTCAAGCAATGTCTGGGCTCTATCCCAACCAATTAAATCAGAATCTCCAGGGCTTGGGCCCAGCCAGGGTATATCCGAAGTGATTGCCACGTGCAGCCAGGGTTCAGAACCATGGATTAAAGCAAGAAGATAAAGGGAAGGTTCACAGAAGAGCCTGAGATCCAGGACATCCTGCTGTGAAAAATTCAGTGTCTGTTGAATTACCTAAGTGTGGGCTGTAAATTTAACTGAGAAAAGAAGCCAGAGGGGAAACTAACAGTGATTGAGTGCCTGCTCGGGGTTAGGAATTGTGCTCTGCACTTGATATGCTTAGTCCCGAATAACATAAAAATTAGATAAGAATTTGGAGATAAGAATTTTAAACTCTACTGGTAAGTAAGCTGAGACTCAGAGCGTTGATGTGAGCTGCCCTCAGCTCCCCCACTAATAAGCAATAAAGCCGGGATTTAGATCCAGAACCAATTTACTCTCAAGTTTTTGCTTAAGAGTTTATGGAGGATGTGAGACTTGAGCTGTGGGTTAAAGAGGAGTAGGGTTTTGATTTTGGAGATGCAAGAGAGTTTCCCAGCTGGAGGGATACTCTGAGAAAAAAGGCAGGGATGTAAGGAAGAACATGACGAAGACAAGGAATATTCAGGGAGAAGGACGCCTCTAGTGGCCAGGTGGGTTGAAGTAAAGGAAGGAACAAATGACCAACCAACAAATAAATGAATTGGGGGAGTGTCTGTCCTCTTTGGCCAGACAGCTGGGCAGCCTGCCAATGTAGCTGGGGCCCGAGGAAGCTGCATTGCAAAACCGCTAGGCAAATGTTCCCTGCATTGTTTGTACAATTCATTATTTTTAAAAAATGATAGCTGTGGGGCTCTGTTGAGATAAAAGATGGCCTCTGAGTATAATCTCATTATCATCTGTCACCGTGGCTGGGGAGCTTTATGTGTCCGCAGAATCTTAGAACCCATATTTCTCTACTTTAATCTCAGGGTCGATATCCCAACACGGCACTGCTCATAATAAATAGCTAATAGCAAATGATAAAGTAGGCTACTGTGTTTTATTTTATTTGGCTTTTAAGCCAATCAATTTTATAGCTGTCTGTTTGAGTGCTGAAAAAAAAATCCTGGAGACAGCAAAGAATCATATGAATAACTAGAACACGCTGACAAAATGAATCTTTATGTCTCCTGCTTCCCCAACGGAAAGAGGCAGGCCCTAGGTAGACTTGATTATGAATCTAACAAGGCGGCTGCTCCTGGAAATGGTCCTTCTGATTGGTTTGCAGAGTGACTCTATCTTATGCCCCTTTGGCCAGTGATAGAGCATCTCGTGCACCTGTGTGGTGTATGCAGTGATGACATTGCCTGGTTGCCTTCTCACAGAGATTTTTTTTAACTTTGAGAATATCAAAAATAATAATTCCTAAAATGGTGGCCCAAAAAAGAGATATATGAAAAATAAAATAGCATCTGTCCTCAACAGTAGTGCTAATTAGAAAGCTGAATCTCCCCTCTCTCTGCCTAGTTTTTCCTTTTGGAAATATATATGGTTCAAAGAAGGTGGAAAGATCTTGCCTGTCTTGGGATAGAAAGCCTACACGTTTGAGTTTTTATGTTATAGGAAAAAAAGTACAAATGATCCAATCAAAAAAGTATGCAATACATTCAATATAAAAGGCAACTTCTAAGTATAATTGTTATGCTTGTCTGAGTTTCAGTTCTTGACCAGAAAGTCTTTTTAGTTCAAGTCATTCCTTAATGCAGCATACACTATTCATTCATTAATTGAGCAAACTTTTATAGACTATATATCATGGGTCAGACAGTGTGCTGGGCACTGAGAAAGATACCAAGGGAAATAAAATAGACCCTGAGCTCAAAAAGAGCTTACACTAGTGCCTAAAGAGATACTTATGAGGCAAGAAAGGGGCTAATACTTGGTGGTTGCCCACACTGTCCAAAATGCATGACCACATTTGTGGCTATTCCAAAGTGCCATTTGGATTGCCTTTGCACAACTTGCAGGGTATGGTATAAAATTCACTATTGCTGTGGGACCAACTGGAATTTTCCGAAGAACCAATGATTGCAAGGGCATTTGCAAGTGATGTGCACATTTTATGTAGATTATGTGAATTAGTTATAGATATATTTTTAAAAAATTATTATTGGTATCCTGAGGTATAGTTCTTGGTTTTTATTTCCTTTCTTACTTTTTAATATTAAAATCCATTTGATTCCCCTACAGAAGTCGATGCAGAAAGGCAAAAGATGTTTAGCCTTAGAGGTAGACTTAGGGGAAGCTGGCGTAACCTGGTGCGCTAAGAGGCTCACTGTCATCACATGGAGGACATTCCAGAGTTAAATGCAGACTCCAGCACCATACAGGATACAGTTCCTTGGCTCCTAGGACACCACATTCTCTTGGTTGCCTCTTCTCAGTCTCTTTTGCTCATTTCACTCTTCATGGCTTCTTAGTGCTGGAGAGACTTGCCACTGGTCCAGTTCTCTTTTCTATCTACCTTCACTCTCTTGGTCATCTCATCAAGTCCCATGGCTCTGAATACCATCTATATACTGACAGCTCCCAAATTTATATCTATTGCCAAGACCTCTCTTTCTCAAACTCTACTCATATTATTAAAAAGATAAGAAATAGCAAATGTTGGAGAAGAAAGGGAACCCTTGTACACTGCTGATGGGAATGTAAATTGGTGCAGCCACTGTGTAAAACAGGATGGAGATTTCTCAAAAAATTAAGAATAGAACTATCATATGATCCAGCTATACCACTTCTGGGTATTTATCCAAAGAACATGAAAACACTAGTTTGAAAAGATATATGCACCCCTATGTGCAATGCAGCATTATTCGCAATAGCCAAGACTTGGAAGCAACCTATGTGCCCATCAATGGAAGAATGGACAAAGAAGATGTAGTATATATACACAATGGAATACTACTCAGCCATAGAAAAGATGAAATCTTGCCACATGCTACAACATGGATGGGCTTTGAGGGCATCATGCTAAGCAAAATAAGTCAGATGGAGAAAGCCCAATACCATATGATTTCACTCATATGTGGAAGATAAAACAAACAAACAAACAAACACATAGACACTGAGAATAGATTGGTGGATACCAGAGGGGAAGTGTGAGGGAGGAGGGCAAAAGAAGTAAAAGGGCACGTGTATATGGTGATGGGTGGAAATTAGACTTTGGGTAGTGAACACAACCTAGTCTTCACAGAAATTGAAAGGTAATGACAAATACCTGAAATTTATGTAATGATATAAACCAATGTTACCTCGATAAAAAAATAAATACAAGTAAAAAAAAAAATTCAATAAAATAGGATGTGAACTCAGGGCTGTGAACAATGAGACATCATCTGAAGGGCATTGATAGCAATGCTATAAATAGAACTAGTATGTCCCATCAGTGTTGCCACCAGAAGGGCACCCAGCTGCCACCTCTGGGTGGTACTGTGACTCACTGGAATGACAGTTAGCTCCTTCGTGTGTGTAGTGGGTTGAATGGTGGCCCCTAAAATGATATGTCATGTCCAAGTCCCTGGAACCTGCACATGTTACCTTATTTGGAAAAAGGATCTCTGTGGATGTAACAAAATTAAAGATCTTGAAATAAGATCATCCTGGCTGGATTACCCGAGTGGGCCCTAAATCCAATGACAAGTGTCCTTATAGGAGACAGAAGAGGAGACACCCGGAAAAGGTGATGTGAAGATGGAAGTGGAGATTAGAGCAATGTGGCCACAAGCCAAGGAAACCAAGGAATGCTGACAGGCACCAAAGCTGGAGGAGGCAGGGAAGGAGTCTCCTCTCGAGCTCCAGAGGGAACAGGGCCCTGCTGACACCTTGGTCTCAGATTTCCAGCCTTCAGAACCATGAGAGAGTAAATTCCCACTGTTTGAAGCCGCCCAGTTTGTGGTAATTTGTTCTGGCAGCCCCAAGAAACCAATACAGTGTGTAAGCATCATTCAACCCCTAGGCTGATTTAGATTTAAGTATGGATGTTTGTAAGGAAATAACCCTGTCATATATTAATATTTTGTGTGAGGGAGAAGCATATACTTGGTATTTCATGTGCCTATAATATTTAAGACAATTTGGCCTCATATTAAAATGAACAAGTTTTAAACTCCAGTCTATAATGTGAGAATAACTGCTTTAGATTTTTAAGTTATAATTTTACTAAGTTTATATACGGTATTCAAATATTTTAAAGAAGTTAAGCTTAACCCTATTTATAAGTTTGATTTGTTAGTGTTCTGTGTATTTGAGTACTCAGGAAAATTATGTTAGTTCAATGAAAACATTGAAGTAATAGGAAAAAAAAGAAATAGAATACATTGATTTATAAATGCAGTTTGAAATACTTGAAGGTGTTAGCTAAGCTTAGAAATAGGGTCACATCTCATTCAAAGGCCTTTATTATAGTTTAAAAAAATGACAGGCTATATATACTGTACAAAGAACAATAAGATTTGATGCAGCACTTAAAAGTTTCAGGAAAAATTCATTTTTTAAATCTATAACTTTAATAAATTGACTATTAATATTTAAAAGCAACATTAACCTCTCAACAGTTTTTACTGCCTCAAAACCACTCGAGGGCACCAAAAAGCTCCCATTTAATAGAAGCCACATAAAAGAAACTTTCTAACTATGCTGTCCTTCAGGAACAGCGCCAGGGGAGGTGGTCAGCAGAAGTGACTCAGTGTTCGGACAGTGTGAAGGTGATCTGTGCTGTGGTGGGAACAGCAGAGGCCATGAACTTCCCTGGTGGGTGCCTTTGTTCTGAGTCAAAGTGTTCCTTGGCAGGCGGAGGAACATCAGGTCCAAAGGCCTCTAGTGACTGCACAGATAACATGAGTTCCATCAAAGCCTGACTCCGCTTAGCCCTGCCTCTCCTCCCCAAGACAGCATGGTGAGTGTGGCCTTCAGACAAGCGTTTGATTTTTTGTTTCTTTATTAGTTTAATTTGAGGAACCAACTCTGTCCCCACAGAGAAAACCACAGAATGATCATTTTGAAGTGGTAACAATTTCTGGTTTTAGTACTTTAATTCCCATTCACCGCTGCATGTGTCATTGGTATCCTTGTGTGGCTGCTGCTCCTAAAATTTCCCTGTGCTTCCAAGTTAGCCCATGGGTCAGGTCCTAGTGAGAGAGCCCTGGGCAGGTGCTGTCATGACCTGGGAGACATAGTGTCAGTCTTAACTTTACCATTATCTGTCCTCAGCTGAATCACAGCAGATGGCATAAGGCCTATACCATGGAAACCATAAAGAAACTCTAAAGACACAGAAATAATTTTATGTGAAGAAAAACCTGAGAGGAGACTTGATAATGATCTTAAAATACATAACTAGTTTTAAGACTGTCCTTAGTTCTGTCCACTTCCATTATATCCATTTCAAAGCTCTCAGGGGCCACAGGGGCTTGCAGTGGGGCAGTGGGGGAAGCGAGGTGCTGGGGAGGAGCATGTGGCTGGCACGCCCGGCTGGCATCACTCAGCAAGCCCTGCAGGAAGGTGCGCCCCAGAGCTGGATGTCCTCCTGACCTAGACTGCAGGGAGCTTAGCACCCTTTCCCTGCTCTGGGGCCTATTTGCCCGTTACAGAAAAATAGGCAACATCCCACTTGCTATCTCCCACTATCAGATAAAGAGAACAAGGACACTGGTTTTTACTGGGTTGAATCAACAGGGTGTTTTTGTTTTTATCTTCTGGAGATTACACAGTAGGAAACCAAAGCACAATAAACCAAAATTTTTATTATATCTCATTGGGAATTGTTTCTGAAGTCTCTTTAAGGAAGTTCAGGGTCCACCTGTAGCTGAGTGACAAGGAAGAGCATACCGGTGCCTTCCCTGTGAAGTCTTCCCCATGCCTCCTCCTGGCTACCCCAACTGAGCTATGTGTACTACCATCATTCTTCCATTTATTTGACACTTGCTATACTGAGAATATAAAAATAAAAGTTTCAGTCTCTGACTGTGAGGAGCTTTCAGTACAGTGAAGAGAGAAAAAAGTAAACAGATAATCACAATGCAGTGTTATAAACACTATGATGGAGGTGGCGGGGCTGCTGTGTATGATTATGTAGGTCGTGTACTGCACAACTCTAGGTAGGGGTGGGCTGTCTTTCATGTTGCAGTCAGGTGAATACATAGCCACATGTGGCAGCCTTGGTGTCTCTGGAGGCAGATTGGAGGGGCAGCTAATCTGGGCAGATGAAGAAGAGCAAAGGGTGGTGTGGTGGAAAGACTCTAAAGTGGTACATGTGCTTCCCATCTCCTGTATTCATATCCTTCTGTAAGCCCTTCCCCCTGGAGTGTGGCCAGACCTGTGACTTCATTTTACTAATATAATATGGAAAAGGTGATAGGAGGTCCCTTCTAGATTATGTTACATAAGACTGTAATGCTCCTCTCACCAGGAGACCCTCTCCTTTGCTGGCGTTGAAGAAGCAGGCTGCCATGTTGTGAGCTTCCCTGTGGAGAGGGCAATGTGGCAAGAAATTGAGAGCAGACAACAGCTACAGCCAGCAAGAAACTGAGGCCCTCAGTCAGGGAACTGAATGCTGTCAGCAACTACAGGAGCTTGGAAGTGTTTCCTTCCCCAGTCAAGCCTTCAGATGAGAACCCAGCCCTGGCTGATACCTTGATTGCAGCCTTGTGAGAGACCTTCAAACAGAGGATGCAGCTAAACCATTCCTGGACTCCTGACTCCACAGATACTGTGAGAAAATAAATGTGTGTTGTTTTAAGCTGCTAATTGGGTGGTGATATTGTTATGCAGCAATAGGTAACTAATACAGGTGGTTAGGGACAGCATCTCAGATCACATATACACTATGTTCCCATGGTACTTTGGAAAACCCTCAGAACAGTGTATTGCAAATGTCTCTCTTCCCTCTTGAAGCCACTGACAGGTCTCATTCACCTCTGAGCTTCCTCATCTGTAAAATAGGATAATAACAGTACTCATTGTGTGGGGCCGCCAATTAGATAATTTGAGCAATGTGTTTACCACTGTGCCTGAAAGTGCTCATTAAATACTACCTCTAAATCTTCAGGGCTTAGCATAGTACCTGGCAGATGCTTTATAAATGTTTACTGAATGAATGACTAAATGCAAGAATTGACAGAGAAGGCCAGTGTATCCGTACCTTACGTCAAAAGGAAAAGTGTCAGAAGTTTGGCCATTATCCCTCAAGGTCTTCCAGAAGGAACCAAAGATGTTTAAAGCAGTGGTGCCAGGGTGACTAAGCAAACCCAGCAGAAGCAGGCCTAGCTGGGGTGCTATCTGTAGGAACACTTTTAGGACTATCTGTTAGGAATAGCTGCTTCTTTGGTTCTCCCCACTCTGGACACCAGGTTCTTGACTGGAATAGATTTGTGAGCTTCAACCAAGGGTTCCTTTAATTCAGGCTTTATGAACCCACGCTTGTATTGAGACCAATAAACAGTTCACATACCTATATCCAATGAAATATAGAAGAGAATCAGCAGATTCTATGTGACTCTTTAAGGCCTCATTTCGAATGATCTGCTAATAACCTTTAATACTCCCTTTGCTACTTCTTTCATTCATCGTGCATTCATGCATTCCATCCACGAACATTTATTGAGGACGACTGTGCAGTCACTGAGTTAAGCACTGGGAGCACAACATAAGCGGGACAGAGCTGCTCACCGTCCTGGGGCTCTTTAATGGCACATCTGATCGGAATCTCTTCTGTATGGCCTGAGCAGCCCCCCACTGTACCCCCTTGCTCTTTGTGCTGTGTTGCAATGTCCGACTCTTGTTTAGGGTCCTTAGTATTCTTTGCGAAATCTTTACCTTTTGCTTATGCACTTGCTTCAAGAGTCTTTAGATATTGAGTCTTCATCACTTAAATTTTATGGAAGCCTCTTCTCCCTCCGGTAAGCTCCTTCCCATGACACTAAGCAAGTGATTTTGCAACTAATAGCCTCTTTAATCTGGATGTTCTTTGTGATTTCTCTTCTGACATTTTCTCTGAGGAGCTGGGGAGATAGGAGGGCTCTTTGATGGTTAAAAAGTCTTTTATGGCTTGGAACATGAGCTTAAAGTGGATCCCGCATTGTGTAACACCCTATACTTCCAGAGGCTGTGAAAGGAAGACGGTGGGATAGTCTACCTAGCCAATTCCGCAGCTGCTATTTAGTTGTGGGGTGGGGTGAAGTACTCACCAATAGAAGCACAGAGAGAGCAATAAGAAGAAAACCCAGCCACGAGCAATTTGACGTGTCCCCAGCTGGCCAGGGATGACCGGCAGCTGACACCCCTGCCCAGCCTACAGCTACTGCTGAATTTTTATCAAAAGCTTTGGATCCACCAAGCAAAATTGTAAACAATGACAGACTTGCTTTAAAGTTTGTTTTTTAAAAAAATAAAACAATAAAATGACTAGCCATGAGCCTACCACCCAACTTAAGAAATAGAACATTATAAATATCATTGAAGCTTCTTGTGAGTAGGGTTGCCAGATTTAGTAAAAAACAAACAACAACAATGATAAAGGATGCCCAATTAACTTTAAATTTCAGATAAACAGTAAATAATTTTTAGTATAAGTATGTCCCATGCAATATCTGGGACATACTTATTGCATGAGACATGCTTACACTAAAAACATTTATTGTTTAAATTCAAATTTATCTGGGCCCCCTGTATTTTATCTGGCAGCACTACCTGTGAGAACCTCGCCAGTCACAGCCCGTGGCCCCTCCCTGACAGATAACCATCGCCTTCAAATTTGGCTTTATCATCCTTCTGCTGTTGTTTATAGTTTACCGCATATATATATATCACTAAACAAAATATTGCTTTCTTTGCTTGTTTTCCAAGTTTATTAAAATATCATATTTCTTGTATTCTTTTCCTGTCCTATACATTCTGTTTCTGAGATTCAGTTATGTAGTTGATTCATTTTCACTGTTACGGCCATTTTATGAATATACCACAGTTGATCTGTCCATTCTCCTGTTGGTGAACGTTTGAGTTGTGTTCAGTTATTTGTTAATACAAACAGTGCTGCCTCAAACATATCATGTGGTGCTCATGTGCAAGAGTTTTTCTAAGACATATTCCTAGAAGTCAGGAGATGTGCAGTCTCAACTGTGCTAGATCATGTCAAATTGTTCTCCAAGGTGATTGTGTCACCCATTGCTGGTGTGTAGGAGACTCCATTGTACTTCGACCTTGTCAACACTTACAATTGTCAGACTTTAAATATGTACCAACCTGGTAGGTGTGAAAATATCTCTCCTTGTGATTTCATTGTGCTTTTCCTTGATTACTAACAAAATTAAGCTACATTTTGTATATTGATTGGCCATTCATGTTTCCTCTTCTGTGAAAAGCCTTTGCATTCCTGTTGCTCATTTTCTATTGGGTTGTTTGTATTTTCCTTACTGATTTTTAGGAGTTCTTCATGGATTCTGTATACTAATCTTTTGTTAATTATATGCCTGGAAAATATGTCCTCTCAATTTTTGGCTTGTCTTTTCACTCTCTTTAATAAGAGAGTATCTTTTAATAAAAAGAAATTCATAATTTGAATTTCTCTAATTTATCAATCTTTTCCTTTATGGTTTGTATTTTCTGGGTCTTTTTTAGAAAATACTTCCTTACCCAAAGTCAAAAATGTTCTTCTATATTGACATATAAAATTTTTAAGGTTTTTCTTTTCACATTTAAGTCTTTATTTCACCTGGACTTTATTTTATATATAGTGTGAGGGAGCAATATGTATAAACTCTTGTTCCCACACTATTTATTGCACAATTCATTCCCTGCCAACTCCCCTCCCCACGACTGCTCTCCAGTGCCAGTGGGTCAGTCTTCATATATTTATGGATCCATTTCTGGGCTCACTGTTCCTTCCTTTGGTCTATTTATCTATCCCTGTTCCAATACCACATTGTCTTATTTACATAGATTTTTCAGTCTTGCTATTTGGCAGGGCTCCTATCCCATCACATACACACACCTTGTTCTTATTCCTCAAGAATATCTTGACTAGAGGGGCGGAGTCAAGATGGCGGCGTAGGCAGACTCTGAACTCACCTCCTCCCGTGGACACAGCCAATTTACAACTACTCGTGGAAAAATTACCCCTGAGACAGAACTGAAAACTGGATAAGAGGAACTCCTGCAACAACGGACAATCCTAACTGAGGTGGAAGAGGCAGAGACTCCCTTCTGGAGAGGAAAAACGCCGCCTTCACAAGCCGTCAGCTTCATGGCCGCCGGGAGCAGCTCACAGGTACGCAGCCTCCCTGGAGGCGCGGGGCCCTGAGCCGGGGAGCGCCCCCGCTGTGGGCATTTTGTGGACCCAGCACAATCGACACCAGCGGCATAATATCTGACTTTGCTGCTACTAAAGCATTGGGTAGCACCCCCAGAAAACCCAGTTCACAAAGAAACTAAAACTGGCTCTTAAAGGGCCCGCGCACAAACTCACCCGTTCCAGAAAGCATCCTAAAATCACCAGAAAGAAAGGTGCACAGTGCTTCGGTGACAAGAGACTCACCTAATAGGCCCTGAGTGCATCTCGGTGAGGGGTGAGACCTCTCCGGGGACTGGGACATTGGCGGCGGCCATTGTTGTGGCCTGGTGTGGGAGTGCTGACACAGACACCATTGGAGTTCTCCCTGAGACCTGCTAGCCCAGGGTCTGCTCCACCCGCTAGAGCACCGATTTAATCCAGCTCAGCCAGGGCAGGCAGCCCACCCTAGAGACTGGCCCCACCCAACAACAAGCCCTCAGGCAACGTGTGGGCCTGCATAGATTGGTGACTGGATGCTCTGCAGCCTGGCAACTGAGCTGACTTGAGCTGGGCAGGGTGTGCACAAGGAGCGGGTGGAGAGTGTGGGGTGGTGGTGGAGTGTGTGGGGCTCCTGCCTTGAAGAGACTGGGTCCGCTTGGGGAGGTCGGGGCGCTCACACGGGGCAGGACTGTGTTGACTGTGTGTGTGGACCTGTGGGCAACAGGGCTTGTCAGCTGCAGAAGACTTGTGCTTCTCAAAGACCCACATAGGAGGTTTGCCCCACCTTCCAAAGCCTGAAACAATTGGGTGCTCCTGTGCCTGAGGGCAGCCCCACCCAGCTGCAATCCTCAGAGAGCTGACAAGAGACCTAATAGGCTAGAGGTTTACAGCAATTGTAAGGCCCTGAGCCTAACAACCTGCCACACTGGGGGCCTACTCACTTAAAAGAAATACTGCAACACAAATGTGGTATTAGAACTTACAGCCAACTGTGCTGGGGCTCCTCACACCTGATAAAGAGACTGAAGGGCCCACAACAAATACAAGCAGCTGAGCATTACAACAGCTGGCCAGGAGCATAACTCAGCCTCCCTGGGCGCCTATAGGGAGAGCTAACAGGCCACAATAGAAGGACACACGTAGCCCACATAGGGGCCACCCCTGGAACATTGAGAACTGAGGGAAGCATACTGGAAGCCTCCTAAGGCATCACTTACATAAGGTCACCTATCCAAGAGCAGGAGACGTAGCTGACCTACCTAATACGTAGACACAAGCACAGGGAAAGAGGCAAAATGAGGAGGCAAAAGAATACATTCCAAGTAAGGGAACAGGACAAAACCCCAGAAAAGGAACTAAGTGAAACAGAAATGAGCAATCTACCCGACAGAGAGTTCAAACTAAGAGTGTTAAGGATGCTCACTGATCTGGGGAGAAGAATAGATGAACTCAGTGAGAATGTCAACAAAGAAATGGAAGATATAAAAAAGAACCAATCAGAAATGAAGAATACAATACTGGAAATGAAAAATTCATTAGAGGGACTCAAAAGCAGAGTAGAGGATACAGAAGAACAGATCTGTGAGCTGGACGAAAGACTAGAAGAAATTACCCGAGGTGAACAGGTAAAAGAGAAAAGAATTAAAAAGAGTGAGGACAGTCTAAGGGACCTCTGGGACAACATCAAGCGCACTAACATCCGTGTTATAGGTGTCCCGGAAGGAGAAGAGCGAGACAAGGGGGCAGAGAATTTATTTCAAGAAATAATAGATGAAAACTTCCCTAACCTAAGGAAGGAAACAGACATCCAGGTACAGGAGGCACAGAGAGCCCCAAACAAGATAAACCCAAAGAGGCCCACACCAAGACACATCATAATCAAAATGTCCAGAATTAAAGATAAAGAGAGAATCCTAAAAGCCGCAAGAGAATGTCAAGTTACATACAAAGGAAACCCCATAATGCTATCAGCTGACTTCTCAGCAGAAACCTTACAGGCTAGAAGAGAATGGCACGATATATTTAAAGTGCTAAAAGGAAAAAACTTACAGCCAAGAATACTCTACCCAGCAAGGTTATCGTTCAAAATGGAAGGAGAGATCAAAATTTTCCCAGATAAGCAAAAATTAAAGGAGTTTGTCACCAAGAAACCAGTGTTACAAGAAATGTTAAAGGGACTGATTTAAGGGGAAAAGAGAAGACCACAAATAGGAAAAATTATCTATTTCCACGATTAGAACGTAATGGACACAAATGCACAAAAAAGAGGTTAGATATGATATCAAAAACATAAAAGGAGGGAGGAGGGTAGTTAAAGAGTACAGGTTTCAGACAGAGGTCAAACTAAAGTGACCATCAATTCTGTATAGAAGAAGTAAGGAACAGAGAAGGACTACTAAAACACTGAGGAAAAAAAAAAAGTTAAAAAATGGCAGTAAGTACATACTTATCAATAGCTACTTTAAACGTCAATGGACCAAATGCTCCAATTAAAAGGCATAGGGTGGCTGACTGGATAAAAAAACAAGACCCATATATATGCTGCATACAAGAGACACACTTAAGACCTAAAGACACTCACAAACTGAAAGTGAAGGGATGGAAAAAGATACTCCACGCAAATGGCAATGAAAAGAAAGCTGGGGTAGCAGTACTCATATCAGACAAAATAGACTTTAAAACAAAAACTGTAAAAAGAGACAAAGAAGGGCATTACATAATGATCAAGGGAACAATCCAACAAGAGGATATAACACTTGTAAATATTTACGCACCCAATGTAGGTGCACCTAAATATATAAAGCAATTATTAACAGACATAAAAACAGAAATAGACAGTAACACAATAATAGTAGGGAACTTTAACACTCCACTTACACCAACGGATAGATCATCCAAACAGAAGATCAATAAGGAAACATTGGCCTTAAACGACACACTAGAACAGATGGACCTAGTAGATATATACAGAGCATTCCATCCAAAAACTGAAGAATACACGTTCTTTTCAAATGCACATGGAACATTCTCCAGGATTGATCACATATTAGGCCACAAAACAAGTCTCCATAAATTTAAGAAGATTGAAATAATACCAAGCATCTTTTCTGACCACAACGGTATGAAACTAGAAATCAACTATAGGAAGAAAATCAGAAAAGCCACAAATACATGGAGATTAAACAAAATGCTACTGAACAACGACTGGGTTAACAAAGAAATCAAAGAAGAAATCAAAAAATACCTGGAGACAAATGAAAATGAAAATACGTCATGCCAGAATTTATGGGATACAGCAAAAGCGGTTCTAAGAGGGAAGTTTATAGCGATACAGGCCTATCTCAACAAACAAGAAAAATCTCAAATAAACAATCTAACAATGCACCTAAAGGAACTGGAAAAAGAAGAACAAACAAAGCCCAAAATCAGTAGAAGAAGGGAAATAATAAAAATCAGAGCAGAAATAAATGAAATAGAGACCAAAAACAATAGAAAAAATTAATAAAACCAAGAGCTGGTTCTTTGAAAAGATCAACAAAATAGACAAACCTTTAGCTAGACTCACCAAGAAAAAAAGAGAGAAGGCACAAATAAGTAAAATCAGAAATGAAAGAGGAGAGGTTACAACAGACACCTCAGAAATACAAAAGATTATAAGAGAATACTATGAAAAACTATATGCCAACCAATTTGACAATCTGGAAGAAATGGATAAATTCTTAGAATCATACAACCTTCCAAAACTGGATCAAGAAGAAGTAGAGAATTTGAATAGACCAATCACCAGTAAGGAGATCGAAACAGTAATCAAAAACCTCCCCAAAAATAAAAGTCCAGGACCAGACAGCTTCCCTGGTGAAGTCTACCAAACATTCAAAGAAGACTTAATACCTATCCTTCTCAAACTCTTCCAAAAAATTGAGGAGGGGGGGAAGCTCCCTAACTCGTTCTATGAAGCTGACATTACCCTGATACCAAAACCAGACAAGGACAACACAAAAAAAGAAAATTACAGGCCAATATCACTGATGAACATCGATGCGAAAATCCTCAACAAAATACTAGCAAATCGCATACAACAATACGTTAAAAAGATTATACACCATGATCAAGTGGGATTTATTCCAGGTATGCAGGGATGGTTTAACATTCACAAATCAATCAACGTAATACACCACATTAATAAAATGAAGAACAAAAATCACATGATCATCTCAATAGACGCAGAGAAAGCATTTGACAAGATCCAGCATCCATTTATGATAAAAACTCTGAATAAAATGGGTATAGAAGGAAAGTATCTCAACATAATAAAGACCATATATGAGAAACCCACGGCTAATATCATCCTCAATGGTGAAAAACTGAAACCTATCCCTCTAAGAACACGAACCAGACAAGGATGCCCACTGTCACCACTCCTATTTAACATAGTATTGGAAGTCCTAGCCAGAGCAATCAGGCAAGAGAAAGAAATAAAAGGGATCCAAATTGGAAAAGAAGAAGTGAAACTGTCACTATTTGCAGATGACATGATTTTATATATAGAAAACCCTAAAGAATCCACCAGAAAACTTTTAGAAGTAATAAACAAATATGGTAAAGTTGCAGGATACAAAATCAACATACAAAAATCAGTTGCATTTCTGTACACCAACAACGAAGTAGCAGAAAGAGAAATTAAGAATACCATCCCATTTACAATTGCAACAAAAAGAATAAAATACCTAGGAATAAACTTAACCAAAGAGGTGAAAGATCTGTACACCGAAAACTATAAAACATTTCTGAAAGAAATTGAAGAAGACACAAAGAAATGGAAAGATATTCCGTGCTCTTGGATTGGAAGAATTAACATAGTTAAGATGTCCATACTTCCTAAAGCCATCTATAGATTCAATGCAATCCCTATCAAAGTTCCAACAACATTTTTCACAGAAATAGAACAAAGAATCCTAAAATTTGTATGGAACAGCGGAAGACCCCGAATAGCTAAAGGAATCCTGAGAAAAAAGAACAAAGCTGGAGGCATCACACTCCCTGGTTTCAAAATATACTACAAAGCTATAGTAACCAAAACAGCATGGTACTGGCACAAAAACAGACACACAGATCAATGGAATAGAATCGAAAGCCCAGAAATAAACCCACACATCTATGGACAGCTAATCTTTGACAAAGGAGCCAAGAACATAGATTGGGGAAAAGAAAGTCTCTTCAACAAATGGTGTTGGGAAAACTGGATAGCCATATGCAAAAAAATGAAAGTAGACCCTTACCTTACACCATACACAAAAATTAACTCCAAATGGATTAAAGACTTGAATGTAAGACCTGAAACTGTGAAAGTTCTAGAAGAAAACATAGGCAGTACGCTCTTCGACATCGGTTTTAGCAACATCTTTTCAAACACCACATCTGACCGGGCAAGAGAAACAATAGAAAAAATAAACAAATGGGACTACATCAAACTAAAAAGCTTCTGCACAGCAAAGGAAACTATCAACAAAACGAAAAGACAACCTAACAATTGGGAGAAGATATTTGCAAACCATACATCTGATAAGGGCTTAATCTCCAAAATATATAAAGAACTCATGCATCTCAACAACAAAAAAGCTAACAACCCAATTAAAAAATGGGCAAAAGACCTGAACAGACATTTCTCCAAAGAAGATATACAGATGGCCAACAGACACATGAAAAGATGTTCAAAATCACTAACTATCAGGGAAATGCAAATCAAAACTACAATGAGATATCACCTCACGCCCGTCAGAATGGCTATAATTAACAAGACAGGAAACAACATGTGTTGGAGAGGATGTGGAGAGAAGGGAACTCTCATACACTGCTGGTGGGAGTGCAAACTGGTGCAGCCACTATGGAAAACAGTATGGAGATTCCTCAAAAAATCAACGATAGAACTACCATATGATCCAGCTATTCCACTGTTGGGTATTTATCCAAAGAACTTGAAAACACCAATTTGTAAAGGTACATGCACCCCTGTGTTCATTGCAGCCTTATTCACGATAGCCAAGACTTGGAAGCAACCTAAGTGCCCATCAAGGGACGAATGGATAAAGAAGCTGTGGTATATATACACAATGGAATACTACTCAGCCATAAGAAACACGAAATCCAGCCATTTGTGACAACATGGATGGACATTGAGGGTATAATGCAAAGTGAAATAAGTCAGAGGGAGAAGGTCAAATACCGTATGATTTCCTTCATTAAGTAGTAGATAATAACAACAATAAACAAACACATAGGGACAGAGATTGGATTGGTGGTTACCAGAGGGGAAGGGGGGAGGGAGGAGGGTGAAAGGGATAATTCGGTACATGTGTGTGGTGATGGGTTGTAATTAGTATTTTGGTGGTGAACATGATGTAGTCCATGCAGAAATAGAAGTACAATGATGTACACCTGAAATTTTTACAATGTTATAAACCGTTACCGCAATAAACAAAAAATTAAAAAAAAAAAAAAGAATATCTTGACTATTCATGGGCTTTTGCTGTTCCATATAAATTTGGGAATCAGATTAATAAGATCTATGATAAACTATTAAGACATTGGTTAGAATTGCATTGAATTTGAGGAGAGTTAATATATTTATAGTATTGAGTCTCTTTACCTATGAACATGGTTATCTCTCTGTTAGTTTAGATTTTCTTTAATGTTTTTCAATAGTTTTTCTCCTTAAAGGCTTGCCCTTACTTTATTTTAGTTTTGTTTCTATTGTAATAGTATCTTTTAAAAATATCTTACTACAGTTTTTATGGCTGCTGTATGGAAATGCAATTGGTTTTTGTATACTGAGCCACTTTGCTAAATTCTCTTCTTAATTCTAATAATTTGACTATAGATTCTTTTGGATATTCTCTATAGGCAATCCTATCATCTGCTAATAATGATTATTTTATTCTTTTTTTTCCTATTTGTATACCTTTTATTTATTTTCCTTTTTAAATTTTACTAATGAGAATCACTAGCATAATGTTGAATAGAAGGATGATATTGGGCATCTCAATTTGTTCCTGATTTTAAAAGGAATACTTGTAAGTTTTACCATTAAGAATGATGTCTGTGGTAAGTTTTTGTTTTTGGCTTTTATCCTGTTTAAGAATTTACCTTCTTAATTATAATTATCAGAGTTTCTGTCACAAAGTAGTTTGCTTTTTCTCAAATGCTTTTTCTGCATCTTTGAGAGAATCAAGTGGTTTTTCTTCTCTAATCTGTTAATGTAATGAATTTCATTGATTATTTTTGTAAGGTCAACCCAACTTTGAATTCCTGGGATAAACCCAACATAGTATGATGGATTATCTTTTTCATACTCTGCTGGATTTGGTTGACAATAGTTTGTTTAGAATAGTTTGTCTTTGCAACTTTGGTTATGAATAATATTGACCTATAATTTTCATTTCTAATCCTGTTTTATTTGATTTTAAGATCAATGTTATAGTAATCTCATAGAATGAATTGGAAGAATTTAACATTAGTACAAGAGGATGTTAAATTAAGTTTCAATTGAATCACCAAGATTCAAAAGATATAAACTTCCAAAGTGAGATGATAGGCCAAGATAGCCTTTTCAAAGGACATATCCAGAAATCAGCCCCTTGACATTATCAACTCTTCATCCTTTCAAGCATGTAAATGGCTTGAGAGTGGAGTTTGATGGAAACTTTTCAAGAAGATTTCTTTGGAGAGCATTACTGGTATGAATTTAGCCAATTGAGAAGTGATTCAACAGTTCCCTTTGGAGAACTCCATATGTGTCCTCTGCAGCTAGACAGGTCCAGTGAACTTGTGTCTGGCTCCCATCTAGAACACAAAAGGCAAGAACGGGGCTGGCTAGCTGCTTTGGTGATGGAGTGAAAGAAAGGTGCTGTTGGGCTTGAATCAGCTTGCATTCCCCAAATTTGTCTGGCCAAAGAATGCATGAGTGTTTCCTTGGCTCATACACAACAAGATATGCACAAAAGAATTGGCATGGGATCATCTTAGATTGTCTCAAATAGAGTCAGGTCAGTTGGAGAGGTGAAAAGTTTTCCTTACAGGGGAAGCTGGACATGGCTACAGTTTTTTCTGGCATTAATTGGAGGTTAATAGGCAACTTCCAGAATACAGTGCATTCATTCAGATCAAAGGAAATCAGCAGTGATGGGGCAAGAAAATAGGTTCTCCAAAGTTCACACGAAAGCCCTCCACGAGAGAAAGAATCAGCTTTAAATACCCAGCAGGTCCAGAGAGAGCAAAGCACTCTAATAGCAGTACCAGTTAAGTGAGGACTTTCTGTTCCCCTCCTACCCCGTCTCCCAAACCTGGAGAGGATCAGAAACAGCAGTGAGTCGGGATGTGTTAGTTTTAAGTTGTTATCTTTCAGCATCAAGCCCCCATCCTTTTACTCTCTGCTCTGTGATGCTAGGGCCCCAACTCTGCAAACCACATTTCTGCTTTGCCAGCTATTCCCCGTTGGGTTCTGCCAAATGGGGTGCTAGAGGGAGACTGGAAGGCTGGAGGAGCAGAAGGATGTGCCCCTGCCTGCTTCCCTCCTGTGGAGTTCCTGTCTGCCCGTGGTCCCTGTGAATGTCACTCCAGCACCACTTCTTCACCCCCTCAGTGGCGGTTCCTTCCATAGCAGCAGCTGATCCAATCTACAGTTTCAACAAAACTGACAAAACCAGACTCATTGCATCCGCCCTTCACCCTGAACATGACTACAGTCTGGCCAGCACCTCCTCTTCAGAGTCTGGGTCCTGGCCTCACAGGGTCTTTCCTCTGAGCTCAGAGACACCAGTGCCAGCCAAGCATCATTTCCTCCTCAGGGGCCTGAGTTTCAGCTCTGCAAGATTCCTTGTCTATGCTTCGAAGCTGAAAGAATTTTAACCTCTTCCTTTTATTCACTCAACCCTGGGGATGGTAGCTGCTTCTTGGAATTGCTACATTTATACTTCAGAATTTTTTTCTTGTTTCTTCAGTTACCTAGTTAGCAACTTGACATTTAATTAATAATTCCTTACATTAAATTCTTCCTCAAATAACTGGTGTGTTTTCTGTCTCCTGATTGGACCCTGACTGATAGAGGGGAGGGGTGATTGGGAAGGTGGGAGAGAGGAAGAGAAGACGCTGATTCTGTTTCCTTTCGCCAAAACAGGTGGTCAGCCGATCACAGCCCCTGGTTGGGGGAGGAGAAGTGGGATTGGAGAGAATCTTAACTTTTAAGTTGAAAGCCTAGTTTATTATATTGTACTGGACATTTTAAGTTACTAATCTGAGTCAGAGTTTCTGTCTGAAAGTAAATATAGGCATTTCTATTACTCAATAATAACCACAAAAGTCAAGGGGCTCCCCTGAGTTTTCATCCAGTGGTAGGGGAAGGATTGCCTTCACTGAGAAGATTTAAAGGGGCAGTAGGAGACAACAATGTAATAACTTTCTAGATTACATCCCCTGAATCCTGCTTATTTAACTTACTGGTTATAATCTGAGACTATAATTGAAACATCTTGTAGAGCTCACAAACAAATCTCTTGAAGCCTAGGATATCTTTTGTGGGAAGACTTTTACTGCTGATTATGCTTTCTACTTTTTTTGTCAGCTTTGGAAAGTTATATTTTTCTAGGAATTTTTTCATTTAAAATGAACATTTTCAAACTTACTGGTATAAGGTTTTTCATCTTATATTTCTATTATCTTTTTGACCTTTGTGTATTTTCCTTTTTTATCCTAATATTATTTGTGCCTTCTCTCTCCATATATCTATATCTTTTGTTTCCTTGTTCAGTCTTTCCAGGGATTAGTCTCTTCAAAGAGCCAATTTTGGCTTTGTTGGTTGTCTTTGTTGTACCTATTACCTGTTGCTTTAATTTAAGGGGGTTATTTCCTTCTTCTTGCTGTCTTTGAGAATATTCTGTTGGTTTGTTCCTCCCTTCTCATGTTTGATGCTTAGCTTATTATTTTAAGCCTTTCTTCTTTTTGAAAATAAACATTTAAAGCTATACATTTTCTTTCACGTGTGCTTTGGAGAATTCATGTCATCCTCTATCAGGCTGATTTCCTGTGATCTGAATGAATTCACTGCACACCATGAATTTTGAGTGTTGTGTCATGCAGTTCTTGTTTTTTATACTTTACGGTATGATTTCTTTTTGACCCAGGAGTTATTAAGTAATGTGCTTTTTAATTTTTTTTTTTTTTTTTTTTTTTTTTTTTTGTGAGGAGATCAGCCCTGTGCTAACATCCGCCAATCCTCCTCTTTTTTTGCTGAGGAAGATGGCCCTGGGCTAACATCTGTGCCCATCTTCCTCCACTTTATATGGGACGCCGCCACAGCATGGCTTGCCAAGCAGTGCATCGGTGCGCGCCCGGGATCCGAACCAGCGAACCCCGGGCCGCCGCAGCGGAGCGCGCGCACTTAACCGCTTGCGCCACCGGGCCGACCCCGCTTTTTAATTTTTAAACTCTTTATTGAAGCATAATGTAGAAAATATAAACATATATACATATGACACAGAAAAGTGCACATGGCGTAAGTGTATAGCTTGAAAAAGTTTCACAAACTGTGCACACCCACATATCTACAGATTAGGATTTAAACACAGAGTTATGAGCCCTTTTTTTATCGCGGTGAAATTCACATAACACAAACTTAACCATATTGAAGTGCACAATTCAGCAGCATTTAGGACATTCACAGTGTTGTGCAACCACCGTCTCTATCTAGTTCCAACACATTTTTATTACCCCAAAAGATAACCCCATGCCCATTGAGCAGTTACTCCACGTTCCTCTCTCCTCCCAGCCCCCGGCGACGACAATCGGCTGTCTCTCAATTTTTAAAAAGTGTGCTTTTTAATTTCTAAATGTATGGAGGTTTTAAGTTATAATTTTTACTGTTTTCTAACTTAATTGTGACACAGTCTTATGATACTGATTCTTTGACATTTGTTGAGATTTGATATTTGCTTTATGCCCTAATTCATCATCAGTTTTCATAAATCTGTGATTTTGGAAAGAATGTACATTTCCCAGTGGTTGAGTGCAGTGCTCTCTATAAGTCCTTTACATCAAACTTGTTAATCATGTTGTGCAGAATCTTTATAACTTTACTGACTATTTCTGGCTGTTTGCTCTCTCAATTACTAATAACAATGTGTTAAATCTCCCACTCTGATCACGGATTTGTCAATTACTCCCTGAAGTGCTGTCAGTTTTTGCCTAGTGATAGACTTTTCAGATAACGCAGAGAGGAACTAATTAAAGCAGAAACTTCAAATGTGCTGCATGTGCAAAAAGACCATCAGCTGCCAGGCTTTTCTGCCATTTTAGCCTAGTTTGGTCAAAGTCTTCCCAGAACAAGGTGGCCTTTGCTCTCGCTCCATCTCCCACTCCCTCTCTTTCCCTTCCTCGCAGTCCAGAAATGCATATATTTACCATCAAAATAATGGTCTAAGAAGATGTTGAATAACCATAGTCTAGATCCTTGGGACCTCCTTATTGCATTTCAGCAATGTCTTAAAGAAAATATCTTTAAATTGCTGTTTCACTAACTACCATACAACCTCCTAGTGTTCCCTTTTCTACAAGGGCCCCCGTGCACTCAGGGCAGTGTTGGACCGAGGGTGGACCCAGCACTGTTGGCGTCTCATGTCTGGGTAGTCTCCAGGGCTGTGCAGCCTCTTCGTCTGCAGCGAATGATGAATTGTGACTCAGTCCACATTGGGCGAAAGCCCCGATCATCCCACAGCTGAATTCACTCTGCCTTTATTTGCTCCCTTAGCCAGAACTGGAAAAAGAAACATATGGAGGGAGTCACTGGGCTGGGTCCAGCATCTTTATTCCTCATTACCTTCTACATCTAATACAATTGCTAATTGAAATAATTACCGTCTTTACCTAGCAGCAAGATTCTAGTTTGCTTATAAGACAGGCTGACCGATGCGCTCTGAAAAAGCAGCCCAACATCTTTCTCTGAGCTTGGATTCATTTCCCGGAGCAGATGATTTCAGGAACTTCACATCATTTTTCTTCTGGCACGTCAAGGGAAGCCAAGTTTTGGGAGAAATAAAGCTTGTTCCTTAGAGTGGAACGATGCCACGGAAGGTGAAACAACTTCATTTTCCAGGTAGACGTGTGTGCCCTGATAGTTTCTGCAGAGAGAGCTGCCTGCATTTGCTCACATCAGCTTGCGGGACTCATACTAATTGGCTGTTTGAAATGGGCTGCCCAGCTTGCAGCTGTTTGGCCCGCTGGAATGGCCCTGGGCTTGCTGATTCATTTCCCTTCCCAAGACTGAAGGGCCTATTATTTGAAAGGGAGGATGGAGCCAACTCAGTTGCCCCAACTTGCTGTGGGTGACCTAGGAAGGGGGCCACATCTTCAGCCTGTCCCCTGAACTTTGAAGAAGTCATTTGCACCTGAGCACCCTAAACAGCCTGGGGAACTGGTGCTGCATCTTGTTCCCTTGAGTCTGGAGGTCAGAGAAGGTCACAGGTTCTGCTGGGCCAGTGCATAGTGGGAAGGAGAGAGACACAATGATAAGCCAGGGTGTGGGAACCGGTCAGCCAGCATAGTTTACAGTGTTTTGGGTTTGTTACCCCACCCCAGGACCTGTCCTGATCATTTCCTTGAGGCGAGAAGTAGTGGCAAAGAAAAGGACTGTGGAACAGATAGTCACTTGCCAAGTATCGTGGTGCTTAACACTTCAAGATTCATTTATAGAACCCTGTGTGCATCTAGTCAATCTAGATATATTTATTGAGCATCTGTTACATGCAGGGAATGGTGCTAAATGCTGTGAGGAATGTAGAGATAGAAATCTAACAAGATCACTGCCCTCACACTCCTTATAGTCTAATTAGGGGGCCAAGATATAAACAGGAAACGTTATAAGAACATTACAAGCGTTAAATGAGGCCAAAGTAATCAACATTAAAAAAAAGCTGAACTCATTCCTCACAGAAGGTAAATTTCTCTCTACCTCCGGAGGTGTGCATGACTTGAATCTTCAGCAGAACTATCCCTGTTAGTAATAATGAACATAGGCAGCATTGTCGAGGGCTTACTATAGGTAGAGAGAGCATTTGTAAGCACTTTATTCATTATTTTGTTTAATCTTCAGAAAAATCGCTAAAGTGTAGCAAAAAATCTTAAAGAGTGAGGTATGATTCAGGTTTAAAACTGGATATTACAATAAACACCACCCCTTAGAATTTCAGTGTTGGCCCAACCTGTGCCAAAGCCTGGAACGGAGATTCTTCTTTGTGCTGTAACATGTTGCACATCGTCTCTCAGAAGCTGATCCAGGTCCAGGCTGTAATACTGTGATACAGACCCACAAGTGTACAAATAGGACTGTGTACTCCGATGCACACGGCCACGTTCCCAGTTGTGACACTGCATCCTAGGGGGTTAAGGGCAGGAGGCAGGAACAAACTCTTGTTCAGAGGAAAGCTTCATGGAGGAGAAACATTTCAATAGAAGTCAAAAGCTCTGTTGACAGTTAGGAACTAAGGTAGAGACTGAAAATTTCACTCTATACACTTTCGATCAAGTATCTCAAGATTAGATATCCAGTTATCAAATTTGTTTAACAAAGGAGCACCTTGGTTCTAAGATGGCTGGGGACATCTCCTTGGAATACCAGAGTCTAAAACTGCGATCTTGACAGCTCAACTCTTCAGCGTTCTCAGGAGGCTTCCTTTGGGGTAGCAGAATAATGAGCAAGTAAGGTGTAAAACTGACACATCAGCCCTTTGCTTCAGACTCGTGTAGGATAAGGTCTCACAGCATAAGGGCCTGGCACTCGAGGCCAGGTCGGGTTCTGGCTTCAGCCCCTCCTCAGAGCCATCTCCCAGCACAGCCTGAGTTCACGCTCTGGTAGGACTGACCCTTGCCATGGGCCAGCTCAATGAGCGTGTGCCACACACTGCACTCATCTTCGAGGCAGATGCCAGAATGTTCATGCCCGTGTCTGGAATGCCCACCCACTCCCCAGGTCCTGGGACCTGCCATGTGTCCTTGAAGACCAAACTCAGGTCCCATCTCCTCCAGGAAGACTGGGTTGAGTGATGTGCCTTCCACTGTGCTCTCATCACTGGAAGTGTATTTCTGGGTGTGACTTAATCCCTGGACTGAGTGCTCCCTAAGGGTAGAGACACGTCTTATTTATTTTGTATTCCTGGCACTTGGCATTGAGCTTGGCACATGGTAGGTGCTCAGCAGATGTTTGTTGAAGTGAACTTAAGAGGAAAGGTTGGTCGAGGTCACATGGGAGGGCCTTATATTCAAGGTCCGCCGGGAGAGGTGAGGGTAGGGTCAAAAGGGGCAGGACATGTGTTAAGTGGCTGAAATGTTTGTTTCCCCAGGGAGGAGGAGTGTGTCACAGGTTCCTGTTCTGTCCAAAAGAAGCTCTGCTTTCTGTGGGCTAATCTCCAACCCCACCAGAGGCACGTCCTACTCTAGAGGGGCTTGTAGACCTAGACCCGGCCCTCCCCTCTACATTGGGGGAGAGTAAAAATGAGAGTAGGTATTACTGACCCAAGTGGATCAAAAATGAGGATGGGGAAATAGGAGGAGGGAGGTTTGAGTCACAATCCAAGATGCTGTGACTGGTTGTGTACTGACTGGTAAAGCAATTATTGTCAGGGAGCCCAGTGTGGAAAACCAAAGGGACAGAAGCCCCAAATCCTGGGCCCACTGTCTGCCAGCGGTTAACAACAAGTGCTTACAGAGGGCTCACTGTACGCCAGGCATTGTTCCAAGCACTTCACATATTCATTTAAGAGGAAGAGCCAGGAAGAAGGGGTCTAGGTCTATGAGGGCGATCCTCTGAAATGTGCTGACTTCACAGAGAAGAGGGAATTGGCGCCGTTTCAAGCACCTCCTCAGGGGAGGTCAAGATTAGAGCACAGGAGAGCGCAGGTAACCCTGAGGTTGGCCTTGAAGAACTAGAGAAGCCATGGGCCCCTGCCCCCAACCTCGCCCTGCAGCCGAGCCTCCAGTAGGGGGAGCCCTTGGGGGCCTCGCTTCCTCTCTGCAGCCTTTTCTGCTGCACATCCCGTGAGCTCAGGGCGGCCCCTTTGGAGTGACCAAGCCAAGCCCTGGCCCCTGGAATCCGCCCGGCAGGATTACGCTCCCTGCTGGGCGGAATATAAATATGGATGGAGCATGGTATCGTAAACATTGTACAAGAGCAGAGGGACAGCCTGGTCCAAATGATAATATTTGGAGCCTCTGCTGCTGTAGAGTTAGAATCGCTCCTCTTTTATGTGGGTTTTTCTTTTCCTTAGAGACACATGGTTTCTCCCCTCCTACTGCAGCGCGAAGGATTTTTAGGGTTTCTAAGTGCGCTCGTATTTCCATTTACTACTCGCTCTCTAAATGAAGGGCAGGCTGAAACACATTAATGAGCCTCCCGATTACTGCAGCCCTTGAGAAATTAATTAACGACAATGCAGCATATGTTTAACACTCCTTGTCCTCTTGGAGACTGGAGAGGCGAGGAGCTGTGCTTTAATCCGCACCCAACCAAGAGCCACCACGTGTGTCCCCAGCCAAGGAGCTCTGTTCCTGGGCACATCTTGGATTGCTTTTCCTAGACGGTGCCATTCCTTGAGTAGTTAATTAAGTGATAGCATCTTCGCCATGGCTTGGAATTTTTTTTCCCCCTAAACTAGGTGGTTTTAGCTGGAAGATCCTTGAGTTTGTCGTCATCTTTTCTTTTCTTTTAAAAACCAGTATCATGCACCAACACTTTTCTGATCCTTTCCTTATAAAAATAGCCAACACTTAAATGTTGCTTAATTTGTCAGGGACTCTGTGTGTGTGTGTATGCATTTACTTATTAAATCTCACAATAACCCTGGGGTAAGTGCTATTATTATCCCCATTTTATTTTACAAAGGGTGAAATAAAGGTACAGAGATGTCAACTAAGTCACTTAAGGTCACACAGCTAGTAAGTGGCAGAGCCACGATCTGAACTCAAAGGGATTGGCTCAGAATCTGTTCTTAACCACTAATCACATCTACAGTCACCGGTATGTACATTTGAATTTTGGGTCATTTTTTAAATCCAAAATATGTTTAGGGAGTTGGTTTCCCACTTGTCTTGATTCTAGGTGCTTTCTGTGCTGCTTCTGCCTGGTGGGACATCCTTCAGTGATCTTGCTTTGCCTCTTGAAGCCAGTAGAAGAGCCAACACACAAAACTACTGATTCAGCATGGATAAATACCAGGGTAATTTTATAGCATCCAGGCATTTCACATGGTGGAGATAGGAATCGGGCTCTGCCCCAGGCCTTTTGTCTGTGTTTCCTCTTCTCATGAAGAAGATCCTTCACAAGAAGCATATTCTCATGGGGATGTTGTCACTGCTGAAAATGGCGGAAAGAAGTTGGCATGATTATTCTCATTTTTTAGATGAGGACCCTGAGGCGAGAGAGGACTCCTGATTTATCTGCTCAAGATCATGCAGGTTGTTGTGAGGTTATTTATTTATTTATTTTTTGTCTGACTCTGCAAAACTGCAAAAGGACTGATTCCAAATTGCTCTTCTTTCTACTCTATCACACTGTGTCCACGTGGTTCTGCTGAGTGAAGCATTCACCAAGATGGCTATACTCTGATACTCACTTCTGGTCTCAGGGCTAACATAAGAATAAAGCAACCTTACGAATGTGAGTCCCAGATGCCGGGTTCTTGAAAGAGCTGTGTAACTTTTTTGTACCCCTGGGAAGCCCTGAAATAAAGCTGTGGACCAGAGTGGCATTCGTGGGCATCCTGGTAGCAACCACATTTACCTCATAAAAGAGTGAGGCAGCAAAGACTCAAGAAGCCTCCCCAAGAAGCAACTTTGGTTGGACAATGTTTCCAACTAAGAGAGAAAATAGTCACAGAAGAAAGCCGCTGACAAGATGAGCAAAGCATCTTCCAGGCACACACAGCCTCAAAAGTATTCTCTCCTGCCCACACAGCCCTGTGGGCCTGGGGTGCGCTCCGCCACGGCAGCACAGAGCACTAGATCCTGGAGGTTAGGAACGTGGGGGTTTGGACTCAGACTAGATGCAGGCTCAGGCGTCAGCCCTACCATTTGCTAACTGTGTGATCTGATGCAAACTGGGTCATCCTTCAGTCTCTGTGTCACCATCGATAAAATGGGAGAATAGTTGTACCTGTGTCCTAGGACTGTTGTGATAATTAAATGAGATAAGGTACATAAGGAGCACACAAGGGATGCAAGGTGCTTGATACATACATAGTAAGCACTTAAATAATGGCTGTTTTTTAGCGTCCATAGTGCTCTTTACCAGATTCTTCCTTCTACTAAGCACCTGCTGCTCCCTCTGAAGTGCTAGGCCCCAGACAGCCCCATGGCTCACCTCCCTCTCCATTCAGGACTCGGCTTAAAGGGCAGCTCATTGTCAGACCGCCCCGACCACCCCACCCAGAGCAGCTCGTATCCTCCCACCCTGCTTTATGCTTTTGGTGGTGCGGATCACCACCAGGTGCTATATTACACATCAGTGTGTTATTTATTGTCTGTCTCTTCTACAAGAACATTAGCTCCATGATGACAGCAACTGTGTTGGTTTCACTACTGGATTCTTGGTGCCTAGAGCAGGGTCTGCCGTATCCGGGGTACCAAGTAAATACGTACTGAAGGCATTTGAGTACGAGGCATCTCTTTTGTATAGATTGATTCCATACAATGACGTGGCCTAAAACTGAGCATCAGGCACAGGAGCTGTTGTATATCTGGAACAAGCCTTGGGTTTCAGAGCCGCCAGCCGAGTGCCCGAGAAGGCCTGACCCACTGAGACGCTGAGCTGTGCTCCAGTGAGCCCTCCAGCCCTGAAGCGCAAAGCCATCACTGCGCTAGGCTGGAGGGGATCTGAAGGGCTGGGCTCACATTTTCTTTGCTTGGAAAGTTATAGCCTGAAGTGACTGCCATGGGAGCTCCTCTCCTGGTGTGCATCCATCTTCCTCCCTCCCACTCTCTCTCCAGGATTCATTACTGGGTAATACAACTTCCTCAAGGACCAAAAGCAAGTCTTGAAAGTAACCTGTGGCAATGGCTAGTTAACTGCTCTTAAACTCAGGAATTATTTCTTAATGGCATCACATAGCTCGGATCATGATTTTCAATGAGTAAAAGCCAAAGTGAGTTTTGCGTCTGGCTCTACCTGGCTGCCACTGTCATGGCCCGTAGATGGCACCTGGTGGGTAGAGGCACAGGAGCTACGTGGACAAAGAGCTGCCTTCTTTCTGCTGCTCCTGGGGAAGGCCGGAGTAACTGAGGCTCAGCCGGCGTCACACATCTGGGCCCTGCCTTGCCCAGGCTCCTGGTTTCACACACCCCATTAAGATCCAGGTAGAGGGCGAATTGGACACAATAACGCATCTCAGAGCCATCAGTGGAGATTGGTTCAGAGTCGCCTCCAAAAGGCATGGAGTTTCTCCAAAATGCAAGGCTTGTAAATTCTAAACACTTTCAGAGGTTGTGATAAGCAGATGTGTGGTTTCAAAAAGCCTGTGTAGAGCAGAGAAATCGAGCAAGAGGAAAAAAATTAATTAAATAAAATAACAAATAGCAAAAAGGAGAGCATCGGGGCCAGCTCCATGGTGTAATGGTTGGGTTTAGCGCGCTCCTTTTTGGCAGCCCAGGTTCACGGTTCGGATCCCGGGCAGGGACCTACACCACTCATCAGCCATGCTGAGGCTGTGACCCACATACAAAATAGAGGAAGACTGGCACAGATGTTAGCTCAGGGGTGAATCTTCCTCACCAAAAAAAAAAAAAGGAGAGCATGTTCCGTGAACTCCAGCATGACCTGGCAATTCCAATAATTCATGTTAGAATTTAGTTTCTCTGTATCCACGCTGAGCAGTGAGCTTGGCAAGGGAAGGAAGAAGCTGCCTCTGGTCCTTAACTGTTGATTGGTCCTTAGCTGAATTATTGTCTACAATGTAGAAAGCATGTCCATGTTAATATACATGCTATATAACATAAGTATGACGGTAGCTCTGCTGGATAAGGAGCATGAACAGACACAATCATTAAGAGATAGAATACCCCCGAATCATGGATTTGGGTGCAGGGAGAACCCAAACTCTCATAATGATGTGGAGGGGTAGGCCTGGAAGAGTGCTGTGGACGTGTTTTTCCTTACCGATCCACGTAAAGTCACAAGTCTGTGGCTCGCTGGACAAACCTAGCTGGATTTCATGGGCAATGCCCAGGTCTCTGGCTATGGGTGGGTTATTTCTTTTATTTATTTATTTTACCTCCAACTTGGAGTGTTTCTTAGATAAACATGGCTCTTATTGAAAAAACATCTATTTGGGATTTTCTGGGCAAGGTTGTGCCTGACAAGGAGTGGCCTCTTTCCAGGTGGCTATACCCTCTGATGGACAATATAGCTCCCACTGTGGAAAATCAGCATACTGATAATCTGTCCTAACCATCTCCTGGGAGCTTGGAGAACTTGATGCATGCTCCAGATGCTGGTCCCACCAGACTGGGCAGGCAGACAGCCTGTGACCACCAGGACTGAAGCCTCTCAAGCAGATCTAAGAGTGTAGGAAAGAGCTCCACATTGTAACTTTCATTCCCCAAAACAACTCCAGGTGGTGGGAAGCTCTCCCGCCCTCTCCCCTCCAACTCCTTCACCACGGAGGAAATAGCAGCTTCTACTTTGTGCCCTCGCTGAACCCAATACTTGGGTTCTAACATGGTACCTGTAACATTTTGTACTGATTTTTTTCATATCTGAAAGCCTCCTGAGGGTCCATGGGGGACACTGAGCCTGACACAGTGCCTGGAACATAGTAGATAATAAATGCTTGTTCACTTATTTGTCTGAGGACCCTTCTTGCTAAGGTGGGCAGGGAGTGTATTCATGCACAGGAACAGCCTCTGCCTTACAACAAAATGCAGAGAAATGCAGGATTGATCTGAACACGAAATGAGGCTGGTGTGTAAAGAAACCTGACGAGATAGCTTTGATCAAGAAGGCTTACAAAAATTTATCAGTCTAATCCCAAGGGCAAGGATGGCTCGAGTAGCTGGGATTCAGTTTAGCCTAAACAATGAGGTGTTCCCTCCTCTCCTGCGGGGTCCTCTGTGGAATTCTGGGAGACAGAAACTTAGTCCCAGGTCTCAGCTGATTGATAATAAGTTCACCTTTGACAGTGACTTAAGGTCCCTCAGGACCCAAATCATGTTGGGTTTCTAATGCTGTGGTGACACTTGTGGTATGGAAATAAATGCACTCATGTCTTGCAGACTTCTGGCCTCTGGGAGTTTCCTTGAGGAATGTGAGCTGATGGTGGAAAAGAAATGAATAGCCTTGCAGAGGAAAGGCAAGGCGCTTTGGAGCATGAGCAGCACCTAAGTTCCTTTTATTGTTTTTTTATTGTTTTTTTCCTGAGGAAGATTGGCCCTGCGCTAACATCTGTTGCCAATCTTCCTCTTTTTTCCTTTTTCTCCCCAAAGCCCCAGTACATAGTTGTGTAGCATAGCTGTAGAGTTGTAGCTCTTCTACGTGGGATGCTGCCTCAGCATGGCTTGATGAGCGATGAGTAGGTCTGTGCCCAGGATCCAAACCGGCGAACCCTGGGCCAGCCGCTGAAGCGGAATGTGCAAACTTAACCACTACGCCACTGGGCCGGCCCCTGGGTTCCTTTTATTATTGGACTGCTTGGTGGGTCAGCGTCAGGGCCTGTAGAGGCTGTTACTTTGTCAGGTAGAGTCCTGGGAGCTGAGTGGGCCTCCATGTGAAGGGAGGAGGAGCTTACGGAAAGGAGAAGATGGAAAGGCCTTGCCTGGAGGGGCTGATGGAAGGCATACTGCTCCAGAAAAGACGAGCCTTTCCAAACCTACAGCAGGGATCCAGGGCCCCTTCTCTGGCAGCTCTGAGACTGGGGTTTGGTCATTCCTCACTCCAGAATTGCCCACCTGAGAAGGGAGGGCTGTGTGATGGGGGGAATCCTATGTGCACTAAGAGCCAGGCTAGGCCTTCCCTGGAGAGGGTTCATGGCCCACGGAGCTTGAGGAAATCCCCCCTAGCAGCGTGTGAGCTGCACCCGTTCTACCTAGGATTTTGGCCACCTGGATGCTTTTTAAAAGGGTAGATTTATTTCATTGCAAACAAAAGGGCATTCAGGCTCCAGGGCCCTGGATGGGCCCTTGAAACTCCCATACCCAGAGCCCAGGCTGCCTTCTCCACCCAGGCAGCATCCTCCCTCCCGGGCCTGGCCAGAGGCTCTCTGCACACGCTCAGGGCCTCCAGATGAAGGAGAGAAAGACGGATGGACCGCTGCCGGCAAGCCTGCTCTGTGGGAACAGAAAGCCCAGGCATCTGCTTGGGGCAGAAGCTCCGGGGCACCCCGTGAGAAAGCCAGCAGGGCCCTCAGTGTGCAGTCAGGGAGAGCTGATGGGCCAGGCACTTGCTGCTAGCTGGGGAACACAGAATGTTCCTTTACAGAACAGCGAGTCCATCTGGGTGGGGAGTCCCTCCAGTGCCAGCCTCTCTGGGACAAAGTGCCTTTGCCGTTTGGAAGGTGGCAAACCATCATTGTTCATCCAGATGCCCCTCTGAAGGCGGGCCTGTTGTCCCCCTGCCCTCCCTTCCCCTCGTCCGCCCACCTGCAGCCTGGAACGCTCTCTTCCTGCTGCCACCTGTCAGTTGTGCAAGGCATATCTTTTAGAAGTCTCTTCTGGGACTGGCCAGGAGGAGAAAGGCATATTTAAGTGGGGACATGAGCTTTTGGAGCTTTTATTAAAGTCACCTGGTCAATCTCCTGTCTGGTGTTAAGCCTTTCTGTCCCTCAGGAAGGAAGGAACATCAGTGGGGTATATACAACTGCTCAGAGGGAGCAGGTAGAGAGCCTGCCGCCACAGCGCCATCAATTTCATCATCACAAAGCATCTTCTAAGCCTCAGATTGCCATGACAACCAATAAAGAGGGAGACTGGAGTGGGAGGCAGCTGAACTTGAGGGAGGAGGCCTGTATCCCAATCCCTGCTCTGCTTCTAGGTAGCTCTATGCCTATGAGCATGGCATGGTTTTCCTTGCCCCTCTCGAATTCTCTACTGCTATCATAAGTACAGCCCTTGCCCTCCACATTTCCCCAGCCCATGTCCACGGCAGACATGGCTAATTGATCACTCTCCCCAGAGCCTTAGAACATGGACTCGGAAACCTTAACACAGAGCTCCCAACAGCAACCAATGCTCACTGATTTGAAGGGCATTCAAGGTGAAAACTATTTGTTATCACTAGGCTAAAGGAATTTATAACCTGGGAATGGAATTCCCAAGAACAGCCCAGGTCACTTGGGAAAAGAAAAAAAAAGAAAGAAGCTTAAAAATCAATAAAGCAATAAACCCACCTGAAAGATCTGGACTGGCGGGTGAATGATAGTAGTTAGCAGGCAAAGACATCCTCACTGAATCGTTTTATTGGGATAGATCCAGGGTTAGAGGTATGAAACATACCCCAAATCAGAAATGCCCTTTCCGTATACACATCAAGTTCTGGAAGATAAGGGACCTTAGTGCAGCCTTTTCATTTCACAGATGAGGAAACACAAGCCTCAGTGGTTGTGAGTTCCCGGCCCCCCAGCTTGGTGGTGGCCACGTCAAAAAGAACCCAGGCTTTCTGGTTCCCAGACCCGTGCTCTCTCCACCCACAGACTACATTGTCTTGCTGGACAAGAAAAAAAAAAAAAACACAGCTATTTAAGGCACGGACAATTAATGGTTTTCAATAGTGATTGTTGTGAAAATCAATGGCCCTTCATTGAGACCATAAAAAACAAATTCCCGAATGCCGCATAACTAAACAGGGAGTCAGAACTCCTTCGTTCTATTGCAGCTCCGCCACTCCCTGTTTGCTTACCTGGGGAGAGTCCCCTAACCCGTTGACCTTGGTTTTCTTGTCTGAACAATGGGCACCAATAATGCTGTCTGGACTTGCCTCACTGGGATATAAAAACCGAAAGCAAAAGACATGGAACTTCCAGATCCAGGTAAAGAGCTGTCACCATGGGAGAGGTGATGAGCCATCAGGTAGGGGCTATCATTCCGGGATTAATGGCAGCATCTGGCAAATGCTGGGACGCACTACAGCCCGAGGATGACTCGGGTGATTCGACTGATGGTCAGGCAGACTTCAGAAGTGGTCTTTATTTAGACGGGAATGTCAGGAAAAGGAAAAACCCAGAGGGACCTTCCACATGGTGAAGGATTCTCCATGTTAGCAGGAGACCCAAGGGGTCCTGCCCTCCTCTTTCAGCTTCTGATGTCCGGAGGAACGTTCTGACAGCGGGGCTAAGGCCCAGGATAGAAGCACTGCAGGCATGCTTAACAAGTGTTAACTGGGGAGCAGCTGAAAGCATTAAGGGCCAGCGTGTAACACATTTGTACGCGGAGAATAACCCAAACACATCCCCGATTGCATTGATCAGAGCACCTCGGTGGGTGTTCCAATAATCAGGAGCCTGGCTTTGTAACAACACGCCCACCACACCAAGGAAGTTGACAGTGTGTTCATGCAACATATCTTTCTAGGACATAAATTAAATATGTGTTTCTCCCAGGTCTGGCAGTTCGCCGCTCTCCTGCAATGGAAGGCTAAACTGGCAGAAGGCATTTTAGGGAGAAGAACGAGGCCTCCGAGTTGGCCACTAGGTGGCGCAGGAGTTCTACCAATGAGACTGCAGCTGGCCCATGGCCCTTTAGGGAAATTATGGAAAGGAATTTGAAGCTTCCAAGAATTTCAAAGCAGGATAGGGCCTTAGAGGTCATCTAGTCCAACCCTATCATTTTAAGGCCAGGTAAGCAGAGCTCAGAGAGATGAAAGATCTTGCCTGATGTAACCAACCAGTTAGTGCAAAACTGGGATTAGAAATCAGGTCTCCCACCTCTGGATCAATCTCATTCAGTCAAACCATCACGTTTTCCTGCCTCTAGTCCCGTGCGTCTTGGATTCTTAGCCACAACTGAAGCAGAAGGCGGCTTTGGTGTTGAGGATTAAACACAATAAGGACGGGAAGGGGATGGAATTTCTAGGTCCCTTCCCCAGGAACATGAACAGGTCTCTCAGATGACCCAAGGGCCTGGGCCACAAGGTGCAGAGAATTCTCCTGTGGTCCTGCCCATCCAGGCTCAGTCTCTGTGGATGTTGTCATCCTGCCCTGAGCTGTAATTGGTCAGATCTGAGGGTCGAAGGCAGATGAGGATCCAGCCTGGAGACCTGGCAAGCTCTGCTCTGCTCACCACTCACCAAAGGCAGGCCACTCACGTCCCGAAGCTTTGGTTTCCTGGCTTACTAAAGCAACGTGGCAAAGGGAGGGTACAGTCTACTGTTAAATTTCCAACCAAAGACCATGGGGTTTCAGAGGGGAAGCTGCCATCATTTTCATTTTTCTATGCTCTTTATTACTTTACATATGCCCTACCTTCCTCCAGAAAGGAATTAACATAGAACTGAACAGTAGGGATATATCACAGAGACCAAGAAATATTTGATGATAATGATGATTCATTCAACAAAATCGATCCAAAAATATTTATTGAATGCCAAGTTTGTTTTTATAGATGAGTATACTTTATTTGACATTCCGTCAGCCAGAAATCACATTTATCTGCCACATCTGCACTTTTCCTACCAAGTAGTAATTCATATTTATAATAAATGAGGCATTCACACTGGTGGAGAGGTTCAGAGTGCAGCATCTGCCCCAGTTTGAACTTTTTCTGCCACTTCTGACCTGTGTAACATTGGGCAATCACTTAATTTTGTGAATCCCTACACGTCTCATCTCCAAAATTGGAATCATATTTTGATTCTAAATCATCTTACAATGACAGAGAATGCTACCTAGCATCCAGATCTTGTTTTCTTGTTTTCTCAAATAAAAGGAGCCAAGGTTCCTTTGGAAAAGTGGTTGATTATAGGACTGAAGCAGGGAAAATCCAGGATAAATCTGGAGCATTCTGGTGGTGCCAGAAAGTAAGGAAGTACCCCCGGAAGGACAATGGCGTGTTGGACAGGCACAGGAGCTAATCTGAAAGAGCTTCCAACAGCCAGAGCTGGAACAACCTCAGCAGCAAAATAAATAATAGCATTGGATTATAATTCGTAGAGTAGAATAAATATGCCTGAGTCAATATTGCTTTAAATAAATAGTTGAATAAATATATAAGTAGGGGAGAAGGGACAAATCTTCTTTACAGAAGAATTACAATTATAAATGAGAGAATTAGGGACATAAAAATCACCTTTAGAACACCAAAGGCAAGATCCACAGATGGATGCTAAAATTAGTGGGCAGAAGTTTGAAGGGAAACAGGTTATTTGAATAGTCTCAAAGTATCTCCCCCAAGACACTTATTAATTATAAAGAGAAGAATAATTTATAGTGGGAAAACCCAGCAAACACCACCTTACCCAAATGATCGTGGTCAACATCTCCAGTGACATGATGCACTGGCGTCACTACCTCCAGATATGATGGACTGAGAAAGATACATCCTGTTTATTACATTCTTGATAAAAATGAGTCACCTCAATCTAATCATCGGAAAACATCATGCAAACCCAGTTTGCAAGATGTTCTGCAAAAATAACTGACCAGTACTCACCAAAAGTGTCAAGATCAGGAAAGAGTAAACAAGACAGGACATGTCACAGATTGGAGGAGGCTAAAGAGACATGACAACTAAAGGGAACTAAAGGATCCTGGATTGGAGCCTGGAACGGAAAAAGGATATTAGTGTTCTTGGCAGTGGAGACAAGAGATGTGGACCCCTCAGCTTCTGGAAAGAGGGGGCCTGGATCTGCCTCTGTTACCCCCATGCTGTACAAATATTATCATTTTTCACATGGGCCATGATGGTAAAGAAGCTAGACAGCACCGAGGTTGAGGACCAGACTGATGTGAACCTTTCCATTACCCCTCCTGCTTCCATCATACAGACTGGCAAAGGGCCAAGAGCAGCCTCTGAAATCAGTGACCCCCACCAGGCTGGGGCTGGTGTGTTCTGGGCAGACCTCCACACCTGGGGGCTCCACTTTGGGCCTAATTTCATTTTCGGGAGACAGCTTAGAACTCATTAAAACATACAGTATAATAGGAAAAGCCTATTATACTGCCAAAATCACAGCTGTGTGATTTTGGGTAACTTGCTTAACCTTTCTGATCCTTGGTTTCCTCATCCATAAAATGAGGATTAATAGTGGCACTTACCTCTTAGGGCTCTTGGTTGGAAGGATTAAATGGGACATGGTAAAGGCTCAATTAACAGGTTGTTTGCCTCTTTCTATACCTGTGTCTTTGGTGGTGTTGGCAAATTAATGGCAGGTTACCCTGGAGACATTAGGCTTCTGTTTAAAGCGAGTTGCAGCTTAGCTGGGCGGAGGTGCTCAGCCTGTTCTGGTTGAAGTGCATCAGTAACAACCCCACAAACGGCCCCTCCATACAGAGAATAGATAATCAACACTAAAAGCTAAACACTGATTTAAGGAAGAATCAAAACCCAAACAAAGCAGAGGTCAGAACTTAGACGGATCTCAGGGGTGAAAGATGGGCAAGCAGAGTAAAGACAAGGCAGGTCATGTACTGATTGCTCCCACTCAATATCCGTCCTCCCCTACTTCCTTAGTGAAGAGATCCAGTTGTATGCGTGGTGGCAACTATCCATCCAAAAACGACATTTCCCAGCTTCCCTTGCACACAGTTCTGCCCGTAGGACAAACTTCTGGCCAAAGAACTTTAGATGGATGCTGTTGGGCAGAACTTCCAGGAAGCCTCCTTAAAGGGGAAAAATATTTGGGATGTACTCTTTTTCTCTTCCTTCTGCTTCCTATCTGGAAGGCAGGCTTAATGGCTGGAGTTATTGTGACCATATTTGAAATATGAGGCAGCCTTGAGGTGGAAGTCATATGTTAAAACAGGGAGAGAAGAACCTTACTTCCTGATGACACTGCAGAACCCCCAAACCAGGCCTAGACTACCCACCTCCACACTATGTATTTATTACAGGTTATTCCCAGTCTGTTATTAGCAGCCAATAGAAATACCTAACTGATACAGGAAAGACACGAGATAGAGTAAATTTGATGATTGATCCTGATCATCCTGGTGTAATGGTAAGAAGGAATCCCTTTGGTGGTCTTGACCTGTAAAATTTCAATGTATAAGGAAGAAATTTTGGAGGTAAGAATGGACTGAAAACACACACACACACACACGCACACACCCTGATTCGTTTGCACAGATGAGGGATTTCAGGCTAGACAGGAGAAGAACAGATGATATTGCCCAGGCTAATTGATCACAAACACAGTGTGAGTATCTTGCCTTGCTCCTCAACACTTGCTTCAACATCTATTCCCAAGCTTAGCAATCTCTTTAGCAAATGAGAGAATAACTACAGCCACTCAGACATCAGATTATCTTGGCTGGTGGAAAGCCCAACAGAAGTTGGTTACTGTGAACAATTTTTTTTTTGGCCCTGATGGTATAATAAAACACCATCACTTTTTCTTTACAGGAAGTGATTTTCTTAAAACTCTTCTGTGCAAGTCATCTCTTTCCTTTTGGGAAAAAAAGTCACATTATATAAATGTCTTGCAGCATATTTAGATGTTTTAGCAAAGCAATAGACAGGTTGGCTCATGCTGGGCTAGGAGAACACTCAGTGGTATTCTTGGCCCAGGTGGAAACCTCCCTGCATAGACTATGACATATCATTGGTGAGGGTTTTAAGATCAGAAGTGCCTGATTCCCCTAAAAGTCTAATTTGATTTTCATTTTTTTGTGTTATACAAACAAGCCTGATGCTGGATAAGAAGGGATTCTGGGGTTAGTTCACTTGTCTGTCCATCCATCCATCCATCCATCCACCCACCCACCCACCCACCCACCCAAGAACATCCACTCAGAGCATCCTATGTGCCAGGCATGGAGTGTACTAATGAATAAGACACAGCCGCTGGCCCTGAGGAGCCCCTGTTCCAGGAGCCCAAATAGGGGCATAAACTCCTCGTCAAATGTAGTTGAGCCTATGGGATTTCACTTTATTTCCCAGCACAAGCATAAATTGGTGAGTTAGTGATACTGAAAAGTAGGAAGTTAAAAAGCAAATAATAGTAGATCCTTATTTTCCCCAGCTATTAATAATAATTATTATGATTACCATTTATGGACTGACAGCTAGCTTTGTGCCAGACACTTGACATACACTATCTCAGTTAATCTTTACAATGCTCCCCCTGAGACAGAAATTTGTACTGCTTAGAATGCTTTAAGTCACAAGAATCCCAATACTCAGCTGACAGTGGCCTAAACCGTGGAGTCATTTCATCATCTCACCCACCAGAGAGGTAGGTGAGCAGTTCTAGGGTAGTTCAGCAGCTCAGTGATGCCAGGGTGATGAGTGAGCATCTCTACATTCTCCTGGCCTTCTCTTCATGGTGTCGTGGTTATGGCAGGCCGAACCATCACATTCTCACATGACAGCATCCAAAGCAGAAAGAGAGGAAAGTAAGAGAATGAAGAATCTCCTCCCAGGTGTTTTATTATAGAGGAAACAATTTCCCCAAGTTCCCTGGCAGACTTCCACTGCCAGCCCATTGGCCAGAACTGTGTCATCTCTAGCTGCAAAGGAGAATGGGAAAGCACATGTCCATTATACTCAACTTCTAGTGTGAGGCACGCAAGGACGACAAGGTTGGGTGTGTGCTATTGTTACCTCCTCTTACAGACAGGGAAGCTGAGACATGGGGAGGTTACACTCACACTTTCCCAAGTCACACAGTTGGAAGTGGCAGAATTAGGATTAAAATTCAGGAAGGTCGGATCTTGAGCCCAGACTCAGTCACCCCTGGATACTTCCCTCGTGTGCTGTACCAGACTGCCTCTAGTTTAACAACCTGCCCTTTCATTGTATTTCCCTATTCTTCGCATTAACCTGACACTGAGGTCCAATGTTGTAAATTCTTTCTATAAGGCAGGAGGCACGTGCAGTGTCTCCCCAACATAGTGATGGAACTGAAGCTGCCATTGAAACAATAGGACTCCTATGAAGGGAGCAGTTTAAGAGAGCGATAATGGAGGTGTGTGTGTGGACTGGCGATGCGGGGAAATGGTAAGTTCAGCACAGTAGCTGGAAAAGTATCACACAGACAGGAACGGCTGACGAATGTCTGCTGTTCAGCAGCATTCGCGCCACAGAAATGAAGTGTAAGGTGAAGGGCAGGTCTCAGCCACCTCACAAACTTGTTTAACATATGATGTACCTTAAGCGTAGTACAATTTCAGTGATTTTTCTCAGTGATTTTTCACACTGCTTTCATTGGAAAATGCATTTTAATTTCTGACAGGGTATGCCAGGACTCGCGGATGAAGAGACTGAAGAAATGTTTGCTGCACAATCCGACTGGTAAGGAATGCCAGCTCTGCCCCCCCCCGGTCCCATCTGGCTCTCTTTCACCCTGGCTCCTGAGCTGCAGCCCCCGGGACAGCCTGGCACTTCTGCCGCTCTGGCTGCTGTAGTAGGAGGATGTGGTAGACAGAGCAATGGCTCCCCAAAGATGTACTCTCCTAACCCCAGGAACCTGTGAATATATTACCTTACATGATAGAAGGACTTGGCAGATGCGATTAAGTTAAGGGTCTTAAGATGAGGAAATTATCCTGAACTATTCAGGTGGGTCCAATGTAATTGCCAGGGTCCTTATAACGGAAAGAGGAAGGCAGGCGTGTCAGAGAGAAATTTGAAGATGCTATACTCTGAAGATGGAGGAAGGGGCCGTGAGCCAAGGCGTGGAGGTAGCTTCTAGGAGCAGAAAAAGGCAAGGCAATGGATTCTTCCTTAGAGCCTCTAGCCTCCAGAAGGGACGCAGCCCTGCTGACATCTTGATTTTAGCCAAATAAAACCTGTTTTGGACTTCTGACCTCCAGAACCAGAAGAGAATAAATGTATTTCGTTTTAAGCCACTCAGTTTGTGTTAGTTTGTTGCAGCAGCAATAGGAAACTAACCTGGGGGCAAAGTTGGAAGCAGGTGCCAGCTGAATGCCCACAGACAGGATGAGATGGGCAAGGTGACATGGACACAGGCGGGGAAGGGGGAGGGGCCTGTGTGAGGACATACCCCGGCCACCCTGTGCTCTCCATGCTCCGTCTCCATGCATCCACATTTGTGAACTGTCCTCACCTCCCCCGCCCCAGGCCTTTTCTCAAAGCAAGTGGGAGACTCCTGTTTGGAGCCAATCACCCACCTCAGGTCTCTGTGCTAGAAATACACCAAATAACTTCTTCCAGGCCTAAAGGGCTGATGACTAGCCCTTGATTTCAGGGGCTCCTGCCCATTTCCTGGGCCACACTGAATTGCCTCATTGGGTTTCTCCTTCAAAGTGTTTTCCTTGCTCGAGTTTTCAGCGATTTGGCTGATGGCACTGCTCTCTCTCTGGCTTTCCTGGGAGTCTTGGTTCATTACATCCATTAGCACTTCTCCAATTCTCCCCAGCAGGAGATTTTCAAAAGCATTAGTCGAAAGGGCAGCCACCTCCTCTCCAGCAGAGCGCTGGCATCCTGGCTCTGTTCTGGTCCCGTCACCTGCCCATCCCTTGGCAGTGGAGACATCCCAGATGGCCTCTCTGCATTGTGAGGTGTGTTTCTGGTTAGAGCAACCTGTGTGCCCTTGGGCTTTACAAGGATGGCATTCCTTTGTAGTGATTGTTCCCTGATTGGGAAGATAATCACATTCAGAGCCTATGGAGAAAGTGAAAATATACCCCGAGTGAATAAAACCTGCTTTCTTCCTACACTCAGGAGGTTCTTGTTTCACCTGCGTCAACTGTGATCACAGGGCACTGCGTGGACCGCCCCACTCGGGTTAGGAACCTCATTAGGGAGCATCTGACAAAGACAGGGGACCTGTCTCCAGCTTCAGTGGCAAATTTCCTCACTTTTGCAAGAGCATTTTGCTCTCCAAATTGCTGAATGAAAATCAGACTGTGCTTCATTGTTAAGCATCCAGAACGTTGTTAATTGAATGTAGAGGACAGCGTTAGGCTGGATTAGCTATGCAGACAAATAAGCAGAATTTGAGGCTCAGAACATTGAAAACTAAGATTCCAAATTATAATAATGCCTTAATAATTCCAAATATCAATGGAAGGTACTTAATCCAGCTGCATTTTTTTTTAAGATCTGTTTCTCATTCTTTAGCCAGAGCTACGGATGATAGGAACTTTTATACAAGTGGCAGCCTCCAAGAATCTATAGGCCAAATGTAGATGAAGTCAAGTGGAGGGACAACAGACAGCAGAAAAACTGACTCTTAAGAACCAGGAACTTATATTAACAAAAAAAATCATAAACAACCAGGACTATATTATATTAACAACAACAAAAATAGTATGTGCCCTTTGGAAACATTTAGTGAAAGAATGAAAAAATGGCATGCATGCTGTCACCCCCTTTCTGTGACAGTGGCAGACCTCATTAATCAATCACCATACTTTTCCTGCTAGACCAAAATGTTGCATTAAAATCCTTCTCTGCACAGTCAGAGGACAGGATTTGGCAGACAAGTTAAAACTCTAGTCTGCAAATTAGAGTCACCCATTAGCAATTTCACTCAAAATCCCTTCAGATTCTGAGAATTTAGATCACTAGGATGCCTACATGTCTAGAGCAATGTGCTAGGCCCTGGGAGAAAAGGGATACAACAGACGTTTTGTTGAACTAAATGGAATGAGTTTGTAAGATATGGGAAATCTCCCCAAGAAAGATAATATTTAAGTTGGCCTCTTAAGAGGAAGAGGGAGTAAAGACCATCAGAAAGGGGCAAGAGCGTGAACAGCCAAGGGGAAAAAAGTATGCTTCTGGCACATTCCAGGACCCATAAGGATGAGGTGTGGGATGAGGCTAGGAAAATAAGCTGAAGTCATTTTGCGAAGGGCCTTGAATGTCACACTGGGAGTTTCCTGCAGCAAATGGAGAGCTGATGATGGTTTGTGAGGAGTGACCCAAGGCTATCCACGTTTTAGAAAGGTAACTCCGTCAGCTTCGTGCAGGAGGGTGTGCACAAGGGTGAGCCCAGAGAAAGGAATCTAAAGTCTTACAGGAAAGGATGAAATCCTTTCACCTCCCTTCCTCCCTGCCAACATTACAGAGCCTGATAGCTCATTTCTGGATTGATGACCTTTAAATTGTTCTAGGTGCCTCTTCCTGAATTGTGGGAATCCTTCTACTGCTTCCATTCACCCAAAAGTCTAGGGACTTTGAGGCCTCTAGTGACCTGTTTCTCTCTACACTGGACCACTAGATTGCAAGCTCCCTGAGGACCAGGGAGAAGCCCCATGTTGTCCCAGTACCAGCCTATTCCTGGCCCACTAAGTGCCCCACAGATATATGTTGAATTAATTCATTGTAGGATATTTCTCTTTTTATTAAATATACCCGTACTGCATGTTCCACCCCAGCAGGGCAGATCTCGATATTTTCTGGGCAGGAAAGCCTTTCCCAGACTCCTTTCTGTAATCTCATTCCACTTGAAGAGAAAGGCTTCTCTCCTCCATTCCCACAAAACTCAGTTCACACTCCTCCCTTCTAAGAATGTTCTGGATAATATACAGACCTGCCCCATCACTCTAGAGCTTGGGCTTTATAAATCTAAGGGGTGTGCACTCCTCATATACCCCTGCCTCCAGGGAAAGCTTTGCTGCCCCTTTGTCTCCAAAGGCTTTGTTAGCTCAGACTCATGAAATATTCCAGTTGGAAGCAAGCATACATGACCAACTCTGTTGTGTTGCGGTGGAGGACCCGAAGCCCTGCATTACCCAGCTTGTGAGCGCAGAGTCAGGATTAACTCAGTCTCCTGACCTCTCCACTGACAACAAAACTCACAGCTGCCTCGCCTATTCGCTGAGTGCACAACCCATGAACTTTCTGCAAACTGTTGTTAACGGAGGTGACAAGCATATATAGAAGACTGACTTTGAAAGAAACATTTTTTTCAAATAAAATCCATCTCACCCCACAATGGCCTGGAGCATGATTTTTAGGGGGTGGCAGTGCTCCAGAAGGCACTTCACGGTCTCCTCTCATGGTATTTGAATAAATCCCAGTTGGTGTCACCATCTTGGCAAATGGGATCAGTACAGATTGCCACCGGAGGGGCAGAATTAGTAGAGAGACTGTCTGAAGGAGGGGACAGTTATAAGACACCTACCACAGGGCTGGCCCGTACTTGAGTCTCAAACTGGTCATTTTGTTTCTGTTCTTTGTGTTTCCAGACGCTGTGGCTCAGGCCTGGGATGTTACCATTCACCCCTGAAGGATCCTGGAGAAAGCTGTGGGGGGACTTGACTGATGTTTGAGGGGAGAACTATCATTTATTAAGTCTCAGCTCGAAGCCAGGGATGTTGCCAGACATTTCCATATCTCGTTTATTCCTCTCAAACCCAGTGAGGCAGCATTGTCGTTCAGGCAGGCTTCCTTATGTTGCTGATAGCTCAGAGCCTCCTTGTCAGTTACACTACTATTGGGAAATTGTTGTAAATTGTATGTTGTGTTCATTTGTTTATCTTTGCATTATACACACTGTTTAAGAACGTAAATCATTTGCATTCATGGGTTTCCGTTCTGCAAAAGGAGTTAATAATAGTTCCTACTTAATAGTGTGGTCATGAGAATGACATGAGGTAATGCACGCAAGATACTCAGAACAGTGGCTGACACCAGGCACCCACTCAGTTTCTTTGTAGACTGCAATTACTATAATGATGATGAGTGATGCTGTTTTGGTTTACTTAGTGTTACATGTTTTGTTTCCTTTTCAAAATGAAGCTAATTTTTTTCTAATAACAAAAGTAATACATGAAAAACAGAGCATAGAGACTAGCAATAAATAATGTTAAACGTTTTTAATACCGTGGCTAGACTATTTTAGATCCTTTTTGTATACATATGCACATACATACAAGTACACACACACATATATGATGTGTTTTCAAAACACATTTTAAGCTATCGAGAATTTATCTAACCCAAAAAGCAGTCATTCATTTAACCACTCATTCACTTATCCAACAAAAATTATTGAGAATTTGCTAAGACTGGACAGGGCGTTGAGCAAGGCCGTGCTGACTTCTCAGACACTTCACAGCTTGAAATGAGTGACTTTGAGAAGCACGTAGGATTCCTGTAAGAGAAACAAACCTGGCTGGCTGGCAGCAGAACAGACATTTGACACTCCTTCATTTGACACTCTTGTCTCAAAAGCCTTGAGGATATTCAGACCCTCGCCCTACCCGCTCTGCATGCACCCACCTCAGCCCTCCCCTCTCCTAACACACACATCAGCCAAAGTGGTGGGGACATCCACTGTTCCAACTGCCTTTGCGAGAAGCTTTTTGGGTTGTGTGAATAAAATTATCTTAATTTTTATAGGGAAACATGATTGTTTCAACAAAGAGCTCATTCACGGATTAAATATGACAAAAGCCATAGGAGGACTGTTTACTGTTGGCAATTAATCAGGCTTAATCCACCCGGTGGCCAAGGCAAGCACTTGTACTCAGCCGTGTTCAGGGAACAGTTGGGGCCCTCCGAGCCACCGCAAGGACTGCCGGCAAGCTCTGCCCAGGTTGCTGGTGTAGGAGAGGCTGGTGTGCATTATTTATGTTCCCCTTTCAAAACAAACCCAACAAAAGAACAAAGCTTCCCTTCTGCTGGCAACGTTAGCAGCCCCGACATATGGCGCCCCGGTTCTTTCTGCTGAGGAGTGGGCGTCCAGGTTGCGGGAAGATGCTGCCTGCAGCCATCTGCTGGGTGCCAGCTCTTCACTCTGAGCTGAATTCTAACTGTGGAACGGGCCTCGGGAAGGAGGGCGGGGGAGATTGGCTTGGATAGAAGACACGATTTTGTGACAGTGGAAATGTGCCCATCCAGATTGCCACTCATGACGCACGTGGTCCAAGTCTATTTTCTGGGAGAAGTGTGAGATCGTGTGTGTGAGAAAAAGTAGATGAAGGGCGTAAGGAGAAGGGGAAAGGGGGAGAGGGACGCTCAGACAGGTGAGTGAGCTATTTGGAAGTTCCTGACCACAATTTCTCAAAGATATTTGGATACTTCCAGCCTCTCTCACACATATCCTTATGAAAACACTTACAGTGATAGCACCCACAGTGGGTGGAAACTGTGTTTTCAGGAGTGATTTGGGTCACAAAATTAATGTTTAGTATCATGTGGCATAACAATAACCCTTTTGTGCTCAGAGGTTCTGAAATGATAGACATGGAGGATCCATGAAGGGATGGTGACACTAGTGTGGCCCTTTCCGTGCAGTAAACTTGGCTTCTGTGCCCCTGTGATCTGACGTACAGCACAATATGAGGCAGTAGCAGAAGTCACAGAGCACTAAGCTGGTGTGTGTGTGCGTGCGTGTGCGTGCACATGCAATTCCTTAAAGCTATTAAAAATACTTACAACGTGTGAATTTTAATGTCACATACCTCATGCCGTTGTGACTTGCCATGTGTGGGCACCCTGTGCTGGGAAAAACATGAACATACATAGATGCACATTTTAAAAACCAACTCAAAACACATATTTGTCCCTGGAGATCATGAAATTCCCTGAAGACTATTGTTCTCTTGGCTCAAACTCTGAGCAGTGGAATTTGTTACCTTACGCTGAGATTAATGGGACTGTGTCAGGGTTTTCTGCCCTTTGTTTCCCTTTTCCTGGAGACCCAGGGATTTTACAATGTTACTGAAACCGCCACCTCACACCTGTGATAGTCACAAGATGGGCCCTTTTCTTCTTGCCCCCAGCACACCCAGGGACAGGAGCCTTTCAAGGGTTGCTAATCCCTCAGCAAAGGCAGAACAGGTGGAGAAGGCATTTTGATAAGATGTTTTTCCCCCAGACTTGGAGGAAAAAAATTAGAGAAATTTGAACACTTTCATTTTCTTAAGGGTATTTCTCTTCCAGAGTAAAAATAACATGACGGTCCCTGGCTCTTGCCTCTACCATCTTCCCTGGAGGGACCCCTTGGGATGGTCCAGGGATGTTGGCCCCCATCTGTGCGATGCCCTGGGAAATGTCCCATTGGCCTGATGGAAGGGGAGATCTGGGTGATTTTGACACACACCCTGTTCCTGCTGTTTGCCTCCTGGAACTCATTGAGTTGTCTTTCTCCCCAGCCAAAGAATAACATCTGAAAGTATAAAATGTAATTTGTAAGAAAGAGGAGAGGAGGAAATTCGGCATTTGTATATCCTAACAAGCATTCCCTGACACTAGATGGAGGTTGGCTTCCGGAGACCGTCGTGTCTCCCAGAGGGACTCTCCTCCACTGGGAAGCAGTTCTGCTGTGGGGTCACTGTGGTTGAGGCCTCGTCAGCACATGAGGCGTGCTCAGATCCCGGCACCCCAGGGTTGGGAAACAACGCCCCTTAGAGCAGAGGTCAGCACGCTTTTCCTGTAAAGGACCAGATAGTGGGCATTTTAGCCTTGCCAGGTCAAGAGGCAAAATTGAGCAACGGTTCTCACTGAAAAGCTAAACAGACCTTTGGACATTTTACAATCTACATTTAAAAACGTAAAAACCATTCTTAGCTCCCAGGCTATACAAAACGTGCGGCAGGCCAACATTTGAAGTCCCTCAGCAGCCTCCCCATAAGTGGCTGTCCTGACTTGGCTTAAATACCTCTAAGCCGTAGGACACTCACCACCTCTCAGAGTCGCCAAATCCATTTAGGGGCAGCTAAAACTGAGAGAAAACACTTCTTTATATTGAACTACAATTTGCCTCCTGCATCTTATTACTGCAGAATTACTTTAAGGAATGATTTAAATTTCTAGAAGTACTTTTTGGTGGAAATGGTTCTCTAGTACCTAGTCCCCTGCCTAGCAGCCATGTTGTAACCTTTTCTGAGTGTGTTGGAGTCATTATCACGACAAATGATTGTATTGTGCTGTAATGCAAAGAAACCCTGAGATGCCGCTAGGGTTTATAGAGCTCTTTGCCTGTACACTAAATGCTCCACGAATTCTTGTTTCTTTTTTCAGTTTTTCAGCCTGATCCCTTATTATAGGGATATCACCCATGTCCTTTCTCACTGTGGTCTGCGTGCCTACTGAAGCGGTTCACCCCCCTCTACTGATTAAATGCTTCTCATTTTCCAAGGGACTAAAAAACTAGCTCTGGAGAGGAAACAGACCCCGGGAGCCATGGGGCCTTTGGTACTTGGCTCAAGTACTTTCATCAATGAAGTATTTAAACCACTCAGGCAATTTCTTCCTCTTTCTCTCTCCCTCTCTCCTTGCTCCCCACTCTCTCTTAATTGTTGTAGTCCAGTCCTTCCGACTCCTGGAGACTCTAAGAATGAGTGATGACCACAATGGCCTGTCCTCAACACCCCTACTCAGCTCCTGCAGACTCCTGTCTCTTAATACCAGGTAGGTTTTGAGTAAATGTGAACGTTTGCCAGTCGCCCTTATTACCATTTGCGTAGTTTACTGATTATAAATTCCTTGAGGGCGATAGACTTTCTTTCTCAACGTCATAGCCTGAGATCCTAGTCCAGTGCTACCTGTACAGAGAGTTCAATAAGTGTTTCTGAAAGATTAAAAGAGTGAGAGGTTCGAGGGTAATGCTAGGTTGATTTAGTTCAACCTAGTTCAATTTTTAGTAGAAGGTTCGTTTGTTCGTTTTAACAGTAAGATTAGCACTATTATATAATATGCTTTAGAAACCAAAAGAAATCAACTCTTAGAGATATAATTTGATGTCAATAGACTTAGCCGACTTCTAGTATGCTATTTCCACAGATCCGACATTGAGTGTCATTCCACCCGGACCTATGGGACTTAGGGAACGTAAATGCAAGCAGGCTGCACTGTCCTACAGCCAGACTAAGTTCAAGGCTTGCAGATGGGCCGTGTGGAAGTGTCTCTGTAGTTCCGGATGCTGGGAGACAACAGTGAGCTTTAACTAATTATACCTCGCATCACCCCCAGGAGGTCGGTAATGATTATAGACGAGCTTGGCTGAAGTAACTCAGAATGTCTTAATAATCACTTAATAGAATCTTATCATGAGAAGCAAATTGCATTAAATGGGCAAATGAAGTTGACTGTGAGAAGCAGAGTTAGGAAATAAAATGCTATGGGGGGTTTTATATGGGAAAAATCCAATTAACACCTTTTTAAAAGAGTTGGCTTTTTCATATCCCTCACAGTGCCGATCACAGGGTTATGCCCTGAATAAATACTTTCTCCATCAATGTCAAAGAGATTATAGGTAAAAATAAAGGATGTGAAAGGATACATGTGAAAGCGTACATAGTAGCCACCTGATAGCACAATCCCACTTAGAAACAAAATGATTTGCTTGTGAAGCTACTGCGACAAGCTTTACAATAAGACATATTTTTGCCTTATTTAATTCTTGAGCAAAATAGCTGTCATCAAGCAAAATGCCGACCAGATAGATTGTGTGTGGGATGGACATGCCCTCCCTTTATCCAAATCTGGGAAACCCTCGTGTTGACAGAGCCCAGCCTGATGTTCAGGCAGCGAAATAACAAAGTTGGTGAGAAGAGAGCTCAGGTGAGTGTGGGGTCCATGTAGACACCCAAGGGAAGACGGCGGGGATTTTGTGTCACACCCAAAGATAAGAAGACACCATGGACGCTGCTGGGGGGCTCTTGTGACTCTGAAGTTAAAGGAAGGAGGTGGATTTTACTCGGGTGAAACGACGCTGGGAAGCCTGGTGGTCTGGGCTTTTAAAGAAATCCAGACGGTGGCAGAAAGGCAGGGACAAAATCCACACTGTGTGTCCAGGATACGCAGATCCAACACAGCGAGGAGTAGGGGCATGCTGTGCAGGGAGGCCAGCGTGAGCGGCGGGGGGCTGAGTCTCAGGAGGCGCCTACCTGAGACCCAGACTGGCCGGAAGTGAAAGCAACAATAAAAACTGCGCTCCGGAAATAGCACAAGACCACTGAGTCCTCAAGCTGAATCGTACAATTGAGGTACAGGTCTAATTGCACCTGAATTGTATGTGTACATGTACACACACACATATAAATTTATATATATATGTGGAAAGCTACGCACCAAACTGCTCCAAGAGGAGTCCCCTGTGGAGAGGTGAGTAGAAAGGGGTAAGATGAGGAAACATTGACTTTTTCTAAATATAGTTCTGTGTTATTTGATTTTTCCCCCTTTTAGAAGGGACACGCATTCAGGTAACAACTACCACGTATTTACCATTTTAAAAAATAAAATGGGGAGGGGCGGAAGCACATACCACTTAACAGAAAGGGCACTCAGGCTCGGTCTTTGCTGGGAGAGATTGCCTCCCTTTTTAGTGAAGGACAAGAGGACCCTAAAGCTGTGTGACAATGTTTAAGAGGGTGCTGGGGTCTATTTTTCTCGCAATGCCAAGAAATTTTGCCCTGGCCTTCTTCCTGGAAGCTCTCGTAGCGCCATCAGTATAGCAGCCTTTTTGGAACCATTGGTTGCCTGCATTTTCTTGACAACACTTCCTGCCTTGCACAGCCTCCCTAAGTCAGGGCCCCAGTCCTGACACTGAGGCGGGGCCCTGGCCGTTACCGCTCATGGCATGTTCTACTGCTCACGTTCGGCTCATGTCTGTGATGGGCAGACCTCAGGGATGCATTTTAGCGTCCTTCTAATTGAGCACGGAACGTTCTGTTTTCCTATCTTCTAGGGGTGACTAATGAGAGAAAACAAGCAGGTACGGTCAACAGTCAGGGTCACTTTTCTCGCGCGGAGGACCAGCAGCAGCGGAGATGGAGGCGCTGACGGGCGTAGGGAATGAAGAGACGGCACGGTTTTCCAGCATCACCCAAAGATTTGGGTCGTCTGCGGCAGCTTCCAGGCCACTGTGGATTCTGTCCACAGCAGCTCAGCAGTAATAAATGGGTTTTCAACCTTGTAAGGGGTGCTCTGATGGGAATCACAGATGCTTCCAGAATGCAGTTAATGTCTTTCAGCGGCCCAGATTCCTGCTGACTCCTTGGGGAATTTTAATAACATGTCATTAAACAAATTAGAAGGTGAAGCAAATTAAATACGGCAAATCAAAGCAAAGCTTAAAAAACAAAGTAGAAGCAAGCAGACCTTTTCAAAGCGTGCAGAATTGAAAATGTAAGGTTTCCAAACGGTTAGCAAAAAAGGGAAAAGTCACCATAGCAACTCCCAAAGTCCGCCTAGCTAGGAAGCCTCCACGTGCCTTCAAATGTCCCGCTCTGTGGAGGGGAAGGTGAGCGATGTTCGAGGGCACTTTGTGGATTTTTTAAATAAAGGAAATAAAGAAACAAGCTTAGTGGATTATGATTCACCTTTAAATACCAGAACAGCCCTCTAATGCCGAGATTTCTGGAAAGGAGCGGATGCCTTGGGTAACGGTGACTGACCGCTTGGTGGCGCTGTTGTTCCACTGCTGGGTTCTGCAGAGGCCTTTCCCTAGCTGGTGAAAGACGCCCTCCTTTTGCGAGTAGGTGCTCTTTCTGTGAACCGCCCCAGCATTCATTTATTCAAAAAATATTTATAAGTATCTACCATGTGTCAGAACCATGTGGGTCTCTAGGGATAGACTGATGAATAGAACAGTTTGTGGAGCTCGTGGTCTAGCAAGAGAAACAAATAAATGAAATAATTACACGTTGTAGTTAGGTCTGTGAAGGAAAAGATCAGGCTCCTATAATAGAAAATAATGGTGGGCAACTGCCTTTATTAGGTGGTCAGGGGAGACCTTTCTGATGAATTTTTAGGCTGCACCCTCCCCTTTCCCCCCACCCCCACCGAGGGGTGGAGAGTGTATCAAGCAGAGGGACACTAGGGGGCCACTTTGGCTGGGACACAGCAAGGAAAAGAGCAATGTGGAGAGGGATAAGCAGGTAGGGGCCAGATTGTGCAGAAACCTTCAGTCATGGTAAGACCTCAGTCCAGGTTTTATTCTTAGAGCAAAGGGAAGCTTTTGAAGAGTTTTAGCAGTAAAGTAAGGTTATTCAACTTAAATAGTTTGCTTTTCACACTATAATTCCCATTTATCATCTTTGCTTTGGATATATATAAACACTTTGAAAAAACATATTCAGTATTATAACAATTTTACGTGTTTACACAGCTATAGTTTTCATAATACAAACTATAGGATATAAAGCTTTGCAAAATCTTTGCTGCTCGCTCAGAGTTTAAGAAGTTTGAGAGAAGCAGACAAAATATGTGGTGAGAGAGCACTGGATTATGATGTCAGACAGGAAATTGGGTTAGCTGCCCCTCCTAGCACTTCTCATACTATGTTGTCATTACCCTCCACCTTGTCTTCTGCCCCACTGGACTAAGGTTCAGAGGCAGGGACAGTCTTACCCATCTTAGCAACCAGAATAATTAGCATAGGAACACGGTAGACTCTCAATAAGAGTTAGATGGATGGACAGAGAGATGAATGAATGGATGGATGGATGAATGGTTGGATGGATGGATAGAGGAATGGATGAATGAATGGATAGAGGAATGGATGGATGATGGTTGGAGGAATGGATAGGGACACAGAAGGTAAGACGTGTGAAAATGTCAATGCTGGATAAGTGAGTCTTCTACAGAATTTTAGTGACATTTTCTCAAAGATAAATCATTTTAAACTTCCAGGTATCAGACAAAGCATTTCTCTGGCCTCCTTGTGTATGTACCAAATGTCAATCGAGCACCTATACATACAGGGCACTGTGCTAGATCAGGGCCACAAAGATGAAGAAGACTTCCTAACAGTCCTCAAGCTACTTACAGTCAGCAAAGGAGATAAGACCAAATCATATCTAATCCACAGTTTAGAAAGTGTTGTGTACACAAAGCAAGGTGTGGATTAAGTTTTGTAGGTGTTGAGAGGAGGGAAAAAGGACTTCCAACTGTAAGAGGTAAAGGAAATTTTCATGAAAGTGACATTTGAGTTTCATCTCAAAGGATGGGAGGTTTCCTCCAGGGATGACAGAGCTCTGAGCCTCTGCTAAGAGCTAGGAGTGGCTTGCTCTCGAACATCCTGTGTTCGAGGAGAAAGGATGCAGAGCCCTCTCTAGCCCCACTCCCCATTTTGTGAGCCCAGTGTGCTGTCGTTGCGGTGCATCCAGACAGCCCAGCTTCCCAGACCACGATCTGTCGGCCACCACTGATGAGTATGTTCTGGTGATAGATGTTCTGGACCACAGCATCGCCAAGCCTCCCAGGCAGTCTTTGTGGCTTCCTGTTGGAGTCTTTAGTTTGGGGAGACTCTTCATTTTTCTGGTGCAGTATTTTTCCAACTGCAGATCACAGTCTGTTAGTGGATCAAGTAATCAATATAGTAGATACGATCAGCATTTAAAAAAATGGAATAGAATAAAATGGAAACTATTAAGGTGAATTGCACAGTAAGGGAAGTATGATTTTGTGAAGCCTTTTTTCAGTTAAATGTAATGTGCGGGTGGTGGCAGCCCTGCTAGATGATCTTTTTCTTAGAAGCTCCACGGGACGAACTTCCTTGCCAGAGTATTGGTACCCTACTTGCATGGTGATTCCAACCTTTCATAGAATTGAGGAGAGAGCTTCCAGTTTAAACTTTGATCTCCTCTAGGGCACATGAATATGTAAGTTCGTGCCATAATTTAGTGGAATCAGAATACGTTTCTGTGCTAAACATAAACGTTTTTTGAAAACAGATGACTTTCTTGGAGTGCCACTAAAATATCTCCTCCACCTTGTGCGTGTGTGCGCACGTCCTCCCGGATCGGCCAAAGAAGCTTTATGTCAACACTGAGCAATGCGCCTTACCGGGCAGGAAAATACAAGTCGCAGTACACGACATGCTCGAGCCAGGCAGTCAGCCAGAGCCTCACAAATCCGCGGAGCCTTTTAAAGTGCCTCCATTTTGTTGGAATTGTTTGCAAATGTGAGATTTCTGCCACTAATAGATTTTAGTGAGATTCCATAGACTACTGTTTTCCACTTCATTAATGTCTCGTAGAAGCCTTCAATTGCAGGTTGTGAAACCATGGAAGCACACTTTTTTTTTTTTTGTGAGGAAGATCAGCCCTGAGCTAACATCCATGCCAATCCTCCTCTTTTTGCTGAGGAGGACTGGCTCTGAGGTAACATCTATTGCCAATCCTCCTCCTTTTTTTCCCCCAAATCCCCAGTAGATAGTTATATGTCATAGTTGCACATCCTTCTAGTTGCTGTATGTGGGACACAGCCTCAGCATGGCCGGAGAAGCGGTACGTCGATGCGCGCCCGGGATCCGAACCCGGGCCGCCAGTAGCGGAGCACACGCACTTAACCGCTAAGCCATGGGGCTGGCTCCTGGAAGCACACTTAAATTTGGATAGAACCAGTTAGCGTATAGCTTGTCATTAGTCGATTGATTCTTTGATTCAGTTAACACTTATGAGGGCCCAGTAAGAGTGAAGCACTTCGGAGATCCAAGGAGAGACAAGCGTGGTCTCTGCCCTCAGTGGGTTCCAGTCACTCTGAGAATTCAGAGTCATGTGACACTTTTCCTTTTCGGGATGGAATTATGGAAAATAATACATTAGAACAAAGAACGAACTTCATCCCTTCCTAAACGAATGAAGGCCTCTGATGACTGTGTCACTGCATCAGCAGTGCAGCTAATGTCATGTGGCCATTTAAAGTGCTGTCCCTCCTTTATATAAGATCCAAAACAACCCCAAGAATTAACAAGCAAAAGTACATTATATGCTGTGCGAAACATGATGGGGAGTTTGGATTGCAGGTGAGCCTCAGGCAAGTGTGTGCCCAGGCGCCTTCAGGTCCTCCCTCTCCTTATAGTTCTTGCATTGTTCTCACAAATTGCAGACAGCCTGCAGCCAGTGTGATTCTAGAGAGAGAGTCAGGATTTGTCTTTATCAGCATTGGCTGTCAGGCGGTGGCGACAAACAAGCTGGTGAAGTGGATTCAGATGAACATTTAGTCACTTCTTGGCACTTTCAGATTTCCTAGAAATTTAATTAATTCCAGATATACCAGCAATCATTGTCTGATGCTGCAGCTGCTAATGTTTGACAGCCTTTCCTGGAGGAGGCGGAGGGTGTGACCTGGTGTAGCTGTAGGTACAGTGACCCGCAAGGACTGGATTGGAACCACTCACTGTGGGGCATGTCCAGGGTTGGAGGGCTGGGAAAATCTGTAGATGCCAGGCCATGTCAGCCATCTTGAAGACTGTGGCCCCCACCACCAGCCAAGGCCACCTCTGTTCCAAGACTCCTGAGTCTTTCTGTAGGAGATTCAAAGAACAGTTTAGTCCAAACTCTTGGATCTTAGCAAACTTTGGCACCACCAAGCTTGATCACAGAGGACCCGCAGCCCAGCTGCCGTCTGCTCAGCATCCCCAGAGTTCTCAGAAGCAGGATGACCTAGAGATGACCCACCCTTGCCTTGTCATTGCCTCAAGTCTCCATCTGGATTCGTCCAGATGCATATCCATGGGGTGTGTTAGAACCCTCTGGTCTCAGCAGATAAGGTGACCTGACTTGCTCATTCTACACCACCCTGCATCCAGCTGAGAGGCTGGGGAAGTGAGCGTGAGCAGCGGGGAAGTCCTGTGATCTCCTGCCTCACGTTAGGAAATGTTTGCTTGTCCTTGATGAGTAGGACTGCCAACGTAAATATTCCGAAATGAAACCATAGATAACTGAGCAGAGCTGGCCTGCCTGACAGCAGCCTTGTCCATGACCGTGACAAACTCACAAATTTCCAGAATGTCAGTCAAGTCAAAACATTTTTGTTACAAAATTTAAGCTGAGTGAATAAAAACTGGATGAACAAAAGCTGGATGAATCTAAAACAACTGGACGTTTGCAGTGTAGTGAGAGTTCACGTGTGGATTTCCATTTAACTCTTCTTTGAAATTAACCATTGAAATTTAAGATGTTAATATGTTATCCCAGGACATGGTGACTGTGGGAAGGGAGAAATTCATAAGGCCTGATTCATAAGGTTTTTATCATTTGGTGGGAAAGAAGGGGTTTGTTCTGTCTACAGCCAGCAACACACACTAATACTTCTTCCTCTGCCCTCCGCATTGTCAGCATGGTGTAGACAAATCGGTGCTTGCAAATAATCCAAGAGTCCCTTCCCAGTGTGTCTGCTTCTTCAGACGGTGTCCTGGCCTCCGCAATTGGTGGGGCCGGGTGCCTCCAGATGGTAGCTACTGACAGTGTCCGTGCCCCCAGAGCGGGCTGTGGGGGCTGCGGGGCTGCCGGGGCTGCCTCAGGCTCGCTAGAACTGCAGATTCCCAGGCTCCTCCCAAGGCCCACTGACGGTGGGAGCCTGTGCTCTGCATGCCTAACGCGCACCACAGGTGATTATTAATCTAACTGAAATTTGAAAACCATTGCCTGGTGGAAACCAAAACCCTGGCTGCACATCCGAATCATCTGGGGAGCTTTGAAAAATACCAGTTCCCAGGTCCTACCGCAGACCCATTGCTAAGAATTCCGCAGGAATGTGTTACTAGCTCTCCAGTTGATTCTAATTTACAGCCAGGGTTGAGGACCAAGCAACTCATGAAAATAAACAGTAACAGTTCTCCAGGTACCTTAGGGGCATAAGCCTGGGTGACGCCTCCAAGTCCCTGTCTGGTTCCTCTCCTGTGCTCAAGGCACGTGTGGGACAGGGCCCTGGGCTCTTTTCGACATTAAGCGGGCCAAGCCAGGAGTGCAGGACAAAACCACAGGGTTCCTTCTGGGAGCATCTGGTTTCTTCCCTGGGGTCTGGGTGGGGCTTTCCCTCACAGGTATGGAGGAAACGTCACCAGGCTCCTAACTTCTTCACGTGGCTGTAGAGCCGGGAGGCCAGTGAGGATCAAGTTCCTGGGAAGATGCATAAACTCAACTTTAGGAATGACAGTGGGATACAGAATTTGCTTTTAATCAAAGTAATTTTTTTCTTTTGTCTTCCTGCCTGGACTGAAATATTAGAAATAAATACTTTCCATATAAGAAAAATAAAAATAATCTGATTTCAAAGAAAGTAATTAAGAGTAGGTGGTAAACATAAACTGTCAGTCTTAAAGAGACTCATCTTTGGAATCATTGCCTTTGATATTTGAAACCCAGATATTCTATTAAGAATTCACGGAACCCAACATCAATTGGCTTACCTGAGGTGCTTCTATAATACATTTCCTTCAATATCTCTGTAGTAATTACCCAGCAAATATTTTTTGAGCACTGACTATATTCCAGGCACTATGCCAGGCTAGGAGTACAAAGTGACTAGGACAAGACTCAGCCCTGAGAGAATGGGGAATGTAGATAAGTAAACAAACAAATACAAAGCAAGGTGATGTTAGCTCTTATCATGAATAAATATTCAGTGCTATTAGAATTGAAGGAACTATTCATGGATGCCTGTCTGAATCAGCCAAATTGAGCTGGGTTTTGAAGGGTGAGCAGGAGTTTTCCAAGTGGCCCTGACATGGCACTCTAGGCAGAGAAAGTGGTACATGCAAGAAGTGTGGATGAGCTGGTCTACTATGTGCATTTGTTTTATATTCCTGCTATAAAGAAATTACCATAAACTTAGCAGCATAAAACAATGCAGATTTATTATCTGACAGTTCTGGAGGTCAGAAGTCCCACATGAGTGAAAATCAAGGTGTTGGCAGGATTGCATTCCTTTCTGGAAGCTCTAGGGGATAATCTGTTTCTTGGCTCTTTTCAGGTTGTGACACTGCCACATTCCTTAGCTCATGGCCCCTCCTCCATCTGCTAAACCAGCACTGACAGCTCAAGCCCTTCTTACATCACTTCTCTCTGATCCTTCTCCCATCGTCATATCTCTCTGACCACAGCCGGAAAAGATTTTCTGGTTTTAATGACTCACGTGATTAGGTTAGGCCCCTGTGAATAATCTAGGATCATCTCCCCATCTCAGTCACATCTGCAAAGTCCCCTTTGCCATGTAAGGTAACACATTCATAAATTCTGGGGATTAGGGCATCTACATCTTTAGGAGTCCATTATTCTGTCTTCTACACCGTGCATCAACCTACAGAGTGCCTTCTATGGGCCAGCGTGATTAGAAAGGATGAGTCGGAGCCAAATCATAGAAGACTCTTATTTGTCAGGTTAAGGAGTGTTCAGTTGATCCTGCGGGGGACCAGAAGCCATTGAAGATTTTAAGCAGGGGTTTCCCTCTTAGAGATCTCTTTGGCTATACTGGCTGATCATTAGAATCAATGAGGGGGGTGCTTGTTGCTAAGAGTGACATGCAGGCTTGGAGATTCTGATTTAGTAGGTCCAGAGTGAGCGTGCAGGAACGTGGTTATGGTCAGTCGGGTTACCAATACACCACTAGAGCAGTTAGTGGAGGAGACAGCAGGACCGGAGGTCTTGAGGCAATGAGTTTCAATTTTGAACAAGTTGAGTTGGAGACGAGGGTGGGACTTCTGGGTGGAGTGTCCAGAAAGCAGTAAGATAAACAGATTTGGAGTCAGAAAAAAGAAAATCTGGATAAGAGCTATAGCAGTTGTTCCATGGATCTGGAAACTTTTAAAAGATGTCTTTGAATGTGAGCCACAAAAGTGCAGAAATCAAAAGAAGTACTAATTCATCAAAGCCTTTTTACTGCTTAAATCACTTTGTGTATTGTAATAATGCAAAAGTAATTGCGATGTTCCTGCTTAAGTAATAATACCCTGACAATTGGAAGGCATGCTGAGAGAACCACAAGGTCCTAAACATTCATTTTGAGCCCTCACAGAGCTGTTTGGTTTATGGTTTTACACGTTTCTTGGAAGTGGGGTCAGGAGGAAGTTAATAGACTGCGCTGCAGTTCCTCTGGGATCGTTGGCAGAGGCCCAGCTCCCCGTCTCTGCTTGCTGCTCCATCGCTTCCTTCTTTTTCTTGCTTTGTTGACCCAAGACGGAACCTCCTCATGAAAGCATTCCCTGCATTGCTAGTGTGCCCTCTTTGGGGTCTGCTAATGTGACTCTCCTTCATATTGGGCTCTGAAGTGTCCGGTTCCTTCTGTCCGTGGATTCCTGGACTTGGGAAGGGGTCAGTGCAGTCTTTCCCGCTGGCGTCTGCTGACCTGAGGTTGGAGCCGTGCTGCCTCTGGGTCCATGTTGCTTCTTGGGACTTGTCGTTCATATCCAGACCCCACCTTTCATGCTCAAAGCTTCCACAGTCCGTGACTTAGGATCCTGGAGCAGACGGCCTCATCTACTCCCCTCTCCACTCTCTCAGGCCTGCCACCAGGAGACCCCAGGACTGGGAGTCAGGGTTCCTAGGGATAAGTCCCCGCCCTCCCGCCTTCCAGCTAGGTGACCTGGAATGAGGCACTTGCAAGTAATGCTCATTCCGTGTTTTCATTTTATTATTTTAGATATAAAATCCCTTGTTCAAATGAAATCTGAAGTAGAAGCCCAGAATATGAAACAGGAAACAAGGCAAAGTGGTCCAGAGAAATGGGGATGGTCCCAGGGCCTGCTCGCTTGCCCCAACTCAGGCATCCTGACAGAGTGCACTGCAGAGACCTGAGCTCTCATGGTCTCCACTTCTGAAATTCTGCTCGTTGCATCTCCATACTAGAACCTGTCCACAGCTTCCCAATGGCCCAAAGATTCTGTCTAAACTCATTAATCTCTCATTTAATGCTCCCCACGGCCTGACTTAAACTGACCTTTCTGACTTTAAATTCTATTGTACCCCCCATAGCAACCCTCTGGTTGCTGATGTAACAAATTACCACAAACTTAGTGGCTTAAAAATACAAATTTATTATCTTACAGTTCTGGAGGTCAGAAGTCCAACATAGGTCTCACAGGGCTAAAATGTGGGTGTTGACAAGGGCTACTTTCCCTCTGGAGGCTCCAGGGAAGAATTTGTTTCCTTGCCTTTTCCAGCTCCTGGAGTTGGCCCCCTTCTGCCATCTTCAAAGCCAGCAATGTAGCACCTCTCTGTGCCTTTCTTCTGTAGTCACATCGCCCTTGACTCTCTTCCTCCCCCTCTCTCTTCTACTTGTAAGGATCTTTGTGATTACACCAGGCCCACCCAGGTAATCTAGGATAATCTCCCCACCTAGACATCCTTAACTTAATCACGTCTGTCGGGTCATCTAACATAATCACAGGTTCCAGGGACTAGGACAACTTTGGGGGCCATTATTCTGCCTACCACACAGCCTAATACCCATTCATACACATCATGTGTATGAGTAGCAGACTTGACTGAATCTTGGGGAATATTGCAGGGTGAAGGGATGCTTCACTGCAGCCACACAAACTACTTCAAATTAGCTCTCAGACATCATCCTTTTGGCCATTCCCCCAGTGAGGGTGGCTCTCTGGCCATTTCACCCCACATAGCATCCTAACCTCCTTCTACCCCTCCTCGTCCTCCTCTGAGTCCTCCCCCCTTGCCGCTCCACTTTCTTCCTCTCCACCTCCCCCGTGGATTGGCACTGAGAACTCCCAATTCTTCTCACTCTCTTAGGCAAAACAATTAAACTTTCTCCAGCCTCTGCTTCTAAACTCAGCTCCCGTGAAAGGGCTCAGCTGAATAAAATGGCCTTCATTTAATGAGAGCCACCCTCCTTAGAATGTGGTGATGGTTGTAAATCCCAATTTGTTCCTCCATTGTAGTCACATGTTACCGTGTTGACTTGCCCACGGGCATGGCACCACTGCCCATGTCAGTGCCACATTTATGCATTTGCTCTTCTTTAGATGAACATACCTCAGGAAAATGTCTCAGGAATTATTGCTGGCTGGCGCAAAGAAGAGAAACTTAAGTTGATGCTTTCCCTTCTCGTAATCTAAAGAGACTGATGCTTATGTGAGTGATGAAGCTAAATAAAAATGTGGAATTTTTAAAGATTAGTTCAAAGCTATAAGTCTCATTGCTCCATGGTGGTCAGGTACTCACCCTCACTGGACTGTTAGAACTTGAGGTTAGGGACCGTACTTTACTCAGTGTCATGTCCCCAGCACCCTAGTATAGGATCTGCACATAACAGATCCTTAATACATTTTGATTGATATAATTAATAGATAGTGTAAAAATCTATTATTTATAAATATTGATATATAAATTTTCCCCTCACAAATGTCCTCTTTTTCTAGCTCGGAATGGAGGTTGCCCTCCCCTTCTGTTCTGGCGTAATAGAGGGTGGACTGTGTTTTTGTCATCAGGTGAGAACTAGTGTTAAGGGAGTTGAGTAATACAATAGACAAAATCCTGCCACAGGGGATGGTGGAATGGAACACTGGTGTAATGGAAGAAGTGTTTTAAAGCCACACATTATTGTTAACATCTGTGCAAAACAAGCTTTCGTACTGTGAACCAACAGGATTTACAGCAGACTATTAATTTTCATCCTGTTCCTGAGTTAGAGAGATGTTGATCTCAACTGTGAGTCACTCACAGACGTGAACCACAAAAAGCATCAGTCTGCAGCACCCCAGGAAACACAGGGGAGACAACTGAGAATTAATTCTCACTCTTGTAATTAAGTATAACATTTACATTTTGTTTCATGTGGTTGGCAAATATAACCCTTTTCCTGCATATAGTTTGTAAGCAAAATTTGAAGCTTTTCTTTATGTAGTGGGGACCACCAGGAGAGGCATTCAGTGGGAATTTGAGGGTGTTGCTTGCCTTTTCCAGTAAGATGTGCAGTCATCAGGAGGGCCTGCTCTTTGTGGTCAGGAAAGCAGGAGCTTTGTGTTTGGAAAAAAGCAACAGCTTTCAGTTCTGAGAGAGGCAGCTAACTCATCACTATTTGTGCCGACAGAGAAAAGGCAAAGCGTGGTTACACCTCCCAATTTCATAAAGTAAATTGGTTTCACACCTTTATCACTTATACCTACCCAAGCAAAGAAAAATGAACCAATTTTGAGCATCACCTTCATTCTTCAATAATTGGCTAGTCATTCATTGATCCGTTCGGCAAATACTCATCATGTGCCTGCTGGCGTTGTGTTTGGTGCAGTGATGGAGAGATGTACTTGGAGATGAGAACACATAGAGGAGTGGTGTTTAATCCAGGTCCTGGGGGCAGCAGGGGGATGTCACTACATTGGGGTGGTGGCTATTGAGCTGAGTCTTAAGGAATGAGTAGAGAAAAATTGGGGAGCAGGGGGCAATTCCATACGGCAGGAGAAGCAGCCAGCAAAAAGGGAGAAGTAGAAGTTGCAGAGGAGAGACAGCAAGATGATGGATACAAGTGGATCACAGAGAAGGTGGGGAGAGTGGAGTCAAGGACTCAGGACTATTGATTGACAATGAATGGAAGAAAATATTTTTTCTCAATCCTTGACTCTAGTAAAGATACCAAAAAGCAGTACAATGAACAAAAGAAGTCTAAAAGAACCCTGGGAGGGAACTGAACAGAAGTGGAGGATGGAAGAACCTCAGGACCTCGTAGACCTCACAAGGAGGCAGTCAGGGATGCTTTGCCTACAGCAGGGAGTGGCCACTAGAGTTGGAGGAACACTTTGAGAGAAGCGGGCACCCAACCTACAAAGAAGGGGACGACCTACTACCTAACTCAAGCACAAAATACAGGTGTGGTTCAAGAACCACTGGGTCAAATACTGTCAGCAGCAGCAACAGCAATCTCCAGGAAGCTCCAGCCAGGAATAGGGAGCTGGAGAAGCCGGCACGTTACCTGGAGCCTCTGCCAGTCCTGTTGTCACAGGGTCTTAGGTTCCTGCAGCTCCGCCGCTGCCAAGCCCCTTGGGAATTCCAACAGCAGGAGGAGTTCTGTCTCCTTCTACCTCCAGCCCTGTTAGTCCCCAACATAGGGACTCCAGCAGGGAGGTCTGGTGGCCTCAGTTCTGGTCCTAGCCTCTGACTTTCGTGCCATAGACTACAAGTCAGAATTTGAAATTTCTCCTGGTCCCAGACTCCATCAGTGACTTCAACATCTACCTCCTGTCCGTGACATCTCAGCTCCAAGGTAGAGCTGACTCTCTAGAGGAGACTGTTCCAGCACCAGGATATATCTGAATTTAGAGACCAATTCATTCGCTGAAACATCCTGTGCTCCCCTGGGGGAACTACGATGAAACCCATGACAATCGTGTATGTCTGAAAGATTCATCTGTTGTGTGAAGCTGTGGATTGTTCTTTTTCAGTCTATGGGGAATCTGGGAGTGGCTCATAGGACATGTGTATATTAAGCTCTGGTAAATTCATACTGTCAGAGAAATTTCTAAAGTGATTTCACCAATTTTACACTCTTGAGAGCAATATATGAGAACTTCTGTACCCTCAACCAACATTCAGAATTGAGGGACTTAAATTTTTGCTGATCTGGTGACCATGTGCTTATCACTGTGGTTTTAATTTTCGTTTCTCAAATAAATTGATACCTTTTCATATGCTTATTGGCCATCAGGGTTTCCTCTGTGCAGTGGCTGTTCAAGTTTTTTGCCCATTTTTCTAATTAATTTGAATGAATTCTTTATGTAGTTTAGATACTAGTCCTTTGTTTGATATGTTGCAAATATTTTCTCCCATTTTGTGGCTTGTTTTTTGCTCTTTACAGTGCCTTTTAATGAACATAATTTCTTAATTTTAATGTAGTCTGTTTCAGTGTTTCTCAAACTATCTGTGGCAGACACTTTTTTTTTTTTTTGGCTTTTTGGTTTTTAATTTCCAATCAGTCATAGACTGATATTTCTGTGAAATACAATAAAAATCAACTAATATAAAAATTAAATAGAAAACAAAGACATTATAATGTTTATTTATAAGAGGAATAAATATTCATTTAAAAGAGGAAGAAAGAGAACTAACGGTGTAAATGTTCCAAAACCAAGCGAGTGGTTTCAAGCTCCCTCAAAATTACCTTTGTCTACACACAAACCCTGAGACCCACAGGCACACGCTTCCCTGGCCTCGTGGCCACAGAAGTATGGCCAGATCGTTGTCAGTCAGGGGTAGAGCCAGTCCATTATGGCTCTCGCCACTTCCCGCCCTGGTTTAGCCCTTCTGCCGAGCTCTTCATATCAACAACTCAGTCTTTCCCTCAGTCATCGGTGGGATTGGACCTGGCCGTGTAGCATCACTCAAGCCTCCTCACCCAGGCTCCCCCTTACTGGGGCTGAAAGAAATTGTCAAACCTTGGATCCCATGACAGTTCTCAGCAGATTTTGCCTGTGTGATGATCCGAGTGTTCAGCAGGGTAGGGATTGTAAACATACATCCTCCTGAGAGAAAGGAAGAGCAAGGAGGTCCTACTGCCTCAGAGGATCGCACCTTTACAGCTCTCTCCCCTTTCTTCATGAGCTCTGGTGAGGGAGTGTATTTCCCAGGCAGCTGTAAAGAGAAAATGGGAGTGTAGAGGCAATTACTGTCAAAATTAAGCCAGTCTTTTCTACTCCCAACACTCCCCAAACGTGATTTAAGCACTGGCTCGGAGGACTATAATGTATGCGGTCATTTCCCATAACTGTGAAAAATAACCACTATATAGGGTCAACATTATTTGGGTTGTAAAGTAAAATTCCAGAGTGAGCATGAAGTTATATCTTCACAGCTCAGGCAAAGAAGCTAAGGCCCAAGAGGTTTAAATAATGTCATTCAATCAACAGTAATTTTTTATAACTTTTTCTTGTGAATTAAAACAAAAATACAGAAAACCACACAAAACAAATATATAGCTTAGTGAAGCATTATCAGCCACAAACTCTTGTAATTGCCACCCAGGTAAAGAACTAGAACTTCGCCAGCACTCCAGAGGTCCTTCCATGTGCTCTGACTTAAAGTCACAGCCTCCCACATTTCTCCAAAAGTAACCACGCTCTTGACTTTGTACTAATAACTTCCTTATGGTTCTTTATGGTTTTTCACTCAAGTGCATGTCCTTAAACATTATGATTTAGTCTTGCCCATTTAAAAAAATTTGATATATCTCTTTTAATCTATGGTTCTCTCTTCCACCTCCCCTTTTTAAATTGAGGTATAATTGACATAACATTATATTAGTTTCAGGCATAAAATGTAATGATTCGATATTTGTATATATTGCAATACGATCACCACATTAAGTTGAGTTAACGTCCGTCACTATACACAGTTACAAAAATTGTTTTTTTCTTGTGATGAGAACTTTCAAGATTCACTCTCCTAGCTACTTTCAAACATGCAATACAGTATTATTAACTTAGTCACCACGCTGTACATTACGTCCCCGTGACTGACTTATTTTATAACTGGAAATTTCTACCTTTTGATCCCCTTCGCCCATTTTGCCCACCCTTCACCCTCTACCTCAGGCAACCACCAATTGTTCACTATATCCATGAGCTCAGTTTTTTTGCTGTTGTTGTTGTTGTGTTTTTGTTTTTTTAGATTCCACATATAAGAGAGATCATACAGTATTTGTCTTTCTCTGTCTGACTTATTTCACGCAGCATAATGCCCTCAAGGTCCATCCATGTTGTCACAAATGGCAAGATTTCATTCTCTTTATGGCTGAATAATAGTCCATCGTACATGTATACCAGCACTTCTTTATCCATTCATCCATCAATGGACACTTAGGTTGTTTCCATATCTTGGCTATTGTAAATAACGCAGCAAAGAACATGAGGGTGCAGATATCTTTTCGAGTTAGTGTTTTCATGTTCTTCAGGTAAATGCCCAGAAGTGGAATTGCTGGATCATATGGTAGTTCTACTCTTAATTTTTTGAGGAACTTCTATTTGTTTTCTTACACTTATGCTTAAGAACCCTGGACATTTGACCTATAGCAGTGGTTCTTACCCGTTCGCCTGCATCAGAATCACCTAGAGAAATTAAAATACAGATTGCTGAACCTCATTTCTAGAGTTTCTGATTCAGTAGGTCAGAATGGGGCCTGAGAATTTGCATTTCTACCAAGTTCTCAGGGGTTGTAGGTGTGGCTGGTCCAGGACCACACTTTGAGAATCACTGACCTGTGGAATTTTCCACAGTTATGATTTTGCTGATTGCATCCTTATGGCGCATTCAGTCAGTTCCACTGTCTGTGTTTCTCGCAGACTGGGTGCTGGATTCAGAGGCTTGACCAGACAGGGTCTATTCCTTCGGCAAGAATACAGGTTGTGTATTCTTTCATTGGGAGGCACATGATGTGTGGACGACTCTTTTTTATGATGTTAGCAGCCCTTGGTGTTCATTTCCTAGGTCCATTAATTCATTGGTGGTTACAAATCAGTGATATTCAAATGATATAATTTAGTTTTCTTTTATCAGCTGGAATGATATTATAAAGAGATGCTTTCCTTCTCTACTATTTGGTTACACATGTTAAAGTTCATATAGGAGAGGTAGAATAAATGTTTGATTCATTCCCTTTGTTTACCAGTTTTTAAGATAGTAATAAATTGTTTCCCTATTATCTTCCAAAGATAACCAATTATTTTTGTATTTAAAAAATATCATTATAAACTCACCAATTCAAATATATTTTATGTGTTGCAACCCATGGTAGTTATTATCATAACTGAAGTTCAGATTACTCCATCTTTGGCCAGCAGGAACCTCTTCAAGTTGGCTCCAAGTCTTTCTGACATGACCCTGTTGTCTTTGACAGCCTTCTTACTGTCTGGAATGACAGGAAGTTCCAGGCTCATTTTGTACATTACTTGCCCCACACCTGAAATCAGCTAGTTCTCCAAGAACAAGAAGCCCTGGTTCCTTGAAATGGTATTTCAAAACGACAATCTGGGCATAGGTCCTTGGGTTGGTCGTTGTTTCTAGAGCTTTTCAGTAGATATAGATATACACATACACAAATATTTGTTTTTAAAATACTTCATGTGTTCATACTGACATTTTCCATTCAAATATCAAGACTACAAATTTCAAGACTCCTTTCTTTCATGTAAGAATTCTTGTTCTCAAAAACACAGTGGATGATAGGATTAGAATATTTCATAATTATTCGTTTGTTTTATCCACATACAGTCTCAGAGTAACAATGCTAACCCTATCACCACCAATTATGATTACTTAAAACAGTTTAAAAATTTTTTGCAAATGTTATCCCCATTCTCCTTCCTTTTTTTTTTTTTAATATAGTTGCTTTATTTCTACACTGTCAGAGCATACAACCGTGACATGTGATGCTCTCTCCCTCCTAGCCAACCTTCAGTCTTCATTCTACAGACAACTGCATCTTCAGTGCTCACCACCAGTCCATACGTTGATGTTTCTTGAATCATTTTGACTGTCTGATGCGTGTTCTCCAGGTGATTAATCAGGAAGACCTCAGGCGAACAATATTCTCTGAGTACTTGTATGTTGATAACAAGTTGTGCCTTTTATTCTTGAAAGTCATTTTGCTGAATATAAAGTTCTTGATTCACATTTCTTTATCTGAGTATCTCAAATATGTTACTCAAATTTCTTATGGTATGAAGTCTTGTTGAAAAGTCTGAAGATAATCTAATTTTTATTCTTTTATAAGGCACTTGCTCTTTTTGCCTAGATGTTCAAAGATTTTTTTCCTTTTCCTTTAAAATCCAGTAATTTTACATGCCATGTTGGTTATCTTGGGTTGATATTCTCAGTTAAATAGTGTGCTCTTTCAATTTTTTATTTCAATAATTTTTTTCTTGAATTATAGTTACTAGCATTTCTTCTCTTCTTTGCAATGATTTTTTCTTCAGTGGCTCCTACTATCTGTACAGATCTTTTTTGCCTGTTTTCAGTATTTGTACTTTTTCTCCTTCGTGTCTCTTTTTGATTTTTAATATTTTTCTCTTTTTCACCTTCAGCTTCTTTTAAGACATTATTTATTGTGTTTGTTTCTGTGTTCCTCCTAGTTGAGACCTCATATCTGAGAAAATTTTTTCTTTTATTCCTCATATTAACTTCTGTCATCTCATTTCTGTGTTTTACTAATTCTGATTTATGTTCTTCTCTCATGTCTTGTATTATTTTTTTAACGTATTTTAGCTTGTTTTGAAATAACAGATTGCAGTTTTAATTTATTTTAGAGGCACTACCTTTCTTGTGTGCTTTGTTGATTGCACGGTGTAACTCTGTTCCTTATTCTCTTTGTACTTATAATAACTTTGCATGGGATTTGATCTTGATTCCTTTCTGTGGCTCATTTTTATTTAAAATTAATTTGAGATAGCTTTTCTAACATCACAGGGATCCCTCTTCTGTTTGTTTATTTTTTCACGCAGGGTTTAGAAAATATGATGGTTTGTGCTCTCCTGGCTCTGTTCCCCTCCACCGCTTTTATCTGTCCCTCTCTTTCCTTTATCTCATTGTCCCTGTCCTGCTCTGATTCCACTCCCAAAAGTTTCTGCTCAGTAAAAGTGCCTGTCCGTTTAGTCCAAGTAATCTGGGAAACCATTGAAGAGTTTTGGGCAAAGTGACACAATCTAACTTCTGCTTTGAAAGGATCACTCTGGCTGTTCTGTTGAGCAAAGACTGCAGGGAAGAATGCCGAGGTAGACCAGAAGACCGGTTAAGGAAACCATGCGATACCAGTATTGACAAGTGTTATATGAGAAAACTGAGACACAGGTGCTTATATAACCTTCTTTGGTCACAAGCTAGTAAGTGGTGGACATGACATTCAAACTGAGGCACTTTGGCTTCAGAATCTGTAGTAAACATCTGCCATTTCAATAAATGCAGTTTTTACATGAACTGAAACTTTCACATATGTCTGTTAACTTTTCCTTAAAGCGAGGAATAATAAATATTATTAAGAGGTAGGTATGAGTTTTGTATCTTGTTTTCATTCCTAAAGAGAAAAAATAAATGACTCCAGGGATTTGCAGGGCCACAAATGTACATTCCATTTATCCTAGAGTCAGTCTGCTCTAAAGAGTAAATAAATAAACCTTGTGATGTTAATTTTATATGTCAGCTTGGAGGGGTTTTTGGATGACATTAACATTCAAATTGGTGAACTTTGAGTAAGCAGATTGCCCTCCATGGTGTGGTGGGCCTCATCCAATCTGTTGAAGGCTTGACTAGAACAAAAAGATCAGTCACCAAGAGCAAGAGGGAAATCTCCAGGCTGCCAGCCTTTGGACTGGAACTGCACATCAGCTCTCCTGGCTCTCTGCCTGCCAGCCCACACTGCGGATTTTGGGCTCATCCACCTCCATAATTGTATCAGCCAATTCCTTATAACAAATCTCCTTTGTGTATGTACATATCCTATTTGTTCTGTTTCTTTGGAGAACCCTGACTAAGACAAACCCCCAAACAAGAACCAAGTGGTATGAGCTACTTTAGAAATATCGAACTATGAATTCTACTTCAATAAAACTGTGAGAGATAGGACATATGGACCTATTTTTCATTTTGATAGAGGAGAAAAATAAAAAATTCTTTCAAAATACTTGCAAGTCTCAAAGGAGGGAAGACTCAACATGCTTTCAGATTAATCTCACAGAAATATGACTTGAAATACCATTGCAAGGGTAACGTGCAAGTTTTGTTCATATAGTCTATCAGTTAGAGATTGTGTTTGGTTGTAATTGAAACCTCTAAAAACAGTAGTTTAAACAAACTAGATGTTTGTTTTTCTCACAGAGATAAAGTCTGGAGGTAGGGAATCTGGGCCACTACAAAGGATCCTTACGGTCACCAGGTACCCAGGCTCCTCCCAGCCTCAGTGCCCTGCCAACCTCAGTATGTGGCTTTCATCTTCTCCTGGAAGATGACGGTGGTTCCACTTGTGTGGCCTCCACAAACCAGAGAAGGGCAAAAACTGCCTAAACCCACTTCTATTTAAGAGCTTTCCAGAAGCCCTGCCCAGCAACTCTGCTTCCAACTCTAGACTAAGACTAAAACCGAGTCCCTTCATTATCCTTAGCTACAAGGGAAGTGTGGTTAGGTACAATGCCACTTTGAACAAAATTGGTAATCTCTTAATAATGAAGAAGGGGAGAAGAGATTCTAGCTAGGCAGCTAGCAGTATCTGCATTCATAATTATGCTTGGGAACTACGAGGTAGTTTCTGGGACTTGAATTGTTTGAGTGTCCTTGTGCCCTCTGAGGGCAAGGAGGGACTTAGCAAAGAAAGAAGTTCAGCTTTTGTCAATTCCTTGGTTACCTGCATTTGGACACATCAGTCCTGAGAGGACTCTTTTGGGAACTGGAACGTCAGTCAAAGCCTCAGAGAATCAGTGTTCTGTGCCTGGCTTCAGGGTGCCCCATAAGGAGACAGCTGAGAGTGAAATGATGTGCGGTGGGAGCACAGATGCTGAATTCAGCTTGGGGAAATGGATATATTCTGGGTGATCTTTTCTATCTTCATTTTAATGGTCATCTAAGAAGAAATTATTTTGATAAAACTTCTCCTATGATAATATGTAATTGAAGGACATTTTAATAGAATCAGGCATTGCTTAGGAAAGTATTTCCCAGCTTGGGGTTTGCACATTCTTAGGGGCTGTAAGGGCTGTTTTCCTTTAAGGGTCTGACCAGTACTGAAATTTGAGCAACCTGCTCCAGTGGCTTTGAGCAAGGGCCTTTGAAGAGGGATCTACCTGGCGTTGCTGCCATCCACTGGCAGCTGACTGCAGGCCGTCTCCTTGGAGGTGATGCTGAGACGCTCAGCCCTCGTGCTAAGGGTCAAGGACTTCACAAAATGCTGACAGTCAATAGGCACCGTAAGAGAGCTACTGGGGGGAGCAAGTTCTGGCAAGTACCAGGCATTTGGGAAGCTGCTGCCATTAGCAGGGAGCTGATGGGACATCTTCTGCATCTTGTGTCCACTGTTGTTGAAGGGAGCAGCCAGAAGGAGCAATTCTGCTGACCTGAGCTAAGCAACTTGGAGCAGCAGGTGGAGTTGGGCCAGGTGGGAGAGGAACCCACGGTGAGGTAGGTCATTGAAGGTCTGGACAGTGCTCTGCCTTATTTATTGCTGAATTCCAATAATCTAGGCTACTGCTTTGGTACCCATTAGTGGCTTAATATTTTCAAGAACGAAAACAAATAGTATGAACAAATAAATGAATTGTGACCAGACAAAAATTATTAATATTTGGATTTTCACAATCATTTACCACCCCCTTTCCTGAGAACTGGATTTCTGCCTCCTTAACTTCTCTTCCTCTCTTTCTACGCTTCTGAGGAGATGTCTGTCTTTGACAAACTTGTTCTTTGGGCTTTTGTTACAGAAAATGGGGAGAGAGATTGGGAAAAAGGGGATGGAACCTGGCTTGCTGGTGCTCCGTCTTAAGCGCAATTTCCTCTGCTCTTAATGAGTCCTCCCTGTCCCCCGCTCAGAATCGTCTGAGATGCTCATTAATGCGGAGTTCTACAGCCAAACCCAGATCTCTTTGGATTTGTCCTCCACCCTTCAAATGTATAGCTGCACGGTAATAAATAGGAACCAGTGGGTTAAAAATTAAATAGTCTAAATAATATAGTGCTGGAAGGTAGAGGAGTTTTGAGGGTTAGTTTGAGGAGAGAGACACTAGTGTCATGGCAGGATGTATGGGAAGTGGCTAGGAAAAGGAGGAATTTTAACAAATGTCAGTGTATGTTAGGATCCCATTTAATGTTCTTTGAAAGATTGTGTCCACCCTCCACCCGCCAATAAAAAACTTCGACAGAATTCCCTTTGACTGTGCTTCCTGAATGTGAGGTTGCTAAGATAGTCAACCATAGTAAGCTCTAGGTTTATATGGAATACAGAGTAAATAAATGAGGGAATAAAAGGAATGAATGAGTGAATGATAATGTCTCTCATCCTCTTTCACATCCTAGTGTGAGTCATCCTTGACATAAGGAGAAAAATAGAGATTGTTAGACTCCTCTTGTGGAGAGAGGATAATTTTCTACCAGGTCTCACTGAGCTCAGGGGAAGCCTGGAGCCCTAGAAACTCTGGGAGAGATTCAAGCCAGGTGCAGCAATCTTGAGTTACAACCCAGCCCTTTTTTCTAATGAAGATTATGCCTGGGGGAAGAGATATATGGGGAAGTCGAAATTTGAAAGGAAAGCTGGAACAATAGAACAGCTATTGTGAAAAGAACACAATAGGACACAGAATTTGTTTTCAATTCTGTCTTGAAAATTCTCTGCCTTCAGGGAATTTCCTGATCAATATTAATTATTAATATTATTAATTATTCATTATTAATATTAATTATTAATATCTCCTTCAACCTTCCTTCTTCCACCCCTCCTAAATCTCAATATAGTAACAATGGAAAAAATAAATAACAATCTTTTGGGTGAGCAGTTAGCAAACTCACAAAAGCAGAGAGCCGTGCAGTCACGCAGCGGTGGAAAGGAAAGAGGGGAGAGGATAATCAAGCATGGGCTGGGGGAAGCAGTTGTGATCAAATCCTGATCTTGCTGGGTGAAAATATGGCATGAAGAAGAGGAACATGTTCTGGCTCTTAAAATTAAGAGTCGGGAAATGTAAGTGTAGGAGGGGTTTGTATATTACTGTTGAACAATCAAAGGTGGACAAAGTCAACACGTTCATGTCTGTGGTCACACAGCATCTGAACCACTCTTCCTATGTTTGGAGAATTTCCCATTGTAATGCCCTCTTCCTCAAGTTACTCTCACAGCCATCCTTGCAGGTAAACTTCAGGCATGTGATACTGACGTAGTCCTATCACGCAAACCTCTTATTTAGAAGTGAGGAAAATGAAGTCCAGGTACAGCGAAGAACGGAGCTATTGGTGAGGGTGATGTTGGAAACATCCCACATTTAAAGGGCAGCCATAGCAGAGTTCTTGGCATCTTGTCTCCATCCCTATTGGTGTGAGCTCTGGTGTCTTCACTGTAGACGCTCCTGTAGTGTGGTTTGATTCTTGTTCCTAACTGCGTAGCCAGTAATACTGACCTTCTGAGCTACCTATCCTTTTTTAAAGGATATTTCTGCTTAAGCTAGCCAGAATACATTTTGTTGTTTTTACTAAGAACTCTGTCTAATTAAAGGTAAGTAAATATACACAGATTATATATGTATCTACAAATATACATATAGCCATCTTTACAACTAAATAGATTTAAAAAACACTCAAAAAATCTTGAGGTTACAAGCATGATTTACTTCTTTGAAAATGTTCCTCTCAGTTTTCAATTTTTCTTGCTTTTGAAAAGAGAAATAACTTCTTGTTCTTAAGCTAGTTGACTTATTAAAACTATTAAGAAAACTCTAATGATGTTTGGATAAAAAGGAGAAGCACAGGACTTTATAGGTTAAACTAAAAAGTTTATTATTTTTTTTAATTTAGGCTAATTCTAGCAACATCAAGAAGGGGCAGGGCCAGGGCAGGGGTTTAGACCTCCTGCCCCCACCTGACATCTTGGCCATGGTCCATCCATCAGGTTTGGATCAGGGATGCAGGGTCTTCTCCAGACATTCTTGGCTAGGCCTTTGAGTCGGGGTGGGATGGGGGTGGGAGAGTGAGCAATGAGATGGTTAAACCCGCCCTCTAAAGCTAGAGATTATTCACTGAGAATGTGTCCTGTTGGCCTAGGTTGTCATGAGTTCTACAAACCTAGTGTGGAAAAAAGAGACAGAAGGAAAGACACCTAGTTATTGCCAAAGCACCATTGACCAGGAGGAGGGCCAGAGGGGGTCCATTTGTGGCTCTGCCACCTTCCTTACCCACGCGGCCCAGCCAAGCCCATGTTGGCAAGGCCAGCCTAGACAACACAACCAAATGTGCCTGCTCCCTTCCTTGAACTCTTCCAGCATTTACGATTGTGCTAGGGGCAAACACTTAGTCCCCACTGCTCATATGCCCATAGAGAGAAAGGAATTTCTACTCCAACATCCAAAAGAAGAGAACACAATCAACTTCATTCTGCCCCTTCACTTCCTCCTCCTCAGGGAAGGAGGAGAACTCACTCACCTAATCAGTGAATTTGGTGACGTCACTGAGCATACACGACTCAATCTCTTTCTCAAGCTGCCAACCTCCCAAGGTGTGTGTCTGTCAAATCTCCTATATGTTATAAGTCACAGACAGAGTTTGCTTCCATTGCAGAAACCCAAGGTTGCATATCTCTACCAGTGATTTGGTGGATAAATCTTTTAGAAAAGGAAGGATTTTTGGCAAGTCTGTTTTGCCGCAAATCTAAAGCTACTTTTGTGTCTCCTGTATCTTATTTCTTAATTCATTTGAACTTCGGCAGGACCTAACACAGTGACAGATGAGGGGAAGGAAGGAACAATAATTATACCACCCTCAGCAATGAATCAACTTGGCTGACTTAATATCTGTTAGCCCATGCTGTTCAAACGGACTAATACAAAAGAGACCAGGTGGCATACTAGAGTATGCCAGAGTTTGTGGAAGGTAGGAGTATCTAATTACTTCCATATGGATGATGAGAAAGGAGTCCAGTGTTAACCTTCAGGCAGCCAGAATTTCTAATTCCAGCCACAGAACTTGGCTTGCTGTGTGTCAGTAACCCTAAAGCACTATAAGAAAACTACCAGACAACTACACCGACAAGATCTAGAAACGGCAGGTGATGAAGACACAAACAGCTAAGGCCATACTCATCATCAGGTGGGATATAAATGTGGATATTGGCGCTCCATCAGTTTGCAAAGATTTGGAAAGACAGGGAAACATGTCCATAGTGCATATATTGGAAAACCAGGATGCTAGGCCTTTTCTGGCCCTACAAATGGGTTCAGTAGAAAGAAGAAAGACAGAAAATATACTCCCTCTCCAATTAAGCCTGGAAACATTAAAAGAGCAATTTCCAATTCTGAATTTAAACTCTGTAAGATCACTTTCATTAGAAGTTTGTATTTACGTGTCAAAAATGTGAGGAGGATGAAGCTGGAGGCAGATTTGCTGCTTTTTCAGGAAAGAATAGCCAACTGCCAAAAATGGAAGAAAGCCATAAATCTGGGCATTGGGCTAATTGGAAAAATGGAAAACAAATAATCTATTGCAATTTAGTCATTGGATTGAAAGCTATTAGATCATAGTGTTTATTACCAACACTCTGTATAGAGTTACCTAAGAATTACCCAGTTTGACCTGCAATGAAGCCCTGGGACCTTGTGGTATGGTGCCCAATTTGGGGGAGAGAAGGAGACCCTGAGTCAGCAAACCCTCTCTCCTCTATCAGGCAGTCTGTGGTTCCACTGGTGCAGCCTGGGACGCAGTTCCCCAGTTACTTAAAAACACCATAGAGAGATGTCTTATGGCTCTTAGTCAAAGAAGCTGTCTCTTTCTTCATTAATACTTTTTCTTATGTAAATTTGCATAGACATAGTTTTGTCTCAAAAATGAAGTTTGAATAGAAGTATATCTGTACAATAGGGATAATCCTTATACTACAGTTTAAGTATTCGAGAAAGGGTATTTCTTCTTGTTTTTCTTTTGTATATTGAATTTTCAAAGTCCCTAATCCCCAGAAGAAAGCTCACCCAAATACTCGCTTTGTTTAAATTTCATATAGAAATAGCTTTCACTCCTTAACTATTTGAAAAATATAACATTATGCCATAGCAAGAAAAAAACCCAGTAATTTCTATAAGAGGACTTTTCTTTTGAGTCAATGATTTGATTCAACTGGCTATAAGCCCCATAATTATCACTAAAAAGTTTCCACTTTTCATATTGGTGGAGAAAATGCCTGATATGTAAGGAAAAACAGTAACAATTTCTTTACTTTCAGGAGCTAGAAATTCTGGGAATGTGTGAGACGGTGAAGTAGGGTGAATACGTGAGGTTTTGGTCCCTCTGTTAGGTTACAATTACTGCTTTTTCTCTTGGTCTTTAACTTGGGTTATGGGCTACAAGTTCAAAGAGATGTTTGTTTTGAGGAGGGAGTTTCTAATGGGTCCAAAGCGTAATCCAGTCTGAGTGTGTGCTGGTTTAGAAAGTGCCTGGGTGGTGGCACTATTTTCAGCTGTGGCAGCAGAATTTCTTTATCTTTGTTGTTCACTGGATTTGTGTTAGAATGATACTTTTAAAATTCATTAGACCAGTGATAATGCAGAGGCATTTAACCTGATACTGTGTTCCATTCACACAGTTACACCCTAATAAAGGGCCTTTCTGTCCTATTGTCCACCTGGTCAGCTGGAAGCCGCTGTTAATGCTTTTTTCTTAGTCACATGTCTCCTAACTACACATTCCTTAGCCCATAATAACTCATGTTTCTGGCTGGTTTAATGGCTTTTCAAATTCGTACCCATAGACTAGTCAAGTCGAATTAGGAAACAAGGCCCAACACATAGTGAAGAAGGACCAAACAGCTTCATGCTTAGTTGTGGCTGAGTTCCTAGCATGTGCCTGGCATATAGACACTCACAAGTATTTACTGAAGGCATAGAGGGATAAATAAATGAAACCACCAGCATGGCGTGATTTCCAAATGTACAGCAGGATAGGATGACTCAGAACCAAAAAGCACAAAATTTACTTTTACTAGCTTCTATTCGTCTTTCAAAGAAAGGCTTTCCTGAAAAATTGAACCTCCACCTAAAACTTGAAGTGCAGCAATTGGTGAATGCTATCTGGCCATGTTTCTCTTGATCTGAGCTTATTAGCATTTACTAGTTCTATTGGAATAGATTTTATGTCTTTTGGGAAAATATTGAAGGGGGAATCTCTTTTGTAACTGTAAGCTCACATTGGAGACCTCATCTGTTCTTTTAGGGGCCAAGTCGAGGGCAGACACTCAACATGATCCTCATTCTGGATGTTCTGAAGTATAGCCAAGGTTGTCTTAATTAATTATAGGAATTTGAAAAGGTTAAGTAACTCAGCTGTGTACTTTTTCCATCCATGCGTTGTTGGAATGGAAGGAAAAATAATTGAAATACTTAAGGACATATTCCCCCATCATTTCCTTTCCCCACTTAGTCAGCTACTCTTTCTTTAGTCATTTCCTCCAAGAAGGAATATGATAGGAAAAAGCAGAAAAAATGGCACCTTTTTCCAGCGCTTGAGTTTTAAAAGGGCACAGAAAATTATGTGAGGGCATATAGCTGAGAAAGAGCAAGGGCTTCTCAGGCTGCAGGAGAAGGCAGTGTCCAGGGGAAATGATAGATATGTAGGAAATTGTTTTGGCGGGTCTTGAAGAAAGGAGGCCCAGCACCAGCTCCCTAGACTCAGCCTGGATTGGGGAGCAGTAGAGGGAGATGAAGCCGAGCAAAACCCCAACTAGGTTTGTAAGGTTCAAAAGAAGAAATCAATGTCTTATCTCCCAGGGAGAGCCTTAGAAAGTGGGAAAACCCCAGAAAAGAAATGGTCTTGGAGAATCTCACAGATCGCCCCCTGTGGTGGAGAATCAGTATGAGTCCCATGGGCCTGAGGTTGACTTAGAAGTAAGTTAGAGAGACCCACCCAACCCCAAGATGGGAAAAGAGAGAACACAAAGGTGAATGGGTCATATGGGATGATGGATGTCTCAGCAGATGGTAAGTGTGAACAGAAGACATTGAAGATCAGACAGACTCCCCGTCACGCCCCCAACTCCAACACTTGGTTCTACAGATGCTCCTGCAATTTAGATACAATTATAGGTAAGTATGAGAGGATCTTAGAATTGACTGAGATTTTTTTCTACCACCCTAGTAGAAAGTAGGATTGAAGAAGAGATTATATTCAGTTGTAAAAAAATAAAGATATGTTTCTTATACACTTGCATTTGTAAGCTAAGATTTAGACCCACTATGTTTAAGAAAATAAGAACTGGTTAACATTTATTGAACTCCATCATGTAGTATACCCAGCATCATTTTAAGTGCTTTATATGTATTAATTCATTTGGAAAAGAGCTTCTACGTTTATAAGCTTTGATTTGAATTTTACAGTGTCATATAAGAACATTTAGAAGTACTATAGTGTATTTCTAACAAGAATAACTTCTGTATTATTATTCAGAGCCTGCTCATTTTCAAAAAATATTTTATCATGGATAATTTCTAATACATACAAAAGGAGAGAGGATAGTATCAGCATGTACTCATCTCCTGACTCTAATAATTATTAACCATGGACAATCGATCACATTTCATATTTTGAACCAAATCCTAGACATATCATTTTATGTATACATACTCAGTATGTATCTCTAAAATATAAGGCTTCATTTCATCAAATATCCAGTGTTCAAATATTCCCAAATTGTCTCATAGATTGTTTTAACATTAGTTTAATTCAAGATCCAAACAAGGTCCACACATATGCCTCTTATATCTTTTTATTCTATAGATTTCCCTTTCTTCTTTTAATTTTTTTCTTGTATTTTATTTACTGGAAAATCCACGTTATCTGTCCTGTAGATTTTTCCGTGTTCCGGGTTTTGCTGATCTTCATCGAATCATTTAGCATGTGCCCCTGATCACTATTGAATCCTGGAGTTATTGCTAATCTTTAGTCTCATTTTTTGTCTGTTTACTCCATCCTTCAGCTACACATATACCTACAATAACATAGACCCCTGACTAAAAACAAAACCAACATATAACAAAGGTTTGATGGTAGGAGGAAGTCGTCTTTATTTTCAATGGTTCTAAAGCTTTCACCTGTGAAATCTAACTCTCACGTATTCTATTGAATCCCCCCTGGCACCCCACACTGTAGTCTAACCAGACGTTTATTTACAGATGACTCACCACTTGTCTCAAAAACAAAGATAAACATTAACACACATAAAGCATTAATTTGTCTTGGCTTTTGTGTCCTACTCCTGTGTTTCTAATTTCCTTTTGTTTACCAGACAATGCCTGGTGCCCTGGGATCTGCGATATGCTAATCTGCTCCTCATTCACTGTGGGATTGAGGTCATCCCTCGGGGAACAGGCTTTCATTTGACTAGACATATTGAATGGTTGATTTATTTCCATTCAGGCCTCTGGAGAGCAGACAGACAGTGGGTTCTCCCCTGGGAGAAGGTGGGCCTGATTTTAGACGGCCTTTGATATACTCACAGCTGAGATCTCTTGAAAACAAAGAGGGAGTGGGGGAGGGTGTTATGTTGTATTCAGAGCAGGTATTGCAGTTTACTAATCAGATAAGCCATCCACAAGCTGATATAGTGTAGCTCATGTGTGTGAACGCTGAAAGCTACTATTATTATTTTAGCTTTGGCCCTTCGAGTTATAGTAGCATTGACTTATATCCACTCATTTGGCCTCAAAACTCTGTCATCTCTAATGCTCTTTAAAGCCTCTCCAAACTCTGTTATGTAAGGCATATATATATATGCTAGTTGGCTAGATACATCCTTAAACTGACTTTGTTATAAATAATTCCCAGTTGCATATAACTTCAAATCTATTTTATCTTTTTGGAGAGTACAGTTATTTTTATTGCTTCTGAGTTCCAGCTTAAAACAAATGAATTTGCAAGCAGAAAAAGTTTGGAGAAATGAAAACTCAGAGCCATATTACTGGAGAAAGCACATTTTGTGTTTGAATGTCAACTCTTTTTTTTTTCTTTTTTTCCTGAGGAAGATTCACCCTGAGCTAACATCCGTTGCCAGTCGTCCTCTTTTCTCTTTTTTTTTGATTGAGGAAGATTAGCCCTGAGCTAACGTCTGTGCCAATCTTCCTCTACTTTATACGTGGGACACTGCCACAGCATGGCTGGTGAGTGGAGTATGTCCATGCCTGGGATCCAAACCCAGGAACCTGGGCCACCAAAGCAGAGCACATGGAACTTAAACCGCTCTGCCACAGGGCCGGGCCCTGAATGTCAACTTTTGAAGGAAAATATTGATGTACTCAGAAATAGAAACTGGTGAACATTGTTGGATCCACTATCTAGACAGGGACATGAGAAGGTTGTCATTCAGTTTAAAACCCTTGTGAAAAGATGAGATTTGCTCTACAACTGAAAATAAGCATGCCCCATGCCTTTCCAGATTGGAGGGAAATGGAAAGTAGGCTGCTTGGGAGGAGGGGCATAATAATACATAACTTTATATCCTTGGCAGTTTACTAAATGGTCTATCTTACATTTTCTCATTTTAACTTCATGACAACTTTGTGGAGTGTGATATTATGCCCATTTTTAACAGAAATAAATGAGGTAAAGGGAAATTAAACAACTTGCCCCAAGTCACATAGTCAATAAGTAATTGTATTTGAAAGTTGGTCTTTGGATGCCATTTGCATGTCCCCTCAACGCCACCACCAGTACAAGGCCTACATGCTTCACAGTATCAGCCTCCCCCTGCCCTTCCCATTCCTTCCCAGTGGGCTCTGAGCTGCCTTTTGTGGTTCCTGTAAGGATGACAGAAAGTGGCTCTTTGTCCCTACTTCTCTTTTGTGCACTGCTTGGTATCTGTCTGTTAACCTATGGGGTATACTCAGGCAAGTTGCTTCTCCTCACTGTGCTTCATTTTCTTAATCTTTAAGATTTCTTCTACTTCTTAAATGCTCTTTTTTTTTTTTAATTAAAACAAACTTTAAAGCATAATGAAAATAACAGCTACCATTCCTTGAGCACTGTTTGGAATTAAGTGCTGCACTGAATCTTTTAAAAGATATGCATTTTTGCTAGCTCAATGCAGCCCTGCAATATTACTTTATTTTATGGTAAGGGTCCTGAGCCACAGAGAGCCTAGGAAGCTGTCCCAAAGTCTAGGGCCACCCATCATCTCTCTCCTGAACGACTGCAATAGCCTCTTAATTGGTCTTCTTGCTTCCATTTTGGTATCGCCATTTCCATTTTCCACACAACATTCAGAGCAATCTTGTTTAAACTTTTATCAGATCAGATGCCTGCCCTGATGGCTTCGCATCCCACTTAGTCGACCAAACCTCAAACTCCCCACCACTTTTCTCCTTCACACTCTGTGGTTGTCAGAATAATGGCATCCAAAGATGTCCGTGTTCTAGTCCCTGGAACCTGTGCAATTGTTACCTCACATAGCAAAAAGGACTTTACAGATTTGATTAAGTTAAAGAACTTGAGGTGGGGAGTGGCCTTCTGGATGATTATCCTGGATTATCTGAGTGAGCCCAATGTGGTCACAAGGGTCCTTATAAGGAAAAGAAGGAGGGGGGCGGGCAGGGGATGGTCATAGAGAGATTTGAAGATGCTTGGCTGCTAGCTTTGGAGATGGTGGAAGGGGCCACAAGCCAAGGAATGCCAGCAGCCTCTAGAAGGTAGAAAACGCAAGGAAACTTATTCTCACTAAAGCCTGTGAAGGGAGCGTGGCCCTGTTGACACCTTGATTTCAGCTCAGTGAAACCCATGTTGGATTTCTGACCTCTAGAACTGTAAGATAAGTGTGTGTTGTTTTAAGTCAGTAAGTTTCAGGTAATTTGTTACAGCAGCTTTAGGAAACTCATACCTACTCTCTCACTGATCACCGTGCCTGAAACACACCAAGCTTGTTCTGGCTCAAGGCCTTTGCACTTGTTGTTCCCGCTGCCTCGAGTGCTCTGCCCTGAGATTTTAGAATGACCACCCCATCTGAGACATCCCACCTGCCCATCACTCTCTGTCACATTCTTTATTTTATTTTCCTTATGTTATTAATACCATGTGAAGTTACCTCATTGATTAATTTGTTTGTTTTACCCAACAGCAAGTATAAGCTCCATGAGAGAAGTGTCTTATCTGTCTTTTTCATTGCTAAATCTCTGATGTCTAGGACATTGTCTGTCTCACAGTGTCCCTCTGTCTCACTGCAGGCAGACAATAAATGAATCTAGAGGAAGGTTAGGAATGGAAGTAGTAGAACATGTATACGAAATCAGGTCTGTTTACTCCTAAACATTTATAAAATGGGCCTATTGCTAAGCCACCTCTCCTCATTCTGTAAATTGTTTCTTCTGGAACCTTGCCAGATTTGGAAATGAAGGAGAAGTGAAATACATGCAGAGAAGTAATCTTATCATGCTTTTCTCCTTATTGTTGGCATTTTGTTAGTCACCATGGAAGACTTCCAGGAGTGGAAAAGAGTGGATTCATTTTAGAGGTCCTTGTTGACTACAACACTCTAAGACCTTTGTGTATTGTATATACAGTAAATTTAATATTTATATTCTATTTTTGTAATTAGAAAATTTGAATGTTTATTTAACTCCTTTCCAAGAGGCCAGATCCAAAGAATAACAAAATTCAAGTGATTCTTTACAAATAGATGTCTGTTTTTTTCCCTCTTGTGAGTATTAGCAGTGATATTAACACCCTGCACTCATATAGGGTAACATGGTTCTCCTAGAACGTGTCTTCTGGGATTTGTCTGGGAAACATGGAAGTCAGTGCTTTATAGACTTCAATGAATTGTCCTAGAATATCTCAAAGAGCTAGAAAATATTAGCAAGGAACGGTATTGTTTGGCTCTGAGGGCCTGGGCAAGAGCCTGCAAAGGCATTCCTCAATTCCAGTACCATGGTCTAAGTGAGTGGAGGGAGGTAGAGAGGAGAAGGGGGAATGGCCCCAGGCACACCAGGTATATAGCACTCTCACTGCTAGCTTTCCAGAAGAAGGAGTACTGTCTCTTTCTCAATCCCTACATCCAAGATCCCATGAATGGATCTCATTGGGTTATATGTCTGTTGCTTAACCAACTGCTGTGGCCAGAAGGATGGAGTACTCTGCTTGGTCAAGACTGGGTCTCGTGCCCACCTCTAAGTTTAGGGTCTGAATCAATGCCACTTAACTGCCTCAAGGAGAGCTGGGGAGAGGTGCTTTCTTAAGGAAATCAAAGTGTTGTTACCAGAAGGAGGAATAGACACTGGGCAGGCAAAAGCAACATATGTCCTCTACCTCCCCCAATCGCTAAAGGTGGAGATTCAGGCACCAAGACTCTTGGATAAGAGAGATATTTTTGAAGTGTTTTTTTTGGGGTCCTCAGATAACACCATGTTACCACCAGCCTACTTAAACAGCATTGCAGAGCCATCTGGTCTGGGTTTTACTATCCTATCCATATTGCTTGCAATTCTAGCTTAAATTCCTTGGCTTGTAAAATCAGGTAGCAGCATTTAAATATGCTGAATTCTGAAAATGTTGGGATTATAAATAGTTCATCATATTTTATAAATGTGAACAGCAGTTCTGAGAACTTTAGCATCCCAAAACCTCCAGCAGTTTATGAATTTGCCTGTTTTATTTTGTTTGTTTTGTAGAGTTGAAGAAAGAGGAAATTTTATTATCAACAATTATTCTTACCCTAAACAAACAATATAGCAAAATTTTCTGTACAGATAAAAACTTCAAATGCTTATTTTTGTTTCTTTTTTTTTTTTGTATAATTTTATTCATTTATTTACTTTTTTCCCCCAAAGCCCCAGTACACAGTTGTATGTCATAGCTGCACATCCTTCTAGTTGCTGTATGTGGGACGCGGCCTCAGCACGGCCAGAGAAGCGGTGCGTCGGTGCACGCCGGGATCCAAACCCGGGTCGCCAGCAGCGGAGCGCGCGCAATTAACCGCTAAACCACGGAGCCGGCCCCGTTATTTTTGTTTCTTAAAGCTATGTTTGTTTGGATATTTTAGAATGTGTTCATGTTTTTTATCTCCTATACTAGGTTTGCAGAAAGTGTGTTAAATTTAAAGTGACCTAAATTTCAAGCTTTATTTCTTATGAAAATGAAAAGTGAAAGGTATTAATTGTATTGCTCTGATTTGGATATGTGTCTCACATGTTGCCAATTTGCGACATATAAATTAGATTCCTTTCATCTTTTCCTAAGTTTTACTTTACATAGGACCTTTGCTTAATGCTATTTTATGAAAATATTATTTTATGATATTATTTTTATTATTTACAATTTATATTTTATAGATAATTGGATAAAGCATTGAAATTTATTTTACTGACTCCACTTTGGTTATGGAATAAATTTTAATCTAAATATACTACAGTTGTGCCTTCTAGAATTTGTCTGCCACTCACTTTACTAGGTGTCTATTCCACCTTAGGAACTTTATTAGGGGTATCTGTTGTTTTCATTTATCCTGCATCTCTTTTTCTTTGGTAACAGCACCAGCCCCGTAACTGCTCCTCCTTTATTCCATGTGGTTCTAGTGGGACTGTTAATTATCGTAATGCTGCCTCTGGCAGAGGATTTTAGTAGGTGATCCAGGCTAGGCTAGTTGACCACATTCCTTAGGACACAGTGATTGGTCCAAGGAGTGGGCATACGACCCAAGCTAAAACAGTCTCCAGAATTTTCTGGAATAGACACTATTCTCATCTCTTTTTGGTGGCAAGCAATAAGATGTAACCCAAGAGCTATCTACGTCCATGATCACTACCTCATGGAGAAATCTTGTGCACAGTAGGATAGAATGAGGCCAAATGTACCGAAGGAGACAGAGGTGAGAGAAGGAGACAGAGAGTGCAGGCAAATATTTTTTATAGGACCCCTGCCTATATAAACAATTTGATCCAAAATGTATTATAAAATTCTTGGGCTCATGCAAAGTATAGTAATTTATTGCTGAAGATTTAGAATACTGAGTAGAGAAGAGGCACTATCATATTTATTTATTGTCCAATCAGTTTATGTGAAGAGTCTTTGTAGTGTCCAGACACCATCTCTTCTTTTTAGGAATCATCTCTTCGTGTTTATTGTCAAATACACTGTTCCTCACTAATATCATAAATATTTATAAAAAAAGTAGCAATGCTCTTGTTGCTCATACTGCCATGGCTTTTTAGAATTTCATTTGTATTGAAAGACTATAGATCTTCTTGCCCTTGCAATTTCCATAACACTATGTATTTAAAGCCGGTTGCACCATCACTCATGAGGATGCATCATCCATGGTGCTACTCATGAATACTGGCTTCCAATGACTCTCTGAGAAGTGGTTACTGTGCTTCATTGATGATAATCACAAATACAAGTCTTATACAGTGTTCAGTGTAGAACTGTTTGTTTTCTATTCGTGTTAAAGTTATCATTTGTAATTTTATAGCATTAACAAAGAACAGCATCTTCCAACCACATCTTCTATTGAATTCTTTAGGCCATGATCACCCTATCTGTAGAATGTGACCCCTTTCTATGCTGACCACATCCCTGTGTTCCACATACCTCCACAAATAGAGGGATATGTAATGTACCCACAGGAGAGAAGGTAATATTGGTCCCATTTTTGCAAGGAATGTATGTCCCTTGTGTAGCATGGCTTAAGACTGAACTAGAAGAGCACAACATCACCATATCAACTGGGACAAGAGGGACATGATCAGAAGGCTCCAATGGCTTTGCAGAGCGATGATCTCAAAAGCTGTCAGAAGAGATGCATGGCCACCCCCAGAGTACCGCCTGACCCATGGTATGGAGTCTGAAGAGGAGGTTGGGTGACTGCCCTGGATGCCAGTGGTGTGGGCACACAGGGTAAAGGATGCCTGCCACCACCATCCACCCTTAAGTGCTATAGACTGAAAGCAACTCTGTGGTTGAAACTTGGATAGGCAAGAGATGCCACAGGGACCCACGCAGGCACCCGAAGTCTAAAAACCAGCAGTGCATTGTTACTCACTCAAAGATCTGAACTCATTACAATCAAGAAAATGAGGAATCGGGAATCTTCCACTGAAACTATCAAAGTCACTAGAGTATAAGCCTTATCAAGGAAGTGATTTGATCTGTTTATTTACTGATGTGTTCTCAGCATCTAGAACAGTACCTGGCACATTATTAGAGGCTCAACATTTGTTGAATGGATGGAAAATACACTGCCATAGATGCAGTCTAAGGATGAGGAAACTGGGATCAGGAGTTGCTGCCTTCACTGCACAACTGGCTGGAGAGTGGGATGTGGAATCTGGTCTCTGCAGTCACCATCACTTCCTCTTGGCAACTGGAAACTGGCGCTTGGACATTGGAAAGCTGAGTACAGTCAACACCACCACTGCAACTACCTCACAATATCCACAAACCAGAGACTCAACACTGTGATCTTCAAACCATGTTTGCTCGAAGAAAACAGTCAAAGCAGTAAAAATTACCTGTGCCTCATTTTTTCCTTTCAAATCTCACACTGCTGTATCTAATTAATGGCTCTTAATTTGCTTCCAGGACTTAGGTGCAAGAGAGGTTTGGACAATGTGTTTTCTTTAGCTCTCCAGCCTCTACAGTCAGGACTCTGACTAGATTGACGTAGGAATAGAAGATGGGAACCATTTGTCAACATCAAGTTCAAAAGAAGAGTGCCTGGGGACTAAGTCCCGAAACACTCTGTATTCATTTTATATTGCTACAATAACAAATTACCACAAATATAAAGGCTTAAAACAACACACATGATTATCTCATACTTTCTATGGGTCAGGATCTAGGCGTGGCTAAGCTGGGTCACCAGGCTACAATCTGAGTGTCAGCTGGGCTGCATTCTTATCAGAGGCTCACCTGGGGAAAGATTGTCCAAGCTTCCTTATCTTGTTGGCAGAATTTATTTCTGTAAAACTTATGGTGACTTGCTTCTTCAAGGTCAGCAGGAAAGAGAATCCCTGACCTCAGGGAAGGTCCAGGCCCTCCTAAGAGCTTCCATCTGATTAAGCCAGGCCCCACTCAGGATAATCTTCCTTTTAGACAACTGAAAACCAACTGATTTGGGACCCGAATTACATCTACAAAGTGCTCTTACTGCTGCCATGTTTTATTCGCTAAAAACTAGACACAGATTCCACCCACACTCAAGGGGAGTGTGTTATACAAGGTGTGATTCAGCGGGGGGGGGGGGTCACCTTAGAGTATGTCCACTATATTCTCCAAAATTTAGAGCTCAGAAAAAGAAGGATAAGCAAGGCAAACTGAGAAAAATGGCAAGTGAGAAAAGAAAAGAGGAGGGGAAAGGAGATTGCTGGAGTATGGAAATCAAATGAAGAAATTGTTTCAGCTGTGTTATACACTGTCCAGAGGTTGAGTAAGATGAGAAGATGAAGATGAACAAGTGACTATTAGATTTGGCAACATGACCATGACAAAGAGGTTTCAGTCACAGAAGGCAAGCTTGATTAGAGGTGGATTCAAGAAGGAACGGAAGGTAGAGAAGTGGAGACACTGAGCATAGACAATTCTTTTAAGTAGTTTTTCTATAAAGAGAAGCAAAAGAATGAGATGGTAGTTGGAGGATATAGAGTGAAGGGAGAATTTTTTTTAAAGTATGCTTGTTTGCTAACGAGAATGATTCAATAGAGAGAGAAGAATTTGAACATATGATATAGGAAAACAAGGGGGTAATCATGGGAGTAGGACGGGTTAGAATCCAGTGCACAAGTGAAGGGGACGGTTTTAGGCAGGAGGCTGAGCAGCTCATCCATTGCAACAGGACGAAAAGCAGAGTATACAGGAATAGATGTAGGAACGAGGTAGATTTGATGGTGAGAGTCTCTTCTGTTGCTTATATTTGTCTGAGAGAAATGGTCGACGAAATAGGGGGAAGGTGATGGAGTTTTGAAGAATGAAATAGTCTGGGAAAGTCAAAGAATAAGTTGACTAGGAAAATGCAGAAGGATTGCCAATCAGCATTAAGGGTCAACTTAAGGGTTGAGGTCAGCATAATCACATTTTTCTTGAAACATATTTAGATTCTCAAGGACAGGAGCAGAGAAGGTAGACAGAGAACTATTACCAGAGTTAGGATTTTTTTCATTTAGGATAATGAAAGCAATAAAAGCCCAAAAGAGGTAAGAGCATATTTAAAGGACTAATTACAATGCAGGACCATGGAATCTGGGCTAGGTAAGGAGGGAATGAGGGCCTGAGGGATGGAGATGAACAGTGAAAAGGCAGTAGTGTCAAAGGAACAACGTACCTAGTGAAGTAGAAGATTTTTTTGAGCTGAAATATGAGAGGCCATGAGCTGGAAATGTAGAAGTAAGATGCTTGTAACTGACATAACTGAGGGGATACAGTTATAAATGACAAGGTCTAAGGATAACTGTGGGGGTTGGTGGCTGAAGTGGAGTGGCAGGAGGAAAGATCACCAGAAATAAAGAGGTTGAGGAATGAGAGGCCGTGAGGTTGGATGGACCATTCATGCAGATATTGAAATCACCAAGAGTAATGACGGGAGAACAGAGGAGTGAAAGACAGTAAACCTCTTGTTGAAATCTCCAAGAAAGGTATGAGAGTGAGCAGGAGGACAGGAGGGGACCATAGCAAAGAGGTCTGGAGGAAGGGGCAGTCTGATAGAAGAAGCTTCCAAGCAACCGATGGGGGAGAGCAAGAAAGGGACAGTGGTTTGGAAGCGGCAGTGAGGAACAAGAAGAGCACCTGTATCACCTTCTGGCCCTGCGGCGTGCGATCGGCGAGAGAAAACTGGCCATCACTCATGAGGGCCGCAGGGAGTTCAGTGTCCTCACGGGAAAGCCAGGTTTTCCTCAGAACTAAGTTGAAGTGACTGTTCAAAGAAGCGTGTGGCTCTAGGGGATTTTTCTGCTGACAGAGCAGTATGGGGATAAGGATGTGAGGGATGAAATTTAATCTGGGAGACTTGGACATCTTGAGGTCACTGAGATAAACATCTAAGAGAAGATGGGGTGCCCTAGTGGTAGCGTAAAGGGAGGAGATACTTAATTCTAATTATTCTTAGAACTTGACTCAGGTAATTCTTAGGTGAGGAGAGAACAGGAATTAAATTCATCAGAATTGGATTGATCCAATATGCTATCTATCCTTATTCCTTAATAACTTGCATTGGCCCACTTTCCAATCCCCACTGATTCTGTCCTGGCTTGGGTACTCAGTTCCTCCCTGGATTATTACGATTGCCTCCTAACTGGTCTCCCTCACTGATCTTACCTCTCTCCAATCCATTCTCCACATTTCGGCCAGAGTGCTCTTTCTAAATCATTCATTTAATCAGGCATCTTCTCTGCTCTAAATCCACTGATGGCTGTCCTAATGCTTCAAGATCAGATCCAAACTCCTTAGCATGGGAAGGCCCCTTAAGGAGCTGACCCATCCTGCCCTGCAGCCTCACGGGCCTCGACTCTCCCACAGGCTCAGGCTGTTCCCTTTGTCTGCAATGCTCGGTCCCTGTTTTTCACTTGATTATCTTGTATTCATTCCTTTAAGATAGAATTCAAATCTTTAGATGACTATACAAGAAACAAGCAGTCCTGGTTGTTCCAAGAAGGGAAACTGGGCAGTGTGGTGGGTGGGGGGTGGTGTGGGTAGAACGGAAACTTTTCACAACATGCCCTTTTGTACATTTTGAATTTTATATCATATGAATATATTGCCTCATCTTTAAAAGTAATGAAAATTTTGAAAATTAAAAAAATTTTAAAGCATCAAATGGACAAAAAGATACATTTATGTGTTTCCTCCTCTGTGAAGTCTTCCCTAACTTGACACTTCCCTCCATTGAGCCACCACTGTGCCCTCCACATTCCTCTGTTATAGCTTTTCTCACTCTATACTGTAATTATCTGTAATGTCCTCATAGCCTGAAAGCACCCTGAAGGAAAGGACTTTGTCTCCTTCACCTCAGAATCTGCAGCACCTGGCCCAGCACTGGTACTTAGCAGGTGCTCTGTACAGGTCTGTTGAATTAATGAATCAATAGAACTTCTGCGCAGAAGGAAACAAAAGATATGTAAGTAATCCCGCTTATTTTATAGGGGAAGAAAATTAGGCCCAGAGAAGTTATTTATTAAAGATTGGTAGCAGAATAAAATGAGAATCCAAGCTTTCTAGAGTTCAAGTGTGGCACTAGAGTAAGTTATAAGACTTTCCGTGGATCATATTATTTATTACTTATTGTGACCTGAGTCCCTGGATTCTCAGGAAATATCTGATTTCCTGTAAACTGCCAGTTTAACCTCCAAAGGACACTTTCACATATCAGATCATAGGTCTTAAATTTGGCTTTGGAAAATACATATCCTAAGTAGCTCATAGACCAAGCTTATATTAACAGAGAAATCACAGGAAAATCTTGTGGTAATGTTGCTTTATCTTAAAAGCCGTGGGTTTGTTTTGTTTTGACCTTTGAACTCACAAGCACTTCCTTTTTCCTCTTCCGGGACGGTGTTTAGAAGCATTCAAAATGGTCCAGTGTTTGACATACCATCATAGGCTATCCTATAATACAACCTCTAACAAAACTAGGCTGTCCTGAACCCCTCGTAATAGAATTGTTTACCTTTACATCAAGAAGGTTGGGAACGCACCCAAATCCGCATGTGGCCGCCTCCTTTGAGGAGTTTGTGCTGTGAGACCTAAAGTTCTTATGAGGTCGTCAAAAGTGAAAAAACATGTCAGCAGGGCCTATGGAGGTTCCCTGTGTGCTAAGTGTGGTCATGACAGGATCAGATGGACTTTCCTTACTGAGGAGCAGAAAATCGTTGGGAAAGTGTTGAAGGCACAAGCACAGAGGCAGAAAGCTAAATAAAAAAATGAAGCTTTTTTGAGTAATAAAAAAAAAAAAAAAAAAATGTTTTTTGTGTTATTGTTTTCCTGAAACACACTCAGGATGGTAGACATAGCTACACACAGTGTCTTGAGAGATGAAAGAATAGCATAGGAAAAAGTGCCTATATCAACTCAAAGTGGTATATTCAGTTCTGATTTGTTAGCATTTGCTGAATGCTGAATGTCCAGGGCATACAGAACAGTGACCAAGGGCATTTTATTTTACATAGCAATCATGTTTTTATGTGTAAAATGGTAGTGTTAATGATTACCTGGACTCGATTTTAAGCACCCTGGGAAGATCTTCTGTGGGTTTCGAGATCAGTGGTCTTCAAAATTTTGCTCACATACCCTCCCTAAAAGAATTTTGAAAAACTTGTATCCCTCCCACATTTTTGTGTTGCCTCCTACAATTTTTCATCATAAGTTTGCAAAGGGTATAATTTCTAGCATATTATAATTCATGATATTTAAAAATAAAGCTGTTAGCTCACTCTTTTAAATTTACCCCAAAGAATCTAAATCCCACAGTAATTTGTTACCCAACATTATTCATTTTAAATATACATGAACTAGCTCTTCTTTAACAGTCAGAAAATTTACATTGTTTCTTCTTCTTCTTGAAGTCATATTTTCACTCCATTTCCCCCACAGAATGTTATCTTATTGAGTATTTTCATGCTTGAAAAATTTGTATTGATCATTACATCATTCTTTACAACAGACATTATAACTACATATTTACATAATTTTACTTTCCTGTGACTATAAGCTTCTAGGTGTTAAAAATGTCTCTGAGTGGAGTTATCACTAAAATGATTAGTAGTACACAATTGATCAAACAGTGGCTATATTACAAATTGATAACTATTTTTAAACATAAAAAAATAAGATTTTATTGAAAATGCATCTTTTAAAGAAATGGAAGGGGCTTTTTCTTGTCCAGTGGATTTGTGGATGAATATTATTTATAGCTAGAATGAGACTGAGTTCCGCCCCGATTCTATTCATGCATTTGACACTGTTCTTGTAGATATAAATGCTGAGTACTTTGTTCACAGAAATAAGTAGATGGGAATGTGAGGAACTGGTTGTAGTGGTTACTCAATTCCTTGAACTTTTCATTATCATGTGATGATAAAATCATGTGATGATCTGTCATTTAAATTATTTTTAAGGCTCTATCAAGTGACAGCTTTGTTCCCAGTCATCATAGTTATTCTCTTTCTCAACACTAACACAGGCTTCTAATTTTCTGTTTTGTGCACCTAGGGTCAATGTGCCATAGTAAGATGTGGTATCTGTGAGAATGACTTTCTTTTGTTAAGTGGAAAAATGGCAGTTGTGAAAAGGGGGTGGAAAAGAGCCCACAAGCATGTTCCAGGCAGAGAAGTTTTAGGAAAGTGTGGAAATGAAAGTGGAGGATGTGGAATTGATGCTCTTAAAGCTATCCATCCTCTGCGCCACTTGGAGAGTTTTCAGGTACATGGGCAGAGGTGGTTATCCTAGTTTGAAGATTTCTATTCACTAATCAGCAAGTGTTTGAACAAAAATGATTGGAGAGCCACAGAGATTAAGGCAGTCTTAAACAGATTGGTAATGACAGGGTGGTTAAGAGAAGAGCTCTGTAAACCTCAGCTCTGAAATTTACTGGCTGTGTGTAAATTACTTAACCTCTAGGTTAAACAATGGGCAAATTATTTAACCTCTCCCTGCTTAATTCCTAATCTGGAAATATAGACAATAATGATACCTCCCTCCTAGGGTTGTTGTGAGGATTAAATGAATTAATATGTAAAGAGAACAGCACTCGACAAGTAGTAATCACTCAATAAATGATTAACATCAATACTAGGAAATGATTATATATGACATGAAAATGAGGATAACTCCTAACTAAATTAAAGTTTGATATATACTTTGCTATTACTGAAGCAAACTGGTTTACTGTGTAAATTAAATGAAAAGCACAAGTTTCCACAGCAGATATGTGGCAGAGCCAATATTCTTGCCCAGGGTTTGCAATCTTAACAATTGTGCTATGCTGCCTCTTGGAAAACAAGTGAAATGAAAATAAAGGAAGTAGAAGGTGTATGAGTTGTAAAGTTATTCTTTCTAGATCAAACGGTAGCCTATGTTACGCAAAATTTATAATATGCTTCTTTCCAGAGTGGCAAGAAAAGTATTTGGTGTGTTCTTTCCTCATCTTCTATAACCACAGGAAGTTCCATTATTTCCATCTGGGACACCTCCCCTCCCCCCTACACATGCACTTATTACTAAATATATCATCCAACTTTTGGTGCTTGGAGGTTCCAGGGTTTTGTCTTGCTTCTGTTACTGGGGCTTCAGGAAGATCATGTTTAACAGTTTTATCTTTGTTAAATGAAAACTAAAGGGTTTTTTCCAATATTATTTTATTTCTCGGTATTTCTAATTGTCCCCACCCCCACCGCATTCTAAATTTGGGTTTTACGTTTGATAGCATATACCATAAGTTGAAGAACACAACAAAGAGCTTGAAAACCCTCATTTGAATAACATCGACTTCAGGAACAGCTGCTAAGATAAAATAAATCCAAGAGAGCTCAGCAACCAGAACATAATCGCTTTTCTTTTTAAAGGGACAGGCAGATTCACATATGATTTTCAGCCTTAAGCTGTAACTTTAAATCAATACCATATTTTAACTGACATCAAAGTTTTTCAAATCTGAAATTTTATGTGGGTGTTTACCCAATATATAGAGGATTCTTTTCCACTATATTTCAATTCGAGCAATTATTTGATGACATCGACAGAGGTTTACAAAGCAGGAAATAAAATCCATCAGGAACCAAGCCTCCAGATTTCTTCTTCACTGAGAACGCAGGAAAAGAACTTTGCCTAGCAAAATATAAATAATGAAATCAAGTGGAAATCTATCACTAAGATAAAATTGAGTTGCCAGCTGCAGAATAAAAAGATATGAACTGCTTTGTTGATTGCAAACCTTGGCTTTCGGTAATATGATTCATATTACAGAAAACTCTTCACTAAAATAGTTGCACAAAAGTCTGGGTTTTAAATGATTTTAAACTCTTTTAAAGAAATCCAGCATATTAAAATATGATCTTATAGAATGGATAAATGATAAAGAGATTATTTGTTCTACAAAGATATCATTCGTCACACAAAAAGATTTATCATAATTTTCTTTTAAATATATAGTTTTGCTAGTACATTTAGAACATGATTAGATTTATAAATACATTATTTACACACAACTTTTCCTGGAAAATATAACATAAAGCAAGCACTAGCAAGAAAACATAGTGCTGTGGCCTGAAAACTTCAGAATAGCAAATCATTTTGTGAAAAGTTGTGTTTATCAATATGCTTTAATTTTTCTGGCTTAGTTAAATTAATAAAGAAAATATAGTTTAGAAAAATGTTAATATCCTAGTATATATTTATAATTCAAAGCATAGAAATAGTGCCACATTTTCCCTGCTTTGCATTTAATTATTCCATTCAATCCGTTCTTTGTAAATAACTCCTATACCCCATTTTTCACTGACTTTTTGCTCACTTGACTGTTTCTACTTGTGACACTTGAGTATATTTGTACAAATAAAATGAAATATCACACCCTGAAATTACTTCGTGAGAGTTCTTTTTTCAGATCCTACTATCAGATAGGATGCTTTTGGCTGCAAGTAACAAACGACCTAACTAGTAGTGACTTAGACCACAAGCATTTATTCTTTACTAAATATAATGCCCAGAGGCAGGAAGCCCCAGGTTGGTTTGGGAGCTCAGTGATGCCAACATGGACCCAGGTGTCTGAGCCAGTATTTCAGCCTAGGCAGTCTAACTCCAGTGCTTACGGTCTGCTCTACTTGTCTGCAATACTGAGACTGTCATTATTCTGTCTTCCTGGGAGACTCTGAGTTGCTGCTGTGAGCAGGGACCTTATATCCCTCAGTGCTTGGCACATGGCAATCCTTCAATAAATATTCATTAAACCATTGAGGAAAATTTCAAATAAGAGGGGAGAGACTAAGACTATGTGAATTAAAAGGGTCCTTTGGTGCAGAATTAAATTGGTTAGAACTATTCAAGTTAATGCTGGATCTTTGTGCTTGGTGGTTTTTAAATAGGTTTCTAACTAAAAAACATTTTGGGTCATTTATAGTCCCCTCCCACTTCCTTAGAGGGTCTTTTGTTGGATGATCAATGCTCTGGGTTTAAATTTGCAAGTTTAGAAAAGTAGACTGAGCCAAATTGCTCTGTCTGAGAAAGGTTTAGAGGCCACTGTAGTCAGCAAGGTTAGCTTTGTGCGTGTGTGTGTGCGTGTGTGTGTGTTTGTGTACTGGAAGGGAAAGGAGGATTGAGCAAAAACAAGATGGCTGGAGGAGAGACCCAGGAGGAGATATGTATAATTGATGTATGTATAACTGATGAATTTTTAAAAAGTGAAATGTTATATGCTGTGTGATGAGACGCCATAAGTTTTCAGTAAAAATATAAAAAATCATTATACTTAGTACGATTGGATCCTGAAGCAGACGAGTCTATGTTGAGGACTTGAGTTAACATGGTTGAAGTGTTAGATCAGAATTCAGGACAGTCCTCCTGAATGATCAAAATGATTGCCTATTGTGTGTGTGTGTATGTGTGTGTGTGTGTGTGTGTGTGTTGCATGTGTGTTCACTGCATTTACGAAAGGAGCTATGCTTCTCTCTTGGAAAAACAGGGTTTGAGAATTACTCTAGTTGGTACCTGACCACTGTTCTATGATAGCACCTTATCTACTGAGTGATTTATGCATAGTCAAGTTTTTCATGGCATATTTTAAAATTAATAAATCAATTTAGGACAAATGGAGAGTTGGAAACCAAAGTGTCAGAGCTAAATAAAATGCATCAGGCATTCTTGCACAAAAAGAATACTTTCAAAAGAAATAGTAGAGCAAACACTCAGCAGACCAGACAAAAATCTAATGCACTAAGAAGGGAACACCTAGAAGATGATCAGGCATGTCTGCTGCTCTGTGTGTTTGTGGGTGGCAGGGTGGGGTAGAACAAGGTGGGGTGGGGAGGGTAATGAGGAGGGATAGCTTTCTTTTCTGGGAATTTTCACTTGGATGGAGGTGGGAGGAAAAGGGAACTTCAGTGGTCTGTTTTTCCTGAACTCGGGCAGCGCTTTGTAAGTGGCACAGGACTGTCATTTCAAGCTGGACTACTGCTGGCCCAAATCCAAAGAGATTGGCCAGAAATCAATCATCTTTGGAAATGCAGCATGATGCAGATATTCAGATGCCCAGAGGAGCCAAGCCCAGCTAAGCATAAGGCCACCTTTTAGAAGTCAAAGCAGAGCTGGTGGTCTGGTTTCTGCCTATTGCCAGGCTGGCAGAGTGAAGACTGCCCCAAGGCCCTACTCCATTTCCTTCTCCTCCATGGAGGACTCTCTGACCACTCCAGCCCACACGGGGGACTCTGGAGCCTTATTGCCCTTGGAATCTGTCCTATACTATTTTGCAGTTTATTACAAACAGCCTTAAATTGATCTTGTGAATAAAATGAGGCCATGGATATGAAAGTTCCTAGCACAGTATCCAACAAGACTTTGTTAATCCACCCCGCCACCCCTGGAAAGATAGTCCTGGCCAGAACACAGAATTAATGAAAGTGGGGCCATTAAGGGCAGGTGACTCAGCCCTTCTTCTCATCTGTTATGGCATACAGGCCCTAACAAGAAACGTTCTCCTCTAGATCCAGGAATGGTTGCTGCTATTGAAATAATCCAGATGGTATGAATTATAGCAAAAGCCTTTATAAGTGGGCCCATTATTATCCAGATTTGAATACACATGTTAGTAGAAGCTATGTGGCCTGAATGTTTGCTGGGGTATTTGAAACACTGGTTTCTGAGGAACACATATGAGTAAATAGGGGGTGGATTATTAACTTAACACGTATATTAAAGTCAGAGCCTACTTATTGAAGCAAAAATAAAACATTTTAAAATTACAATAATACACACTTGTAAAAATTCATATATAACAGAAGTTAATAAAATGTAAAGTGGATGTTCCTTCCCTCCCGTCCACCTCCCTCCCAATCTCACCATTAATAATTTGGTCAGCCACCCTCCAGTGCAGGCATGGAGGGGGTGGGGCTGCAGAGGCAAACAGGACCAGCAAGGTCCCTGCCTCCATGGGGCTTACATTCTAGTGGGAGGAGACAGACCACAAGCCAGCAAACAAATAAACAAATAAAACCAAGCCTGGGAAAGTTGCTTTATATATTTGGAAGTGGGATCCGAATGATGAAAAAGAATCAGAGTCTTGAATCCTTGTGGGAAGAGCCTTCCAGGCAGACTGAAGGGCAGGTTCAAAGAGCCAGAGAACAAACAATGGGGCCACTAAGGCTGGCACCTTGTGTGCCAAAGTGAGAGTTCCAGGAGGGGCATGGGGGCCAGGTCATGCAGGCACGACTGGGTAGGAAGTTCAGTTTCATGCTAAATACAATGAGAGGCCATTTAAGGTTCTTAATTGGGGAGGGGGTGGGAGGGCTGGGGAGCAGAGAGGATCTCATTTTCTTTTTTTTTTTGGTGAGGAAGATCGTCCCTGAGCTAACATCTGTTGCCAACCCTCCTCTTTTTGCTTGAGAAAGATTGTCCCTGAGCTAACATCTGTGCCAATCTCCCTCTATTTTGTATGTGGGTCACCGCCACAGCATGGCTTGATGATGGTGTAGATCTATGACTGGGATCCGAACCTGTGAACCCAGACTGCCGAGGTGGAGCGGGCCAAACTTAACCACTATGCTCAGGGCTGGCCCTGAGGATCTGATTTTCATTTTTGAAAGACTTTGATGTAGTGGGGGCAAGAATGGAAGTCTGCAGACAGGGTGGAAGAGATTCATTCACACAGACACACAAACATATAGAGTTTAAGATATATACATGTATACTTTTTCTGCAACTTGTTAGTGGTGCACATTTTTAGAACTCCTTTTTGAAATTATGTTCAGAGTCAGTTTACTGTCTGTCTTAGAAAATCAAACACATCTTGTTTTTTGACCTTTCCCTATCCACCCAAATGCAGTAACTTAGTTGGAAAACACAGCTTTGGCATTTTAACATGGCTCCAGAATGTGTTCATCAGATTTGGCTCTGAATAACTTTTGTACTGTTCCAAAAATCAGATTTATTATCAAAGAAAGAATTCTTTTCAACAAATTCAGTGCCTACTGGTGTGATACCTTTTGAGCAGCATCATTTGAATATGTATACAGCCTGCCAAAGTGACTACTTTGAAATGACATTCATGTGAAGTTATGTTCATTTATTCACTAACTAATTATTGAGCACTAACCACTAAATCCGAGGCACTGTGTTAGGCAGTGGGGACACATCAGTGAACAAGCAGACAAAATCTCTGTTCCTGCTGGGCTTACATTCTAGCAAAGGGAGAAGGACCAAACAAACAAACAAAATGAGTAAACTCTATATTATGGTTAAAGATTATATAAAAGCAAGGTAAGAGAGATTTCGAAAGCTGGAGGGGGTTCCAATTTTAAACACATGTAATGTTGTCAGGTTGGGCCTCACAAAGAAGATGACTGGGTAGACTTGAAAGAGGAGAGATAAGTAATATAGATGTTAAGGGGAAGAACATTCAAACAGAGGGAATAGCTAGTGCAAATGCCCTGAGGCAGGAATGTGCCTAGCAAGCTTGAAGAACAATGAGGCGGCTAGTAGTTGAGTAAGGGAGAGAGTTGTAGTACATGAGGTAAGGAGATAGAGGGCAAGTCATAAGAACTTTGCAGCCATGGAAAGAATTTTGGCTTTAACATTGAGTGAGGGGAGCCAAAGCAGAGAAGTGGCATGATCTGAATTGCATTTTAAAAGAATTACTTTGACCACTGTGATAAAACTAGACTATAGAGGAACAAGGGTGGAAATTTTAATGCGTTCTGGAAGACAACACCACTTGATAGTCACATCCCCTTAATTTTGCTTAAAGAAGCAAAAGCAGGCAAAGTAAAGCATTTAAAAGAAAAATTCCAGATTACATCTTTACCCTTTATCTTTCCTTACCATAGCAAAGTTCTATCAAGCCCAATTCCTCTAGCCCTGGGCTAAAAGTGTCCTTAGACTATTTTCAGGCTGCAGCCAAATTCTTTACCTGTCCTGTATATCAGTCAGGATCTCCTTAGCTGCCAGTAACTGAACACCTGACCCACAATGGCTTAAGCAATCAGTCATTTACGCTCTCCCACCTGAGCAGTCGGGAGGTCTGCAAAGCCAGGGCAGGGTAATTTAGCCATTCAGTGACGTCTGGGTTCTGGATTGCCTTTCCCGTATTGCTTTTCCCGCTTTCCTCTCATTGATGCAGGATGTGCCACCACCGCTCCAAACATGTCTTGCTCCCTGGAGGATGGCCAAGGCAAGAAGTAAGGAAAAGACTTCTTATGGGCTCTCAGGGACAAAACCCTCCCCCTGAAATCCCCTACCCTCTACTTCCCAATATGTACTCACCAGAATTAGGTTACAAGCTCAGCTCCTAAACCAGTCATTGACAAGGGGGACACAGTACCAAGACAGGTGCAGACCAGTGGTTCTCAAAGTGTAATCTGAGGAAGCCTGGGAGGGGGATCCCCAAGACCCTTTCAGGGAGTCTGCAAAGTCAAAACTATTTTATTATAATATTAAAATGTTATTTGCCTTCTTTACTCCCATTCTCGTATGTTTTCCAAAGGCTACCTGAAATAGTGCAACACATTGAATGCAGCAGATATGAAAACCAAATTGCCTTTCATTAAGCCACACATTAAAGACAATTGCAAATTTTTAAAGTAATACCACTCTTTCTACCTTTTTTTGGAACATATTTTCCATAAAAATGTGCTATTTATGTTGACAATTTTTATTCTTTATTATTTTTTTAAATAACAAATATTTTTAAATTTCTCAGTTTTAATTTCTAGTATGGTAAATGTCAACAGAAATAACCCACATAAACAAAAGCTCTTTGGGGCCCTCAATAATTTGGGGGAGTGGAAAGAGGGTCCCGAGAGCAAAAGATTGAAAACTGCTGGTTTATTCAGACAGATGTGATTCACCCTTGGAGCTGGGGGCGGGGCCGAACTCTCCGGAGCTCACTTCAGCCCGACCCAAACCTTCTTCAAATCAGACTGTTAGCGTTAGATCGCAACAAGGTGTGCCAGACGCTGCTTACTGAATTGACTGATCTCAACTCTTCTAGCTAATCGGAGAGCGAGCTCTCCCTTTTTGACTGTGAGGAGGTGAAATGGTCAAAAAAAAAGAAGCTTTAAGTGTTCTTTCAAAGAAAAACTCATGTTAAGTTGCTTCTTAAGATGGAAAGGGGTGTGGGATATTTGCTATGAAATTTCAAAGGCCCTCTCGGGAGCTGGGGTAACCCCCTCCCCCCATCAGCAGTCTGGGTTAGGGAGAAAAGTAATCATTGCAATAATTGGTTTCTTCCTCCCCACCAGCCCTGCACTAATAGCGTCCTTATAATGATGGGCCCTAACGGCCTGTTTGGCTGTCATTCACCTATGCTTGACGGCGTCTGGCCGGCCTCCTGATCGCTTAGGCCAAAGGCAATGAGGAGGATTTCGTTGGACTCCGAAGTTGTCACCATGGCGGGCTCATTTTCTCTCCTTGCTCTTTCATCCAGGACTGGGGATACGTGCGTGTAAATCGGGAAGGGAGCACTCCTTCCTCTCTTGCTCTTCAGAGTTAATATTTCTTATTCTCATCTCATACTATTTTAGTTTCATAGTGCTCTCAGGAGCCTCCTTAAGATACTAAACCTGTTTTTCCCCTCTTGAGTAACTCTCTTGGCTTCACTTAAAAAAAAAATCCATCAAAGTACATCTTTGTGTTTATAACTCAACTCATATGCCTGCCATTTCTCCATCTGATCTCTTTCCTCCCTCCGGCCTCTTTCCTTCCCTGGAGAATTTCAGGCTGACATGGAGCAGGGGAGGAGCCGGCCTGACCCTGGCCACGGGTGCAGGCTTACCGTTTCTTTGCACATATTTTGCTGGGTGGGTGTAGGGCATTTTTGCATAAACCTCTGGTTCACGAGTGCCATTTCTTAGTCTTCCCGCTGTCTGCTGCCCAGGTCCGTTTCTTTCCCCTAATTTAACAGGTAACTTTCTCCCGGTTGGGTTGTTTGCCTCCACGATTCCCGACACCTGAACCTCCCTTCCCCTGGGCCTGACCTAATTCTGGGTGCCGGCTGCTGTTTGGTTTATTTCTCCACTTTTCCAAGTGCACTTGGCTTTTCTAGGCGCTTCACTTTTGCTCCTATGGGTGGGCGTTGGGGTTCACCGCGGCTCGGAACACGTGCTTTAAAGCAGCCACGACCCCCTTCCCCCACGGAGCCCTGGGCCCCGAGCTGGGCAGGCTGAGGAGGGGGCGGGGAGCAGGGCCCGGCCGGGTGAATCACAGGGCGTAACAGGTGCCGCAGCCGCAGCTGCGCCCGCATCCCGCTCGGGCTCTGGGGATAAGGTTTTCTTTTTCTCTGGGTTTTTTTGGAGGCGAGGAGGAGGCTCCGGGGCCCCCACCGGACCAATGCAGGCCGCGGTTGTTCATCGCCTAGCAACTGGCCGAGCCAATGGGAGGCGGCCGGGCCGGCGGCGCCGGCGGGCGGGGGCGGGGTGGGAACCTAGCGAACCTGCCGCTGCGGGGGAGGCGGCGGCGAGGGGCGGAGCGGAGCCTGGCGCGGGGCGGCGAAGGCGGGCGCCGGAGGCGGAGGCGGGGCCGGCGGCCCGGGGCGCTGTGTACCGGCGCGCCTCTGCGGGCCCTCGGGGCTGCGCTAGCGGGGCTAGGAGCTGAGCGGTGCCTCCCCGCCGCTCGCGGGGGCCGTGACGGTGAGAGCCTCGGCCCGCGGCGGGGAGTGTGACGCGCCCGCCCAGGCAGGGGCGACGGCGCCGGGGGTGCCGAGGGCAGGCGGCCGGGGGGCGGGAGAGCGGGCGCGGAGGTGAGCGCCGGCACCTGGCTCGGCGCCCCGCTTCGCTGCCGGAAGCTCGGCGTGGCCGTTGGGGCGGTTGGAGGAGGCGGGCGAGCGTTGACCCCGGTCCCGCCCGGAGGAGGAGGGGGGAGGTAGGTGTCAGCTCGGGGACCGCTCCTGCCCGCCGTCGCAGCGCTGCGCCCACGGCAGGGCTCCCGCCCGGGGAGCCCCAAACCCTTTCGGGGATGGAGAGAGGGTGGCGCCTGGCGTGGGATGACGAGCAACGCGGGGACGTGGAGGGGGAGGAGGGGATGGCGGATTTGGGGCTGCGGTGTCTCCTTAGCAGAGGCTGCGGGCATGCGGGCTTCGGGGTTTGTTAGCGCGAGCCGCAGGAGGCAGTCGTTAGAATGAGTTCCCGGGTGGCCCGTGGCCGCTGCAGGGGAAGAGGACCCTGATAGTGGTCTAGTAACGAGTCTAGGGCAAGAACTTACCCCATCCAAGAGGCAGGCGTGTGTGAGGATATTTTGGTGCAGAATGTTATAATCAAGTACGGTAAACCGAAGTGTGAGCTCTCTGCCGACTTTTGAGCCTATGCTGATCGCCCAGTTATACAAGTCACTTGGGTCCAGGAAATGGAATCTGCTAAATAATTTCAGCATGTGTATGGAATCTGCTAAATAATCTCAGCATGTGTAATATGGGAATCTTTAGCTTATTACTCCATTTCAAGGCCCATAGTTATGATTGCCAAATTGTCATTACTTGCAGCGCTGATAAAGTTCTTGATGAATCTGAGAGAATTGAGATTTCCCTTTTCTGGGCCCCATAAATGGATGAGGACTAGAAGAGTCACTCCTCCGAGGGTGATTCAGAAGTGTAAGAGAAGGGCCTCCTGGACTTAGAAATTGCTGGGCTCCCCTAACAATTCAGCTTAGAGTCTAGGTCTCGAGTTGGCTGTGAGTGATGGGTGCCTTGGAACCCTTTATGCCTCAGGAGGGATTGGTTTACTGTTCAGGTAGAAGAACATTCTGGCAGCCTTGATCCTAAACTGGAAAGGTAGATATGACTTGACACGTTTAGGTGACTGAATAGAATTTGAAAAGACTTAGAGATCTGGAGAGAGAAAAAATGCCCTAGAGTTGAAGTCTAACTCAAGCTGTCTTGAAATTTAGAAGAAGTTAGAGGTAGATTTATGAATTTGGATTCAGTCAGCAAAACAGTCTGTCAGATCTCCTATCCTAGAGCTGTCATAACCTACACGCCTAGGAAGCTTAGGTTATTCATTCAGATTTAACAAGTAAAAGCTAATAACTAATTTGACACGGTTCTGCCTGCTGTCAATGAAACTTTCTCAAACAAAATGGTTTTTTGAAAAGAGGATTAGGAACTGATAGTTCAAATGAAGGCTCTTTGAGTGACTTGCTGGGCCTCTTGAGCTAAGTCATTTTACACCCTTCTTCCCTTCTCTTTCCCCATCTGTACAATGAAGATAATAGAGCCCCAGGATTAAGTAACAAGGGAAGCAGCTTGAAGATAAGTGCAAAGACTTAGTTATTCTAGGATGAAATGTGAAGATTTCCTCATAACACATTGCGCCTGTGACGAGACTTGTTAAAGCACATTGCGTTCCAAGCACGCTGAGGCCGTATATGAGAAAATGAAAATGTTAACTGTTCCAATGATTTGCCAAAGGTCTCAAGGCGAGCACAAAGTCAGAGTATATTCTTGGATTCTCCAAAAACTTGACATAGCTGATCTTTGACAAGCTGGCAATGACACAGGTTTTGATAAAAGCAGACAGATGAGTGCCTTCTATGGAGTATGCACTTAGAGATGAAATGATACTGAATGATGAGAAAGACACTGCCCCAGAATTGTGTGATTTTAATTCATTTCACATGCTTAAATTGGTGCAATTTCAAAGCTTTTTAAGTGATAGTTTTCCATGTGTTTTATAATAGTTGTGAATATGCCTTATTGGTCTGACTGTTTGCTCAGGACACAAGGGATTTTGATACTCTGTCTTTGCTGATGCTGATCATGATTAATTGGTAATGACTGTACAAGTTATCTTGAATTCACAAGTTTATGGGATGGGATAGAATAGAGAAGCACACCATTCATTGTTGGTAATGGAAAACAACCTAAAAATCTTTACTTTTGAGAGTGAGTCAGTATTGTATGGTACCAGCAGAGTACTGAATTATGCTTTAATAATTTATTCTTTCAGTAAACATTTATTACACACTAAGCTGCTACTTGTCAGACCTGAGGATTAAAAAGGTGAATCTTGCCTTGAGTTTTTTTAGGAAACTTACGGTGTAGTCAGGGAGAGAGCAAAAATAGAAAATAAAAATTGCAAATAAGAGAAGGCTTTAGAAAAGAGAATTTCAGCTGTGTCTTGACAGAGGAGAAGGAGTTTACCTGATGAACACATATTAGCATGTTCTGCAGCAGTATACCATTGGGGAAGTACAGGTGGTTTGGTTGGTGGAGCCAGGTGGCCTGGGTTAGTGATAAGGTTGGTGAACAGGGCTATGACCTTTGACCAGTAGGTGAAAGGGAACCTTTAAAAGGTTTTATCCAGCAGAATTACATTTGATTTTTACTTGAGAAGGGTATTTCCACTCAAATCAGTAAGTTGAGTGATCTGAAAGTGTTCTTAACATAGACCATCCAAATAATAGCAGAGAGACAACAGCCCTACACAGCAATTAAAGACTTGAAAAATATTTTATTGAAGCCCCCAGAGACCTTACAAGAGCGGAAATGATTATTCATGCAACAAACCTTTATGGAGTATTTTCTACTTTTAGGATTAGAGGAATAGGGATACAGAGAGAAATAAGATACAGCTCCATTTTCAAGCAACTTGCAATTCAGTAGGAGAAATAACAGTTATAATGCAGTGCAGAATCTGAGTGTCATAAGAGGCATAAAAATGTCAGGCCCTAGCGATGAATGATTCTGAGATGAGAGGAGACACAAATTATTTTTCAAATTAAAAATAAGTTCTTAAGTAGAAATTAAACTGCAGCCAGTTAAACAAATAACAATTTTAACTGTAATATTTACAGGCCTCATCTGTTAACCTTGCTTCACACATTCCCCTCCCTCCCTCTGAGTCAGATGTGGGGTTTGACCACCATATCACCAGCTGTGACCCTGGGCGAGTTACTCCTTGCCCTTATCTTCTCTTTGCCTTAGGCAGGTCATTTGTAAATTAGGGATGATAATACCTACTTCATAGGATTGTGATGATTAAGTAAGAAAATATGTAAATATCCAGAATGGTGCCTGGAAAAATAGCTTACATTTATTGAGCATTTAATAATATTTCTATTTGATATAAAAATACTGTAATTGAATAGGAACTAATTTAAGGACAGGATGTTTTTTAGTCACTAGTGGATCAATCCTTGAGCATCTAATAAAGCCTCGACATTCAGAGAAGCTAAATTATGTAAAACTAAGCTTCTTAAACAAGTGATGTTTGTTTATTATCTCCTTTTCTTATTTGCTGATCACTTTCCTGAAATCCAATTTCCATTTTTCCCCCTCAGCTTTGTCGTGAAGTCACTAATCACCAAATCCAACATATTTTTCTATTCAGATCTCACCCTTCCTCTGGCATTTGCTGTTGTTCATCACCCCCTCCTTCCTTGGCTTTCCTAAAGCCTCCCCCCGACCCTTAATCTCCTACACCTAGGTCACCTTCACTTACTTGTAAATGTTGATCTTTAGGGTTCTTTCTGCTGCCCCTGTTTTCTGTGTGGATTCAACTACCAGGTATATGCCTATGACTCCTAAATCTACCCTGATGTCTCCTGACCTCCAGGCCCTAGAGTTTAGCCCCATTTGATTGTCTCATGGGGTCATCTCAACCCAATGAATTCTACACTGAGAGCATTGTCGCCACACACTTAACCAGACCTAGTTTTGTTAACCTTACTCCGCTGTTCTCTTTGTCTGACACTATTATCTGTCTAATACCAAAGACAGATTTTTACATGAGAGAATCAATACCTCCCTTTTGTGTTCTTGTCACCCAGTTTGTCAGTCCAACTTCTGAAGTATTTATCTGTCCTTCACTATCCTCATTGTCACTGGCTAAGTTAGCCAGCCCCTGACCATTAATTGCCCAGTTTGCTATAATATTTTTGTACCAGGGCTGCTGAAACAGGCTGCTGGTACAATATTAATGTTACTTTGGAAACATTAAGTTGGGAGGAGATTGCCAGAAGAATGTTGTTGTAAAAGAATTGTAACACTATTTATGATTTTAAAACTATATAGAGTTTAGTGAGTGGCCAGTAGGTACTTATAATGCAAGATGGGTTCCAGCCATTGCTTATTTTTTTTTTTTTTCCTGCTGAGGAAGATTCATCCTGAGCTAACATCTGCCAGTCTTCCTCTATTTTGTATGTGGGTGGCCACCACAGCATGGCTGCCTATGAGTGGTATAGGTCCACACCTGGGAATCGAACCTGGGCCACCAAAGCAGAGCACACTAAACCAGCCCCAATTGGTTATGTTTTTTACCTGAGAGTTGGTAGTCTAGGTTATGAGGGTCCTAGTCTTGAGTTTGTCAGTTTATTGTAATCTGGCTGTCTCTGCTTTTCTATGTAAAAGATGGCACCCTCAAAAACATTAGTCTTTGTATTCTGTATCCAAGTTTTAGAAATATCCCTCTACATAGGATCTAGCATGTAAAAGCAAGAAGACATCTTAGAAATCATCAGTAAATACACCCCATCATCAGCTGTGTTATTTTCTAATGAGACGGGCACAGAGAATTTATATCATTTGCTCAGGAGACTTGTTTGAGTGTTAAGAGGAGGCCAGGGTCTGTGAGGCTTTGGAATGATAAATAGCTAGTTTTTATTCTTGCCTTCCAGGTTAAATAGCTGGGTTTTTATTCCCTCCTTCCAGGTTTGTAGCTCGGTTAAGTTACCTAATCTCTCTGAGTCTCAGATTCTTCCATCAATAAAATAGGGTTATATCTACTCCTTCCTAGGGCCACTGTAAGGATGAGCCACATCTGGCACACAGGAGAGGCTCAGAGTAGTAGTTCTTCTCTCCTACCAGTAATTAGCTAGTACAGGAGTTCTTAACTCCCCATCCACAGATGATTTGTAAATCTGGGGGTGGCTTCATGGATCTTCTGAAACTGTAGGCCAAACTGCCTGTTTTTGTACTTATAAGAGGGGAGGGTCATTGGTTTTGGATTCTGTGACCCAAAACAGTTTAACCCCTGAGTTGGCAGTAGTCAGGCCTAGGGCCCAAGGCTCTTGGTGCCTCATAGCTAGACTGGGTAGAATTTAGAATTTTTTGAAATATTTGAGGAACAATATCTATGTAAAAAAATTTTTTTTAAGGACTTCAGGTGCAAAGAATTAGATTCCTTATAATCTTTGGCCCATGACACGTTCTCATAATTGGTCCATTTATTTAGTTCTAACATAATAGGCTTCAACTAACATAAAGCTAGGACCTTGACACTAACCTCTATATAACCACATGGGCCCCTCCATCCCTTTTCCTACTTCCCTCCCCTGAGGCAACTATTTACTGCATCTTATATTCATCCTATGTGTAAGTTTTCCACACATACATACATGAAAACTATGTATGTTACGTACCCTATCTTCTGAGACTTTTTTCACTTTATAATGCTGAAATTCATCCGCTTAGTGTTATATTGCTGAGATTCATCTGTAGTGTGTCACTGAAGGTTTCTGCTGCATAATATCCATTTTGCAGATATGTCAGTTTACCCACTTTCCTGTTGATCGGGGTGTTGTGTTCCTCTGCTACTTCGCTGTTGTGAAGGGTGCTGCTGTGTGTGTGCACACCTCTTGGCGTCCATGTGCAAGAGTTACTCTTGGATTTATACCTAGAAGTGGATTTGCTAGGTTGTAGAGTGTATGAATAGGAGATAGGAATTTCAGCTGCCATCCAGTTTTTCAGAGGTTCTCCCCACCCTCCAAAGTTTAATAAACCGTAGCCCGGTATTCTCTAGGACTGTTATTTTCAACCTCATTTTGTACTTTGGAACACTTTTACATTGTTCTTGGAATCCATTCTGTAGCACCCTTAAGTAAGAATTCCTTTTTGGTATTCTGTAATAATCTAAACTGCATAAATAAAATAGTAGTACTGAACCACATTCTATAGAGTACAGCCATGGTCTCAAACTTTATGCATCAGAATCCCGTGCAGGGTCTGTTAAACATTGATTTCTGGGTCCCACCCCCAGAGTTTCTGAATCTGTGGGTCTAAAGTGGGGCTTGAGAATTTGCATTTTTAACAAGTTCCCAGGTCCTATTGATGCTGCTGGTCCTGGGACCACAATTTGAGAACTATAACTGATGATTGAATTTGGGCTCAATCATTGAAAAACTGTTACAGATACATGATTACACTATAACAGAACAGACTCATGAATTATGTTTAGTTTCTTTGTTATTTCCCATTGCCTTTAGTAAATGTTGTTACCTTTTACTTAATTATTTTAGGAATGAAATACCAATAAATGGGAATTGTTGTTTATTTTATTTGGACTTTGCAGCTGACTTTCAACCTTACCAAGGCACTTAAAAAAGTGCCTCTTTTTTGTTCTTAATAATCCTCTGGTAAGACTATGATTGCTGCTATTCCTGTGTGTGCAGTGGGAGAACTGGAAATGGGTGTACTGTCTGAATTGTCATGGTGTTGATTCGTACACTAAATCACCTTGCTACTTCTCTGAGCTGGCACCAATCAAGATTCAATTGAAAGCCCCCTAAGTTGCAGCATGGCTAAAGCATTGGTTCTTGTCTGTCATAATATTACAGTAGCACACCTCACCTTAATATATCATTGAACTTAGGTGGACGTTCTTTCAGCAAACTTTATTTCCTGCCATGGGTCAGTTATGATACCTCATAGCAAAGCGGTGCAGACAGTACGATGACAGGCCTGCTGACCAGGACCTCAGTTCAGGTGGTGGGAGATATTTCATTACAGTTAGATCTGCACTGTAATAGAGTTAATGTAGCATGTTCTGGAAGCACAAAGAGAAGGGAATGGCAGTTCCGGGAAAGCCTGGCAATTTGGATTCGATGTTCACTCGATTTTTCAAAAAATTTTTTTGAATTGCTGTAACATTGAATGTTTTGTCTGCTTTTATATAGCTCCCATTCCAGGTACTCATTTGGAATAGTTACTATCTGATTGTAATTTAGTGTCAAGGTGAGGTGGTAGAGAAGCAAGTACTTGTGTGTGTGTGTGTTCAGGGTGAAAAAGCAGCTCACGTATTGTGTATTCCCTCCTCTCCTACAGTAAAGACAGGAGAGTGTAATAGTTGAATGTGCTGGACTACTAGGGTTTGATTCTTGGCTTTGTCACATTCTAGCTGTGTGACCTTGGGCAAGAAAACTCTCTGGGCCTCCATTTACTCATCTGTAGTAGGGGGAAATAACTGTTGATTTGGGTTATTGTTAGATGGAATGAGTTAATACATGTGAAATGCTTTAAATTTACTTGTTCCAAGTAAATGGTTTATGCTTAATAAAAATTCGGTAGAATCTTATTTGCTACACATGTGGGTGTGAAGACAGTGTGCATGTTCTGTTACAAAAAGTGACGAAAAATTTTTGATATAAATAGCTGTACTCAAGTCCATATTAGGTCCTTTGAGAAATGTAAAAATCATAGATAATGGAACTGAAAAGTCTTTGAAGATAATCTAGTTGGACCTCCTGATTTTATAGATGTGGAAACTGGGACAAAAAAAATAAAAAGGAAATGATGACCAGCTCAGGGTTGCTCAGTAAATGATAGAAGTGGCGCTGAGAACCATAGACCCTGACACTCGGTCTGCGGCTGTGGTAACACCCTGTGCAGCTTCCCTGAAGTGACAGTGCCCTGAAAAAAAAAGTTTAATTGGAGAGCCAAGACCAAAACAGATGAAAACATTAGCAATGAAAAGTCAGTGTGTGGGAGGCCGGTCCCGTGGCTTAGCGGTTAAGTGCGCGCGCTCCGCTACTGGCGGCCCGGGTTCGCATCCCGGGCGCGCACTGAGGCACCGCTTCTCTGGCCATGCTGAGGCCGCGTCCCACATACAGCAACTAGAAGGATGTGCACCTAGGACATACAACTATCTGCTGGGGCTTTGGGGAGAAAAGGAAAAAAAAAAAAAAAGGAGGAGGATTGGCAATAGATGTTAGCTCAGAGCCGGTCTTCCTCAGCAAAAAGAGGAGGATTAGCATGGATGTTAGCTCAGGGCTGAGCTTCCTCACAAAAAAAAATAAAAAAGAGTGTGTAATTGTGTAATGAAATACCAGGTGGTGTGGCATATACCTATGTAGCTGCATGAGCTGCTCTCTGGAAGAAGAGAAATGCACCTTATTAGTTGCTTGAGTCATAAAAGATTGATTAAGAACATTCTTGTTTGAAAAGAATCTTGATACTAGTTATAAATCAAAGCCAGTCTCCCTGCTTCTTTCCTCCCACCAAGGTCAGATGGTAATTGAGTCAGCAGGAGAGTCCCCCTTTGCTAGGTCGGCCGGTACTCTGTGTCTTTACTTTTCACACAGTTGGGGGAAAGTCTGCCCCCACTGGTGGGCTCCATCTGCACAGATGTGCTCCGACACAGCAGGGCATCCGTGCTCACTTGTATGCGTGCATGTGTGGGATAGGGCTAGCAGTGTCATTGATTGGTGGAAAGACTTTATCATTTCTCTAAGTTGATAATTTGCACTAAAGGGCAGGGTTGCTGCTGTCTGGAGTTGAGGTGGAAGTGCTTCCACACACATTGTCTCATTAACTCTGCATAAATTCACGGCCTCTAAAATTTTTACAAAATAATACCTGCTCCTAAAACATTCCAGCTCTGTGAAGGTGTACTGTGGAAGAATGGAAAGCCTTGCCCCTCCCTCACTACGCCCAGCCATCCCGTTCCCCAGGAATGCTGTTGGTAGCAGTTTGTAACTTTTCCAGACCCTTCTCCTAAATGTATTTAGATAGTTTGATTTAGCAAAAACTGGTGATCATACTATTCTCGTTATCTATCACTTCTGTTTTTCATGCTATACATGCGGGTCTACTTCACTTTAATAATCCCAGCGTGTCCCTTCTTCTGGCTGTACCATAGGTATTGGTTTTTAACTGTTTCCCTACTGGTAGATATTTAGATTGTCCCCAGTTTCTTACCATTACAAATATTGCTACAGTCAGCAATGTCCTTATATATCATGCTTGCTCACTTGTATGATTGAATATGTGGTAATAGATGCCTAGAAGTATAATTGATTAGTGGAAAGATTTACACATTTCGTATTTTTGTGGACTGCTAGATTGCAATCTAAAACTGCAAACTACTGACCTCTGGTAAAGTTCTATTTCCCTTGCATAATTGATTATCTGACTAACTCTGGGACATTTGTTTAATTTCTAACCAGTTTTTGCCCAACAGGGCTGCTGCCTTTGTGTATTACAATACTGTAGATTAACTGATTAATCTGGAAATAAATATTTTATATTTTTTTGTTACTCATGCCATTCTGCCACTAGTTTTGGTGTTTGAGAGTGGTGCCATTCATCCCCATTGCCTCTGCTTATCACCATAATTGCCTTTTAAAAACATGGATTTTCTTCTTCATTGTATGAAAAAAGATTCATTTACAAAAAATTTAGAAGACACAAAAAAAGTAAAGATTACCTGTAATATCCATGTGTGTGTGAAAATACATAAAGACAGAGATGAAAGTCTTGCCCTTGCCTCCCTTTTCTTCTCCCCGGGTTGGTCCTGTCTTCCATTTTTTTCTGTTCTTACACAAACTTCCATCTTCATAGAACAGAATTTATACCTATACGTGTATACTCATGTATAGGTTTTTTTTTTTTTTTTGGTGAGGAAGATTGGCCCTGAGCTAACATCCATTGCCAGTCCTCCTCTTTTTGCTGAGGAAGATTGCCTCTGAGCTGACATCCGTGCCTATTTTTCTCCATTTTGTATGTGGGACGCCACCACAGCATGGCTTGATGAGCAGTGTGTTGGTCCGTGCCCTGGATTCGAACCTGCAAACCCTGGGCCATTGAAGTGGAGTGTGCGAACTTAACCAGTATGCCAGTGGGCCGGCCCCTCATATGTAGTTTTTTAAAATTTTTTTATTTTATTTTATTTTTGTGTGTGTGTGTGAGGAAGATCAGCCCTGAGCTAACATCCATGCTAATCCTCCGCTTTTTGCTGAGGAAGACCAGCTCTGAGCTAACATCTATTGCCAATCCCCCTCCTTTTTTTTCTCCCCCCAAAGCCCTAGTAGATAGTTGTATGTCCTAGTTGCACATCCTTCTAGTTGCTGTATGTGGGACGTGGCCTCAGCATGGCCGGAGAAACGGTGCGTTGGTGTGCGCCCGGGATCCAAACCCGGGCCGCCAGCAGCGGAGCCCTCGCTCTTAACCGCTAAGCCACGGGGCCGGCCCTGTAGTTTTTTTTTTTTAAAGACCAAATAAGGTCATCTTAGATATTGTTCTGCAACTTTTTTTTATTGCTTAACAAAATATCATGGAAATCTTTCCAAATTAGTAAAATATCTAATAATAGCTAACTAACATTTATTATGCATTTACCATGTACCCAAGACCCTGTTTTAAGCCCTTTACATGCATAAATTTGTTTAATAAAGTTATTAAATTTAAAACTAAGTTGATTATTTAGCCACATTATAATCCTTTGAGGTAGACTGTTTTTACTCTCCTTTTGCAGATGAGGAAAATGAAGTCCAGAGATTTCTGTTCAGGGCCACTTCCCTTGTAAGGGCTGGAACTGGGGTCTGACACCAGGTGGTCTGACTTTGGATCCTGTGCTTTAACCATTACATCGTACTGTTTCTCACACTGCAGCAGTAGTTAGTTCAAGGACATATATAAGGAATTTAATGTTGCCTCCTGCTCTCTAAGCTACTAAGAGGGTAGCTTTCTAATGGCAAATTCTGGCTTGGAGCTTCCTGGAGATTGTCTCTCTCAACCCAAAGGGTACATGTGAAATAGTTTACCATAATTTGTGTCTTCACGCTGCTTTGTGAGCCTTTGCCCAATGAGCGGTGGTAGGAAATACTGCTTCCTGAGCCTCTCATCCTCCGGAGCAGCAACACAGGACAGTTAAGAGCATGGGCTCTGAAGTCTGGGATGGGGAATATCCCTGGCTCTGCCACTTGCCGGCTGTATGACCTTGGGCAAATTACTGTAGCTTTCTGTGCCTCAGTTTCCTTATCTGTAGAAAGGAAATAGTATGATAACACGTAGTGTTGTTGTGAGTATTGACTTCATAATAGATGTAAAGCACTTAAAACAGCCCCTGGCCCGAGTTTGTTAAATCAGTCCCCTGTATCCTAGGTATACTGTGCTTTTTCACCTGTTAACCTCATTAAATACCCACAGCCACCCTAGGAAGTAGATGGTATCACGCTGTTTTCCAGGTGAGGAAACCAGCTCGGAGAGAGACTTGGTCAGGAGAGGACCGTCTGTCTGCCCCAGGCCGGTGAGGCTGGCGTTGTTTGCTCTGTGCTCCCCGCCTGTGAATCCTCCTCATAGCCACACACTCAATGAGGGGCAGAGGATTAAGGGAATACCACGTTGTGAGTTTCAGCCATTCTGTTATATATTAAAATTTAATTTATGAAGAATTTATTTCTGTGGAAAATATCTGTACTATTGTACCACTCAGATGAAATCATTTAGATTTTAAATGTGTAAAAAGTAGATTTTCCAAGAGGTTGAACTTAGTGCGTTTCTATACTGTGATGCATATGTGAATGGTTTTGTTTAAGGTAGCAGAGGTATTTATAATAGAATTAAAAACTATAATCTCCTTTGGAACAAAATTATAGTAGATGGTGATATTGATTTTTTAAATAACCATAATGTATTTGGTTTTGAGAGTAATAACATCTATTAAAGTATACTGATAACTAAGTTTTATGACTGAATTTGTAAGATAGGACTAATGTTTAAAGACTGAGTTTCAACAATTTTATTTTCTTAACCCAACAATTTGGTAACTCTAACTTTGTGAGATTTTAGCAAAGACTTTAGTTAGCTATTTGTGAAAAATCCTGTGCAATATTTAGAAGCCCACATGGTATAATGTTACTACATTCCTGTGTAATGAAAAACTATTGTTTTCTGACACTTGATTGAAGTTTGTTTTAGAATTCTGATTAGGTAGGCAATGGTGCCTTCTCAAGTTTGAATTTCAAGTGAACTTGAAAAGAACACTTAAAATCCTGTACTGTGTGAAGGAAATCTTGTAATCAAGATACACTTAGGTTTCTGCTGAGCTCTCTCTCAGTGGGTGGGCATGCTAGGAGAGAGTTGGGTGGTGAAGAAGAATAATGCTTTTCTCTAAAGGACTCACATCTTTTGCATCTTTTCCGTTGCTGTTTTCCTTTATCCACTTTTGCTTGCTGGAGTAAACATGTTAATTTATCATCAGTTATATACTTGAGTGTTTGTTGATTATTCCATCTATTAAGATTAGTGGGGGGATACAGAAATGTAAAATGTGTGGTACTTAAAGAGTCTAGCTGGGAAAGATGAAACAAACTAGTAAATATATGGAGGACCTTGAGCATAGAGGTTAGTGGGCTGTGTGGAGGGGAGGATGCTTGAGCTGGGCTTGAAGAAGCATTAGTTTGGGGTAGGTGGAGGGAGAAAGCACAAGTAGAGCACACAGGCTGGAGTGGGTGTGCCATCCGTGGGACTCAGTTCATTTTATAAATATTTACTGAGTACCTGCTATGTTTTGAGAACTGCTGGATACAAAGATGAATACGTTCTCTACCCTGGAGAAGTTCATAAAATAGTGAGGGAGGCATCCAACTATAATAATATGGAGTGATTAATTGTACTACTGGATGATATCATTATCAAAAACTTAGTTGCTTTTATAGTATATGGTATCACTTATGTTTCAGCAGGAGACGTGTAAATTATGGAAGGGACTCGGAAATATATATATATATTTTTAAACTTGTATTAGTTATCTATTGCCGCATAACATATTACTTCAAACTTAGCAGCTTAAAACAACAAGCATTTGTCTCCCAATTTCTGTCGATCAGGAATCTGGGTGTGGCTTAGCTGGGTCCCTCTGGCTCAGGGTCTCCCACTAGGCTGCCTTCAAAGTGTTGGCCAAGGCTGCAGTCATCCCAAGGCATGAACTGGGGAGATCTACTTCCAGACTCACTCATTGGCTCTAGGGGGCCTTAGCTCCTCACTGGCTGTTGGCTGGAGACATTAGTTCCTTGCCACATCGGACTTTCATGGGGCTGCTCAGAACATGACAGCTATGACAGCTTGCTTTCCCCAGAAAGAGGGATCCAAGAGACAGCGAGTGAGAGATGACCCCAAATGGAAGCCACAGCCTTTTTATAAACTAAATTTGGCAGTGAAATCTCATCACTTCTGCTCTATTCTATTTGTTAGGAGCTAGTCACTAAATCCAGTCCACACTTGAGGAGCAGAATAACCCAAAGGTGTGTACACCAGGAAGCAGGAATAATTGGGGGCCATCTTAGAGGCTGCCTGGCCCCAAATTCTACAAGTGATTGATGTATATTAAGAACTTCTGAGTCTTGGGTAGAAGAACCATCCAAGGAACTTTTCTGATGGGAAAAAAAAGACCACAAATGTTTTTGTTAAAGATCTATAAACTTAGTTGTGTTGTTGTCTTAAGATTTACTCTAGGATAGAAAATGGTAAAATGATTTGTTCACTCCCACCCTCATTAAACTTTCTATGGAACTGATCTCATTTCTGGGAATTGTTTTTATGCCTTTTCAAAGCCAAGTGTTCATAAATGAGAAAAAAGCTATTGTTTGTGGCAAGAGAAGAAGTTTACAACTGTGCCTCAATTTAAGTAGTAGATAAATTCTGTTAAAGCTTATATGCTCTGAATGGAATAATTTAAAATGAATTATGGGAACTCAGTCTTTTAAAGAAACCTCATGGAAATCTTTATTCTACTTTTAACATATATAGATAGATTTGCGTGTATATACAGTGTTGAGAGGTTGAATGGTGATAGAGTAAAAAGAGCACAGTTTTGAAGACTGAGATTTGTGTCCAGGCTTCACAACCAATTAGAAATGTGACCTCAGGCAGAGCTGTTAACTTCCCTGAGCCCAAGTTTGCTGTTTATAAAATAGATATATACATGAAAGAAAATACTTTGACATGAAGAATGATAGATTTATGAAACTTACTGAAATCTTCATTTTCTTTCAGAAAGGGTACAATTATATTAACTTCAGTTGTCTCACTGCTCCTCAATTTTCTATCAGGATTCTACCAAGAGAATGCTACTAGATAATTCTTAAGTTCTGCTTAATGATTTTACCCGGAAAAGACAGGGTACCCTTTGCTTGTTTTACACTGAAGTATGTGGCATTGGTCTTTGGGGGGCCCACAGCAGCATAGAGGGAAGCCAGAGTAGTTCTTCAGAAATAGTGAGTAATTGATTGCAATGATTGATTGCAATTTTACTGCAATTAGCAAGGTTTTGTAGTATGAAGACTTATTTGTTGGAATGTACATTGGGAAATACTTGGAACAAGGACGTTTATGAGATGCTTATGTACGTTATCCACCAGGAAGGAACAAAACTATGTCTCTCTGATGTAGGGAATAGGAGAGAAAATTCTTATTTATGGATTACTTTATAGATTTTTTTCTTTAATTTGTTTCAAGATTGTTCCCCAACAATCTTAGGTGAATGAAATGACTTTTCCAAGATATTTAAATTCTTTAATCTTCAAGTTTTGCTCATAAAATTCATTTGTGGATTTGACCATCTTAGAATCTGGGCAGCTACCCTAACCAATGGTGTATGTAGAGAATTGGGGGTTACAGTTTGTTTGAACCAAAACAGGATTCACTGTTAACTTTTTTTCCTTTCTTCTGTGATGAAACTATAGTAACAATGCCAGCATAACTGTTTGTTCTTATATGACTTGTCATGGATGATCATGTTCACTAAATAATGGTTTGCTATGATTTGATTAATATTATATAATATATATATATAATATGGAACTTAATTCTGTGTTCCAGCACCAGGTTTTAATAGAATCCTTCTTGGCTGATTTTGAAGCTTTCAAGTTGAAATGAACTTGTGATGATATTAGATTTATGTAAAGCAGAGATGCTTCTGTTAACTTTTTTCCTTTCCTTTTGAAATTAATATTGACTTATTTAATATCTTGTTAAAAAACAGTTGGCAACCTTTAACAATGAAATTCTTGCTATGATTGAGCCAGAATAGAATACTTTGCTTAAATTAGTTAACGACCAGGATACCTTCTGAGAAATGCTTTTAGGTGATTTCATCATTGTGTGAACATCGTAGAGTCTTCTTACACAGTTCTGTATGGTATAGCCTAGGCTATATGGTACTAATCTTATGGGACCACCATCGTATACGTGGTTCATCCTTGACTGAAATGTCGTTATGTGGCACAGGACTGTACCTTGATTAAGAGTCTTAAGTCTCCTCTCGGAAACACTGGTTGGGTAGCTTTCTTTTGTCATAAGCCTCATGGTATAATTTGGTGCATCATTGAACAGATGAGGATCCATAGAAATTTTTAGATTGTGTGAAATCATATACTGGTAAGTTCTTTGTTTCATAGCACTTCAAAATGGAGTTTTGGTTTTCATTGTGAACATTTAACTAGACTTGAATATTTTGCAGTTATTTATTTATGTTTTTTAGTAGGATAGGGAACAATTCACTGTCTAAACCTGTAGACATTGGAGAGCTAAATTGACAGAGAAAGAGAAACTGATTTAAATTACAATTTTAAAGAATGGATATGTAGTAGACACGTTCTGGTGTTTGATGATCTTTTTGTATGAGGAGAAAAGGCTCTTAGGGCACCATTATGTCTTATTTACAAATATCTTAAAAGAAAAAAAAGGACTTGGGTGGGTGCCTGTTTCCGTTTTCTTCTGATCTTGTCCCTTCCCCAACCTAACAATTACAAAGAATTAACTCACTGCCTAATGTGGTTTTTTTTTGCTGAGGAAGATTCAACCTGATCTAACATCCGTTGCCAATCTTCTTCTTTTTGCTTGAGGAAGATTTGCCCCGAGCTAACATCTGTGTCAGTCTTCCTCTGTTTTGTGTGTGGGTTGCCACCACAGCATGGCTGCCGACGAGTGGTGTAGGTCTGCACCTGGGAGCCGAACCTGGGCTGCCGAAGCGGAGTGTGCCAAACTTAACCACTAGGCCATGGGGCCGGCCCCCTTAATGTGTTTTTATAAGGATATCTATCTCCCGATCTTCTAAGGATTGATGTTTAACTTTTATTAAGAGCATTTTGTTACAGGTTTTAGAATCCCGTCATTTGTACCAAACAGATCTGTGTCTTGATGATGATAACACCTGATATTAATTACATGTGTCGTATATGCCAGGCAGTGTGCTAAATACTTCATGTGCGTTATCTCACTTAGTCCTCAGGGAAACTATGAGGTCAGCGCCATTGTACTGCTAGTTTACCAGTGAGGAAACCAGAGCTTGGAGAGGTTAACTAACTTGCCCAAAGCAGAGCTGGTTTAGAGTAGACTGGTTTATGGTCCCTTGGATCCTGTTTTGCTTAAAGCTACTATCTCTGAAAGCCAAAAGTGAAATCATTGTCTTGGTGCAGACTCAGCCTTCATCCTGCTCGTCCGTTGCTGAAGGCACCCATTTAAGGACAGTGGGAAGTGCAAACTAGTTCAGGGTGCTCTTACCAAGGTACCTGAGTAGAAAAATGGCAAAAGCTCAGTGCTGGACCAGATAACCACCTGTGTATGTGACATCATAACATGTAATATGACATGTCACATCATTTGCGTTAGTGTATATTGTATGCTGCTGTACAACCTAGGAACCATCCTTGATTTCTCCTTTGCCCGTGTTTCAGTCCATCTGCAAGTCCTGAAGGTTCTGTCTCCAGAACACATCCCTAATTTGTCCACCTGTTAGAGCTGTAGTGGAACACTGGCCTTCTTGCCTAACCTATTGCTGTAGCCTCATTTCTTCCAGCCTCCACTATTGGCCACTGTAATCTACTCAGAGGGTAGAGTAGCCAGAGTGATCTGTTTTAAACCCTAAAGGAGATCATGTTGCTTTCCTGCCTAAACTCCTTCAACAGCTTTTCATTGCAATTTAGAGGAAATCAACTTCCTGCCATCTGTCCTTGGTTACGGTGCCTGAAACATACTGGCCTTCCTGATGTGTTTCGTACTTACCAAGTTCATTTCCATCTTGGGTCTTTGTACCTGCTGTTTCCTCTACCTGGGCTGGCTGGTCATTGATCATCTTGTGGCTTACTCTGTATCATTTAGGTCTCAGTTCAGATGTCAGCATCTCAGTGCAGCCCTCCTTGACTAATCTAGATGTCCCCCACCCCAATACTCTCTCTTGTTATTGTGTTTTATTTTCTTTGTAGTTCTCATCACTGTTATGTTAATTTAATTTAACTTATTGCTTGCTTCTTATCTATTTCTACCCCCACCAGCATGTGAATTTCTTGAGAGCAGGGCCTCCCCTGTACTTAGAAAAGTGTGCCTAGCATGTAGTAGTACAGTTAAACATTTACTGAATGAATGAAAATTTTCGTGTCATTTGCACATTACATTGTGAATATTTCCCTGCAATCTTAAATATTCAGAACCCCTGTTGTGAACTCTTGATCCACAGTCCAGATCCACCCTAAAGACACGTATTATTTGGCTTATTAAAAAGTGTAGTTCTTTGAGGTATAACTTACATTTAAAATCTGTGCACTTGACTGGTTGTATGGCTTGATGAATTGCACTAACGTGTGTACCCGTGTGACCCCCCTCAGATCAAGATGTAGAAGGCGCTCATATCCCCCTCCCAGCTGCTCCTCCCTCCCATGGGATAACTTGCATAGTTAATCTTTTTCATTAGCTTCTAACATTTAAAAATTGGATATTTCACATAAAAATCTAGAATTCCGACATCTCCTAAAAAATGGAAAGCTGTGGCAACACAGGACCTGCTTTCTCTTGTGGTCACTGTGTGTCGTAGCTGAGAAGCAGCTGCCCAGGTTTGGCATGTGTTCTCCCGTTTGCCTGCTGTCCTCACTACCCTCCCTCTGTCCTTGACCTTGAAATCAGCTTCCAGTGGCCATTTATAATTTCATTTGAATTTTGTTTTTTATGATGGAGAAATGTTTATTTCTTCCATTTTGTCTATAAAAAAGTGGAAACATGGGGCCAGCCCCGTGGCCTAGTGGTTGAGTTTGGCACACTCTGCTTTGGCAGCCTGGGTTCAGTTGCCAGGCGTGGACCTACACCACTCGTTGGCAGCCATGTTGTGGTGGCGACCCACATACAAAATAGAGGAAGCTTGGCACAGACGTTAGCTCAGGGCGAATCTTCCTCAGGAAAAAAAAAAGTGGAAACATGAATGGTAGGCTGAAAAGGTTATGTGTTTCTTATACTTAGTCCACTTCATTCATATGTATTTCTGGCCTTTCTATATATTTGTTAGCCATCCTAATTCTGTGTTTAAAGGTGGCACAGTGTTCTATTGTATAAATGTGTCGTTTATTTAACCAGTCTCTTACTGTGGGACATATAAGTTATTTCTGGTTTTTTGATATTGTCAATGGGTATTGTAGATGAGTCTTTATACAAATCATTATCTTATTGGGGTAAAATTTTAGAAATGGAATTTCTGGATTAAAATATATTTTCATTTATAAGACTTTTGATACATATTGCCAAATTGCTTGGTAGTAGTAGAAATTGATGTGATCTTTCTGGAGAGTGGTATACGGGAGTATTCATTTTCCTACATCTGTGCCAACACTGGGACTTGTAATTAAAAAGAACAATTTTGGGGGCTTGGGGGGGTGTAAAAGGGGTAAAGGGGACATTTGTACAGTGACAGATGGAAACTAGACTTTTGGTGGTGAACACGATGTCATCTATACAGAAGTCGAAATATAATCATGTGCACCTGAAATTTATATAATGTTATAAACCAATGTTACCTCAATAAAAAATAAATTAAAAAAAAGGTTTTGCTAATATATTTAGTAAAAACAAACAAAAAATGAGAGTGATGGCCAAGAAGTTTTTCATCTTTTCATCTACATAAATAAGAATTGTACTTTACTTTAGAGGATATAATATAGAAATGTTTATTACTTAGTATGATGTTGTACCTTAGATTTATATTGTGAGTCAAATCATGCACCATGTACTTTGTGTATGAAGTAATGTGAATACCTTAGTAGAACTTGAAAAGCCTTTAATCTTGATCCTTTCACACACATACACACACACACACAATTATTATTGAGCTCTATCATGTTCTATATGGGAGTACTTGCGAGTAAATAATGCAAAATCCTTCTGTTTTGAAGGACATACAACTAATTCTTATACACTGGTTTTATATTTGCTTTCATATTTTTAGTTAGATGCTATTATTCTATGCTTTGCTTTTTAAGGAGATGCCTACATAGAAGGGTGGCAGCAGCTGGACTAAATGTTTCCCTGCTGAACTGGTTCCTCAGGTATCCTGGCTCGGGCAATTGCTATGGGAGATTGGATGACTGTTACAGATCCAGGTCTGTCTTCAGGTAACTGCGTCTAAAGTAATTGTAAACTAAAGCAGTAATTGTAAAGGTGAATTTTTCAATGAAACTATAAAGTAATTACCATAAATATTGAAGATGTGACTAGAGAGAAAGAGAAATAGTTGTGAAATATCTAATTTTCATCTTCAGAAAAATTAACAGAGAGAGCTAAGAATTGTGCCATGATTCCTGGGGTTAAATGCTTTGGATGAGTAACAGGTTACTTGATATTATTTTTGAGGGAAGTTTTCATACATTTGAAGTAAATTCATTGGCTACTTTAGTACATTTCTCTGACTTACTCCTTTAATCACATAAACTTTAAGTGGCGTAGACAAGTGGTTTTTGTCAGTTATTTTTATAAATCTGTAGTACTGAAAGTAGGGTAATATGTTGTAGCTTAACATGCCTACTAAGAGCACCACTGTATAGTTGTATCTTTTTGGGGAAAAGTATATGGTTTTCATATAAAAAATAGCTTTGTCCTAATTTGGAAATACTTAAAAATATTTATATAATTTAAGATCTTTGGTAATGGAGATTGTTTGGTTTGTATGCATTTTTATAAATTATTCACTTAAATGCCTTTTATTGATTCTTTCAGAAAGCAAAAATATCTCTCAATATACCTCAGAAACAAAGATGTCTCCATCAAGTTTATACTCACAGCAAGTGCTATGTTCTTCAATACCGTTATCAAAAAACGTGCACAGTTTTTTCAGTGCCTTCTGCACAGAACAGAACATTGAACAGAGTATTTCATATCTTGATCAGGTAACATGTTTTTTTGTAAGAAGCAGTAGCATAAATCATGTTATATAATAGAAAATATTGAAGTTATGAGAAAAACACTTGTCGAGCACCAGTTTATGTATTGTCCTGGGACTCATAACACTAGATTTGCAGAGGACCTTGGTGATCATCTAGTCTAGATACAAGATAAACGTTTTTGTCTGGAGCGTGTTGGCCTCCCTATCACCCAGGGCTCCTCCGCTGGGAGTCTCACCCTGTTTTACTGATGCAGACCGATGCTCCAGGTCACAGGTGGTGGCAGAATTGAGGCTAAAAGAGCCCAGTTCTCTCAATTCTTTGTCCTTTGTGATATTTACTATTGACTTAACTATCTCAGGCTAGTTTTCTTTCTTTCTCAGAAAAGATTTCTGTCTTTTGTTTCTTTACTAAATTGTCTGGTAACCAACTTATAGGAAAACATTTTCTTTTACCAGGAATTGACTACTTTTGGTTTTCCTTCATTGTATGAAGAATCCAAAGGTAAAGAGACAAAGAGAGAATTAAATATAGTTGCCGTTTTAAATTGTATGAATGAGCTACTTGTACTTCAGCGGAAGAACCTTCTAGCTCAGGAAAATGTGGAAACACAGAATCTGAAACTGGGAAGTGATATGGACCATCTACAGAGCTGCTATGCAAAACTTAAGGTAGAAATTGTGTGGCAATCTGTATTTCAATGCCATTATTATGTAATTTGATACTCTAAATTTTATTTATCAAACAACTTTTAGGGTTAATTTTTTTAAGTTTTTGGGTTTTTTAAACTGATAAGTAAAAGCGAACTTAATTTGTGCAGATCAGTCCTGCTGCTTCCTAATATCTATATTGAAGGCATTGATTTTATGAACTGTTTAGTGACTTGTTGAATCTATAGAAAGATTAGGACATATTTATATCTGAGAAAAGTAAAATGTGACCCACTCCATCCAATCTTGCTTAATAAAATAAATACTTAATTTAAAATAGTCTCATTGTGAAAAGCTGCATCAGTTAATTCCAAAAAAAAATTCTTGAGGGCATCTGTGCCCAGGTTGCTAAAGCTCAATACCAAAAGCAGGACGGACAACTTCTAACTCGTAGAGGTCCCCGGAGCTCTAGGGAACACCTAGAGGAATGCTTTTGTGAACTTGCTTGTTTCTCTTAACAAAGGAAAATTTTTCACAGACCATTGACCTGCTACCTTAAATGATAGAAAATTTGTTGCTGGCTTCTGCTTTTCTTTCTTTCTTTTTTTTATATTTTCCTTTTTAAAAAAATTTTTATTCGAGAAGGAGAGAGAAGAAGGTGTTCAAAATCACGGTATGGCAGGGACTTATATTATGATTGTATGTTATGAAGGATGTAATATCATCAAGGCAAATTTTTTTCTAAAGATACTTTTCTATGTTGGGTTTTCTTATTGGTGAAAATAAAAGCCTTTGAATCTGCATACTCTCAGAAGATCAACTTCCTTTTAGTTTTTCATCTGTTGGCCCATGCCTCTCTACTTATTTTTCTTCCTTTGTATCCTCTCCCCACCATCTCCCTCCGAGAACAGATAGCAACAATATAAAAAACAAAAAAAAACCCACTCAGCATCTTGAATCACTAAGCTCTATTGGAGAATAACAGGCTCTCTCAGTGTAATATTTTAAATCCTCTGGTAGGAAGTGTACTGTGGAGAAGTGGACTAGAGGTGGTCCGTCTGTGAACACTGAGAACATTTGGGGATGGATTGAGGGGCATCTTAGCTCTTCAGCAGCACTGCCCACCAGCCTGTCATTGCCTGATGCTGTCATTGCCTGATGCTGTTTTATGTTGTCTTCTGAGCTCATAGACAGTAATAACAGTAGGTTTTCTCTTTAATAATATTTTTAGGTTTTTGTACATCCTGTATGCCAAAGGGATAGAGATTATCCAACTATGTATCTTAGCTGACTGGAGAACTGTGGTGAGCTGGAGTGGGTAGTTGGTACCCTCCAAGCTTATACAAAGGCTGTGAGTTGTGGGTAATACTTGAATCTTAATCAGAGAGACTTATGGAAGGTCTTATGAATTAGATTGACCCAGAGTTGTAAACCCTAGAAGGCAATAATTCTGCAATAAAACTTTTGATATCTGTGTACCCTTGGCCAAGTATCTCGTAAGTAGCTGGTGAGTAATTGTGTAATGATCTTAGTAATCCAGGGTTACCGAGCCTTTCTTCTACGGAGTGATCACTTATTAGGACTGCCCAGAGAATAAAGTGTTTTCCAGACTATCTTCTAATTTGGGCTTTGACCTGGATCAGAATCAGGTATTTTTTTGTGGACAGAAATGTGTGTTCATTGGGAAAAGTTGCTGATCTATCCCTGAAGAGTTTCTAGAACCAGCATATGATTCATTCAGTTTGTTGAGCAAAAGTTATTGAGTATTTATGTGCTAGGCACTGGGTTTCAAAGATGAGTGAAACCCAGTCCCTGCTTGCGGGGAGATTGCAGTCCAGTGGAAAGAGGCACATAGAACCATGATTGTTAGCTTCATTAATTGTTTTTGGTGTGGGAGGTAAGGGAAAGCTTCTTGATCTGGAATTTGAGGAATGAATAGAAATTTGCTAGTGTTTGGAAAAGACATTATAGGCAGAGCGGATAACCTGTATAAAAGCATGGAGGTATGAAAGCATTTTACTTTCAGGTGACAGTAAATAGCTCTGTAGGGGCTGAAGTATATGATGTATGATGAAGAGTGGTAAGAAGTGAGGCTGGGACCCAGGTTTCAGATGATATGAAAGGCACTGTACAGAGACCCAGAGGCACTGAGAAATGTAAACAGGAGGAAGGCATCATGTAAATATCACTCTGGCAGTAGGTGGAGAAGTTATAGTTCTATAGGGATGCAGATTTGTATTTGGGATGGAGGTAGGGGGCTCAGAAGGCCTGGTGGACAGGACAGCTGTTAGCAGGCCTTAGCAGTTGCCCAGGCCAGAGAGCTTTTGGACTTGAACTAAAGTAGTGCCGATGGGGATAGTAAGAGTGAGATATGAAGAGAACTTAAGAGGTAGAAGGGGTAAAATTTTATGAAAAATTTGAATTTGGGGAATAAGAAAGTCATTAAGATACCATCCGAGTCTCTGTCTTGAGTTTACTGAGGATGATGGTATGATTCACTGAGATAAGAAATGTAGGAGGAGGGTCTGCAGGGATGATAATGAGTTCAACTAAGGCATTGATAATCTCTTGGAGTGAATCTCCGATTTGACATATGGAACATATCAGCTGTGCTAGCGCGTTTAAGTTTAGCCATGCCAAGTGGTCTGGCATGATAGGAAGTTTTAAACACTCCAAAAAAGAGGATGCCAGAAATTCTGACAACCTTAGAATTATCCAAGTTATATTCCTAAATTTTCTGTATCTTCTTGAGATCCGTTGTTACAGATATTGTCCAAGTTGTTGTTTGTGGCTAGTTATGACGTAACTTGAGTGCCTTTCATAAAGATAAGAGGATTTAAAAAATATTCCAGTCGTCTCATGCAGAACTTGGCGCAGTTTCTCAAGAAATGTATGGAATGAATTGAAAGTGAGCATTTTATCTCATACCGACCCCAGGGTTGCTGCCATTCCTCTCTGGGAAAGGTCTTCACCAGTTGACCGCCTGCAAGGGAGAACTGGTGTCTGGCTATTGTCCTGCCCTTTTTGACCTGAAGGGTTGCCACTTTGCTTGGTCACCCGTCTTCTTCAGACTTAGCTCTGAATCACTTTTGGCTCTTTCTCAAAGAGTGTTCTATAAAAGTGTTAAAAAATATTAAAAAGAAATTTTAAAAATGTCCAGTGGCAGCATCGCTGGACTAAGTGACGAGCCTTTCAAGGGATCCACTTTGAAGCGCTTTTGTATATACGTTAAAAAATTTGGTATTTAAATTTAAATAAATTTTGTAACTTTATAGTATTGAGCTTTATAATAATTGCTTTAAATAAATATTTTATGTGCCATTAAACCTCAATTTTAGGTAACAAACCCTAGTATGTGTAAATTGTTTTTACTAATCTTTTAAGAATTCAGTTGCTCTGAATCCTATGTTAATTTTAATCAGAATTGCATATGGATGTTTTAGGAACAACTGGAAACCTCCAGGAGAGAAATGATTGGGCTTCAGGAAAGAGACAGACAGTTACAATGCAAGAACCGGAATTTGCATCAGCTACTGAAAAATGAAAAAGATGAGGTGAGTTGTCAGTTGTTGCAGATAAAGTTTAAGTGAATTTGTTTGTTTGTAATTTGAGGTGACCATAGGAGCCACGTTAAAATAAGAAAGAACCATTTATTCATCCTGTGTCAAATTGGTATGGTGGACCTCTGTGTACAGTGTTGTATCATATTTAACTGAGAAGTCAGGAACTCCCCGGCCACCCCCTGCCCCAGGTGGACCCATTCAGCTAGTATATTAGTCCATAGCTTGTGACAACCACTGTCCTGTACTGTCCATCCTGGACTCACATGCACTGTCACTTTTTCTCAGGCACAAGGGTGCTTTAAATGCAGATCTTTTTTGTGCTCGGCCATACCTGTACTTAATATCTGGCACACCTCTTCTTGCACTATCTTAAATATTGATGTTGTTCATCCAGTTAAGCAGTTACTTGACTTAATGGAAACAAGAGTTATTGTTTAAAAAAAAACGCAACTCACATTAAAAATCTCATTTCTGGGGCTAAAGATGCTATAATTATAATCACATTTCTGCTTTAGTGGTTACTTAGTATTTGGACCTATAGAGTTAATGCATTTGAAATTAATTTTTAATTTATGTAAGAAGAAAACATGTTTTTATTGCTCTGCAATTTGGTCCCTGAACGTGTGATAACTGTAAAAATATAATACTTATTTTCAGTGTTGTATATGTTGTTTTAACTATAATTGAAGACTTTTAGGGGAGTGTATTTTTTTTTTTATTTAAGGACCTTATAGTGATTTAGATTTGTTTTACCATATTTGATTATTTAGTCGTATATTTAGTAAGTGGGTAATGAAGTATCTTAACTGCAAGCTTGCTTATACATTTCCTTGAGTTATTTCACAGAAAATTTTGACTTGATTTGTTGATTATATGTAAATGGTTTGGATATAGTTCATCTTTAGTAAGGATTAAGTTAAACATGATCATCTCCAACAGAGAATAAAAAGGTCTGTATAGAAGAAAACATGCTTCCTATCAGGGGCTGCTGAGAAGTCATAGTGGATACAACGTTGAACAGTAGTGCCTGGCGTGTGCTCAGCACGTTTGAACCTGATTCTCTCTGCTGTTTGGACTTACTGTAATTTGAGAACTGGACTTACTGTAATTTGAGAACTGTTTATGATCAGAGAAAAACGAACCTGTTTACCTGCTGCCATGTGCCATGGCTAATTTGCCTTGTCACAGATTGATAAGGAATAAAGTGATTCAAGTCAGGAGTATAAGGAAGTCAGTACCAATGATCCGACGAATTCTGCTTGTTTCAGATGAAGCTTTAATCACTTGAATACTTCCATAAGAGTTTCTGGTTTCTCAGTGATCAGAATCTATATGTAAGGTGAAAGGTATAGAAGATAATTTAGAAAGTTAGCAGCTCTGGAAATTTCAGAATTAAAAACTTTATGTGATTCATTTAATGCTAGTGATTTCCAATGGTTATGGAGAAGGAAGAATAATTCTAGAATTTGAAAACTATTTTATGGGGAGGTAAATGCTAGGATTCTTTTCTCTTTTGAATTTGTAAATTTTACCTGGATTTATTAATCCTAAAGGGACTCATTTGATAGAAAATGCTTTTTTTCAGGTACAAAAATTACAAAATATCATTGCAAGTCGAGCTACTCAGTATAATCATGATATGAAGAGAAAAGAGCGTGAATATAATAAACTAAAGGAACGTCTACATCAACTTGTTATGAACAAGAAGGATAAAAAAATAGGTAAGAAGCAGCTGGCTAACAGCAAAGGGAATACATAAGCTAATAGGATGCTAAGAAATAAATGTGAAGGGATTGAGCACAGTAACTCATGAAGTGTTATTTTCATGCTTCATACAATTGTTTTTAGATGGTGTATATCCGTATAAACTAGAAATTGAGACAGCTGGTGAGTGAAAAATAGTAATTTTACTTTGGTTCATTAGTTGTGTGCGTATAAGAATTGCATATTTTTTTTAATAGGACAGGGGTAGGATTAATCTATAGAGAAAAACTAAGCCAGGGGACACTCGAATCTTCCATAGCAAAGAACTAATAATATTAAAAATCAGGATCTGTTTCTGAGTATCAAAAGAAGTATGATTTTAGAGTTAACTTCATAAAATTGTTCATCAGCCTAAATCATTTGTCAGTTTGAGTTCCTTTAAATAAGTTTAGCTGTGCATTTTTGAAACAGTGGGTCAAAAGGATGGACTATGAAAGTTTTGCTTATGTTTGTGCCTAATGTATACTTTTTTCTAGTATTATTCTTCTGAAAATTAACTTACAATTTAATCCAAGCGTGTGCATGATTTCAGGTAAATAGCTTAGATTAAGAAGTAGAACTACACACGCACAAAAGTGGAGCTACACAGACACAGCTTTGTCGGCCTGATAAGATTCAGGGAACAGGAAATCTGCACTGACTTATTGAAGAGTGGTTTCCAAGTGGACATAGGTTGTCCTCTAACCGACATTATCCAGTGAGACCCTGCACTGTCTTTTCCTAAACTGAACTTGGACTTGCTGAAACGGCAGCTGATGAGCAGATGTTTCAAGCTGTCACGTGGTGGGCTCTGCCTGCTGTCTGCCAGCAGTTCAGTGTTGATTGCATCGCTGTCATTCTGTGCAGCAGAGCTGTTGCAGTAATTAGAATATTTTATTTTAAAAATTATTGAAAAATGAGTGTAATAACCAATTAAGATATGGTTGGAAATCTTTAGGTATTCTGAGGTACTAAATCTTAAACTTCACTTGAACACTCATTGGTTTTTAAGGCTAACCTTGTGTTTGTTCATGAAGGAAATAAGGAAATTAAAGAGCAGGATGAAATGCTGGAAGTATAAAATATAACACCTCGTTAGGGAATTTTATTAAAGATTTAATTCTGGGAACCAAGCCCTTACTTTGTGGGGGGTCTAGCTGTTTCCTGGTCCAAACCCAATAGGAAGTGCAAGTTTCATAATGATTTTATCAGCTCTAAAATTACAATAACTTATTCTCATCTTATTTCCTGCTTATGACAACTATTTCTATCTCCACCTGGGGCAGAGGAGACATTAATACTGTCAGAGGCCTTGACTCCTTTGATGATGGTGACAATACAGGGCTTGGCAAACTTTTTCTGTAAAGATCCAAATACTAAATATTTTCGGGTTTGTGGAGGTCTGTGGTCTTCTGTCACAACTGTCCATCTCTGCCATTGTAGCGCAAAAGTAGCCGTCGACAATATATAAACAAATGGTGTGGCTGTGTTCTAATAAAATTTTATTTATGAATCACGCAGCTGGCTCATAGGCCTTAGTTTTCCAACCCCTGATGATAAAATAGATAATGATAATAAAATAATGTTTATTAAGTACTTCCTGTGTTAAGTACTTTAACATTTCTTTTTCTCTTCGCAACAACTCTCTGGTAGATACTTTTATTATTCCCATGGGATCAATGAAGAAACAGGCTTAGCAGTTAAATAACTTGCCAAAATCTGAATGTTTATAAGTGATGGAACTGGAACTTGAAATCTGGGCTGTTTGAGCCCAAATCCTAATCTCTACACCCGGTTGACTTCTGTCCCTAATGTGCTATAGGGTGTAGTCGGGTTTTAAACACCTAAACGTGTGTGGTAAGAACTGTTTTTTGTGTGTGTGTTTGTGTTTATAGCTATGGAAGTTTTAAATTATGTGGGGAGAGCTGATGGGAAAAGAGGCTCCTGGAGGACTGGTAAAACTGAAGCCAGGTAAGGTCCACTTAAGTTGAGAAATGTACGCAGACTTGTCTTTCTCTACTGCATTTTCATACTGACAGTTTCTTTCTCAGGAATGAAGACGAAATGTATAAAATTCTCTTGAATGATTATGAATATCGTCAGAAACAAATCCTAATGGAAAATGCTGAACTTAAGAAGGTTCTTCAGCAAATGAAAAAGGAAATGATTTCTCTTCTTTCTCCCCAAAAGCAGAAACCTAGAGAAAGAGCAGATGATAGTACGGGAACTGTAAGTATCTCCTTATTCTCTAATACAGTCTTCAGGTTGCTGATTAGAACAATTGAAACACTAAATAGGTGTTCTCAGTGGGGGTACTATTGATGTTTAGACAAGACACTCACTGCTGTGCTCACCCCCAGTCACTCTGACAACCAGAAAGTGTCCCTCTGTGTTTCCAGATATGCCCTGGGGAATGATGGCAGTGATTTTCTGGGAACTTAATCTGTGCCAGGCACTGTGACAAGCACTTTATACACATTGTCGCATTTCGTTTTTATAGTAATTGGATGCTCTTGATACTATAATTATCCCCATTTTATAGATGAAGGAACGTGAGTTACAATGTTGGCCCAGGTTCACACATGATAGACTAGGATTTGATCTAAGTCTGTCTTACTCCAGAGTTCTTACTTTTAACCACTGTGCCCAATAGCCTTTAAATAGTTTAAGTTCTGTGTACTTAAGCAGGCTCTACTTTTCAGAGAGTGAACTTTTGTTAACTTTGGAAATGAAATAATTATTCAGTCCATAAATTTATTGAATCTACATTATGTTCTAGTCCTTGGAGAAAAAAAGCTAAAAAGATTTTGACTTTTTCCCTTGTCTTTGTTCGGGCTGCTATAACAAAGTGCCATAGACTGGATGGCTTATAAACAACAGAAGTTTATTTCTCGCGGTTCTGGAGTCCAGAAGTCCAAAATCAGGGTGCCAGCAGATTCAGGGTCTGGTGAGAGGGCCCTCTTCGTGGTTGCAGATTGCTGGCTTCTTGTTATGTCCTCACATGGCAGAAAGAGGGCGAGAGCTGTCACTGGTCCCTTTTATAGGGGCACTCGTCCTGTTCCTGCGGGTTCCACTCTCCTGAGCTAATCACCTTCTCAAGGCCCCACCTCCTAATACCATCACAGTGGGGGTAGGATTTCAATACAGGAATTCTGAGGGAACACAAACATTTAGTCCATTGCATCCATCAAGAAGCTCTTTTTTGGGAGAGATAGGCATTCAGAAAAGTAATTATTACACGTTATAGCCATAATAGGGTGCTGCCATGTGTAAAACAAAACAATTATGGCAATCAAGGAAGGCGCCACAGAGAAAGTGGTATTTGAGTTGGCTTTTAAAAAATAAGTGTTTTTGAGGTAGAAAGCATGGTGAAAGCATTTGATGCAGAGGGGAATAATATGTGCAGAGGTCTGAAGAAACAAGTCACATAGTGGTGAAAAGTTCTTTTAATTACTTTACATATAAGTTTAAATTCTAGATTCAAGCAAGTTCACATTAGTGACTAAAATCTGAAAAATAACAGTGTTAATGGAAAATGCTAATTACAGGGAAGTCACCAGAACTTGTTTTTTAAACCTGTATTTGAGGATTATTTATTTTGTGGTATTACAAATCAGTCCAACTGATAAGACCATCCCAAATCCTACCTTTTTTTTTTTTTATCTTCTTTAAAACAAACATTACCTGAGTGTTTATTTACACTCTCCAGAGTCTGGGGCCTGCTTGACCTCTTGTATTTAGTTAACCTATCTCTCAGAGCTGGTCACTTCTGGCCAGCTCTTAACATTCACCAGTACCTCTCCAGGGGTAGCCTCGTTTCTGTTACTCCTGTGGTTTCTTCACTTTTTGGCTCAACTATTACTAACCTCCAAAGTAGGTAGAAGATCAAGGAGATCTTTCTCAGATAATTAAATTCTCCCCTTCTCCATTACTCAGCCAGTGGGTAGTATCCAGTATTCATAATTCAAATGTTTACATTTGGAGAAACAATCTCGTAAGTATATTTCCTGTTTTTAAAATATCCATTTTTCTAGATCCTTTTTCTCTTAAAATTGAAGTAATTCAGCCATTGTTTTGAGGAAAGATTTTGGAGCATTTAGCAAGAGGAATAAGATGTAACCTTGGAATGCCTAGGTAGCATCCAAGTTTCATTTATTTATTATTTTGCTTCATTTAGCCAAAATACATACCCCAAATTCAAGTTAAATGGATTTTTTGTTTTCATTTTGTGGTTTTAGAGTTTCATTCAATCTGGGAACTGTGCAGCAATTATTGTTAATTTTTTTAAATAATAGATTAGTGGGGGGCCGGCCCAGTGGCGTAGTGGTTAAGTTTGCCCACTCCACTTTGGCGGCCCACAGTTTGTGGGTTCAGATCCCAGGCACAGACCTACACATCGCTCATCGAGCCATGCTGTGGTGGCGTCCCATATACAAAATAGAGGAAGATGGGCACAGATGTTAGCTCAGGGCTAATCTTCCTCAGCAAAAACATAAATAAATAAATAATGGATGTGTAGTATTCTGGTATGCCTTAAAATATGTAGACGAGAAGGTGTAGCTCCTTGGAAGAGTTACTGGCAGGTAGCTCCAGAGGATTGAGTGACAAGAACCAGAGTCACAGTTGCACCTGCGCATCTTCCCACCTGCTCCGCCTGGGAGACCGTGGTGTCTCCCAGCCCATCGCTGACCTCAGACTATTGATCAGTTCTTCAGACTCAGCCCCTCCCTCGTTCCTGCTCTGTCCTCGTGTGGGAGCAGTCAGCCCTTCTTTCCTTCCATCTTCTATCTTTGCTTCCTTTTTTTCCCCAGCAAGATATTTATTGTTCAAATTACTAAAGTATGTCTGTCCAGTTTTCTGGATGTTAGTGACAAATTAGGACCATTTTATGTAGATGCAGGTTATTATGACATTGTTTCCCTATGTTCTTTATCCTGCTTTGATTCTGTATGCTCTATGTCAGTTAAGTTTACTATGTTTTCCTGTGATGTAATGTCTTGGTAGAATACAAAGAAAAGGGGCTGACCCCGTGGCTTAGCGGTTAAGTGCGCGCGCTCCGCTGCTGGCGGCCCGGGTTCGGATCCCGGGCGCGCACCAACGCACCGCTTCTCCGGCCATGCTGAGGCCGCGTCCCACATACAGCAACTAGAAGGATGTGCAGCTGTGACATACAACTATCTACTGGGGCTTTGGGGGAAAAATAAATAAATAAAATTATAAAAAAAAAAAAAAAAAAGAATACAAAGAAAAATAATCACCAATTTTATAAAAAAAATTATATGAGGAAAATAGGACTAACAGTTGCTTTTTCTTTGGAGGTTATTTCACAGGGTTATTTAAGCAGCCCAAGACTGGAGACAAGTTGATCTAACTTGATCTCAGTTCTACCTCTCAGCTGTGTGATATGGGGCAAGTTACTCATCTCAGCCTCAGTTTCCCCACAGTGTAACATGATTTGAGGATTCGTTAACATGTGAACGCATCTAACTCAACGGTAGAAAGGTGGTGAATGACTCTTCCTCACAGGGCTCTGTGACTCTTGTCACTAACTATATTTGGATTCAAATTGGGGTTGAAGAGACCCAAATTGAGGAATTTTTATCTTCAACATTAATTGCTTTTTCTCAAGATATTTATGTTAGCTACTGGGTCATATATGCTTAAGATATAGCACAGAAAAGATTCTGATAAGTATCTCTGACAATCAATCTGATTACTACTGCCTTAATATCTAAAGCCATTTTAAGATGCTCGTCTTTCCTTTTCGTCTCTCATAGGTTCTCTCTGATGTTGACGAAGATGCTGGGGAACTGAGTAGAGAGAGTATGTGGGACCTTTCCTGTGAAACTGTGAGAGAGCAGCTAACAAACAGCATCAGGAAACAGTGGAGAATTTTGAAAAGTCACGTAGAAAAACTTGATAACCAAGGTAACTGCTGCCTAAATGCATTTAAAGTGAGTTGCGACACTCAGTAAACTCTTCATTTTCAGTCACTGGGAAAGCCACGTTATGGGCTCAGACCTGAAGTACTTGAGCTCAGTGTGGTGGTTTGAGAAGCAAGATTCTGCCTTCTTCTAGACGTGAGGTTGGAACCTCACTGAGAAAATACACTTTGCTCATGGAGTGACTCTTTCTCTGAGAAGAGGACATCATGTGCATCTGCCCTGGGTGCAGTGTACAGTTGAGTGAAGTGAACTGAGTCTTGGACTAAATCTTGGAAATCAAGAAATATTAATCATAATACAGTATAAATACAAACTTTTCACTTATTCCTAGATACTTGCATATTCCTAGGTTCCTAATTATCCATTTTTAAATTATTTTCAAAACAATAGATATTCAATGCTTTTGTATCAGTTAGGAGGTACATAAAGTAGAATATCCAGGTCTCTGTTCCCTAAACATAACACTGTGTTAACAGTGTGGTGCGTATCTTTCTAGACTTTTCTCTATGCATTTGCAGAATATTTATTTTAAAATATACAAAATCCCCAAAATTGAGTATTACATATTTTTTCTGCACTGTGCTTTTTCACTTAACAGTGTTTTATTTTAGACATTATTTCCTGTCATTGTAGACGGTAGAGATATAGCTAAGTTGAGGAATATATCCTTAATATTTTATATTTGTTAAAGTTTGCATGCTTTTAAATCAAGAAGATTAAGGTTTCTGTTCAGTAAATGAAGTCTACTTAAAGAAAATTTATTCTAAATCGTCAAAAATCACACTCAGTGCCAGTTGTCTTCAATAGTAAAGAGCAGTCAGCAAAATGATTATAGTACTAAAATTAATTTATGTGAGATTTTATTGATTTAAGTCATTGTCTATTAGTAAATAGTATATTGGGCCTTCATATTTGTTGAATTTAATACGAGAGCAAGATTTGTAGCATTGCACTGATCTTTGAAGAAGTATCAAAAGAATGTAGTTTATGAATGTTAATTATTTTTCCCTTCTGTGAATACAGGTTGTCTATTTTTAATTAAGACATAATTTTGAATAAATATAGACTACAAATTAAATGTTGACAATAGAGCTCTATTTGTAAGGACATCATTGAATCCAAAAATAGTGCAAATTTATAGTTGTCATGAACTCCTTATAGCTGCTTTGCTTTTTAAAATTTTTCACTGTTAAAATAATATAAATTTAATTTTATTATAGCTTATGAAATTTTTAAAGGGTGAAGGAAATAACTACCTTTTAGAAAACCTATGAGATTCCAGAAAGAGAAAAGTTCTGAGAGCCTTGATTTTTAAAGGTATGTCCCAAAGCACCATAAACTGAATGGTGTCTGTAAAACTTAGGTCAAATTACTGGTGTTGTGTTAGTTTCAAAGGTACATCTAGAAGGTTTTAATGATGAAGATGTAATCTCACGGCAAGACCACGAGCAAGAAACTGAAAAACTCGAGTTAGAAATTCAGCAGTGTAAAGAAATGATAAAAACCCAGCAGCAACTTTTACAGGTAAATGTCAGTTACCTTGTAAAGCTCTTCCCTCCTGAGAAGGGCCAGAATGTACTGACTCTTGCTAGACTTTTATTCCTTTGTTTCATAAGATCTGTAGTATTTGACATTTTCCTGATCCAAACTAAGTTCTCTACGTGCTGACGGATGGATTGCATGCCACTCCTTGGGCGGTGCTTTGCTTGGAGTAGAAGCTTTTGGGAACTGAGACTTCTCAGCTGACTTTTTGATTCTTCATCATTTCTGTCCTTCCCCTAAAGTTTGACCTGCCTTTTCTTGCTTTCGTTTCACCTTGTTGGGGTGGTGCTGGGACCCTCTGGAACTTACTGTGTTTTCAAATTTAATAGCAGCAGCTCGCTACCACGTGTGATGATGATACCACTTCACTACTGCGAGACTGTTATCTGTTGGAAGAAAAGGAACGCCTCAAAGAAGAGTGGTCTCTATTTAAAGAGCAAAAAAAGAATTTTGAGAAAGAAAGACGAAACTTTACAGAAGCTGCTATTCGCCTAGGATTGGAGGTATTCTAAACAATTCACTTTCCCTCTGGAGCTTTTTAGGATTGGGGGCAGGCCTCAGTAGAATGCGTCTTAAGTTCTGCTTTTCCTTGTTTCTTTGCTGCCCAGTTTTTTCCTAAAGTATTTGACCGGTGATCTCATTAATAACTTGAAACAGAAGGGATGCTAAGCACATGAACTGTGGAAGGATATCTTTTTGCCTTTACTAGATTTGGGAATTGAACATTTTTTGGAAAAAAAACCTATAAACATTCATTATCCCTTTGGGATTGGCTTTCTACTGTTAAGCGTTGAGCTTGACACCAGAGATCTCTTTCGGGATCTGTCATCTCTCCACTGTCAATAGGTATAGTGTCAGAAGACGGTGCAGGGGCCGGCCCCATGGCTTAGCGGTTAAGTGCGCGCGCTCCGCTGCTGGCGGCCCGGGTTCGGATCCCGGGCGCGCACCGACGCACCGCTTCTCCGGCCATGCTGATGCGGCGTCCCACATACAGCAACTAGAAGGAGGTGCAGCTGTGACACACAACTATCTACTGGGGCTTTGGGGGAAAATAAATAAATAAATAAAATTATAAAAAAAAAAAAAGATGGTGCAGCCAAGAGAGTGTTTGTTGTTTAAAAAAAAAACAAAACAAGAAAGTACAGTAAAAAATAAAAGGTCCCCCCATCCCCCGCCAGTCCCTCACCCGGGATGTACGTATGTCTTCACAGTGAACAGCCTGGATTGTTGGATATACACTTCTGCAGCTTGCTTTTTTTAGTTAGCAATGTATTACCTACATGTTTCCCTTTCAAAAGTTATAGAATTAATGTCTGAACATGATTTAAAAATAAACTCAACCCACACAAAAAGTTACAAAGTGAGAAAATACCCTCCATTCTTATGCCAGTTTCATTCCTTAGAGGTACCCACTGTTACAAGTTTCTTTTTGTTCCGGGAAGTACTATTTTAACTTTAGTGTAGTCCAACCTGTTTTTCTTGATCCCAGTCTCTTGATTCCCACTCTGAAAGATAAGGCATTGATGTCCTTATTGGACCTCCCATCTACACTGTTCCTCATCACATCTGATTTCTTCATAATATTGTTACTTTTTTAAACTACTTTTTGAAAAATTGTTTCTTCTGGTTGACCTTTTTACTTTAAAATGTTTAATGCTTCCCCTTCATGTTTACCCGGCTTCAGACAGTATCAGTCTGTCCCTCAATGAAGGATGGGACGTTCCTGTACTTACCCTTGTTCCACTTCGACTTCCCCGTCTTTGTCTGTGATATTATATTTCATTGTCAAGTGTTATCACATTTATATTCTATCCTCTGATATAATCGAGGTGTAAATACTTTATCTAAGGTTGAGACTTAAAAATTGAAAACCAGGAAAGAACACTGATAACATCATGATTAAGTAAATATTATTCATTCTATAACCAAGTAATATGTTGGGACACCTAGGAAATATTCTATGTTATTAAGACTTTGCCACTTGGAAGAGAATTTTCCATGTATCACTATGTAGTGAATTCTCTGACTTTCTTTGTGGCTTCCTTGATGATTTCCTGAGTCAGATTCAGCTGCCATTTTTCTTCTCATTCTTGGGTTCCTGTTTCAATTTGCTGTATTACCTTCTTAGTAATTTTTTCATGAGTAGTATGTGAGTGAGAAATATTCTGAATTCTGGAATATCCAAAAATATATTCATACTTGATTGATTTGGCTGGATATAGAATTCAGCTTTCAACTTTTTCCCTCAAAACTTTGAAAGAGTTAATCCATTTCTTCTAGCTTTTGCTTTTGCTGATGAGAAGCTTGATTATGATACACTCTCCATTACTTTGTAGATACCTTGTGTTTTGTTGTATCCTCTTCTCTGGAAGCTTTTGGAATTTTATATTCTTAAACTTCCAAAATTTTACCAGGACACGCCTAGGTAGCTCCTTTTAGCCCGAGACACTATATTTCTTCAATTTAGGGATATTCTCTTCTGTATTTTGTCTTCCTTTGACTTCTCTCGTGTTCTAGAACTTCTATTAGACAGACGTTTGGCCTTCTGACTAAATCTATAGATTGACTTTATGTTCTGAATTCGGGGATATTCTCTCGCCTGTATCTTTTGCATCACTAGCCTGGTATTCAGCAGGGTCAGTTTTATTATTCACTTCATCCACTGAGTTTTTATTTCAGAATTTATCTTTTAAATTTTCTAATGTCTTTATTTTTTGCTTTTCTTTGTATAGAATTATATTATTTATGGATGTTCATAATCTGTCTGATAATTTGTGTTGTAATTTTTAAAAAAGATTTCTTCTATCTTGAACTGTTATCCATGGTCAGGTCTCTTTATTTATCTTGGCCTTTTTTCTCTTACACTGTTAGTTTTCTTCAAATTCTGGTAATGCACGATTTTGTGTTAATATTTATGAATGAAAGACTGTACGTTGGTTATTTTAAGTAGCTGACATGGATTTTCTCCACAATTGTGAAAGTCTGTTTCATCAGTAGCTATCTTCCTCAGGAAACAAAAACAGTTTGCACCAGCATTTTCTCCTTTTTTATGGGATTACCTCTGCTTCTGAGCCCATATCCCAACCTGCTCCAAGAGATGCTCTTGCCCCTTTGCATACCACTCCCAGTTCTCTGCATGAGAATCTGTCTGCCTCTGCTCAGTGGGGACATGGGGTCAGTGAAGGATGGGAAGGAAGGATGGAGAGACCCGATGAGTGAGGGAGACTTTAGTTCAGGATTCCTCAGCTGTGCGGAAGGGGAAGGTATGATGTATGCCCTCTTGTGGTCTAGTGGTGGTGGCTGCTCGAACCGGTAGATGGTTGGAGGGTGAGAGCAATGCTTGATGAAGCCATATCTCCTTTTTTTCAGATGATGACAGTGCGTATTTTTCTGTTGTTGGTAATTTTATATTTATAATATTCTATACGTTCAGAAGTTATGCTAATATTCTGTATGTTTAAAAGTTGTGCTAATATGCTATATTTTTGTGCATTGTTCTTTTGAATTTATTCATAATTGATGTGAAAAGAGTGATTAGTTGGTTTGTTAGGTGAAATGGGTGAATTTTTATTTTTTAAGCATAATTTTATTAAGTGAAATTTTTCTTAGTTTTCTAGGTTGATTCATTTGACTTCAGAAATATATATGATAGCCAGAAAGCAAACACAAATAGCTAGAGAAATCATGTGAAATGGCAACTCTGTGAATGTTGAAACATTGATCACTGTTTCTCTGTTTTGCTTGTTATGGTAGAGAAAGGCATTTGAAGAAGAAAGAGCCAGTTGGTTAAAGCAACAGTTTTTAAATATGACTACCTTTGACCACCAGAACTCAGAAAATGTGAAACTTTTCAGTGCCTTCTCAGGAAGTGAGTACTTCATAAACTCTTTAATCTGAAAATGCATGTAAATAAAATACTGTAAATTATTAATATAAAACCTTGAAGATCACCAGTAAGTGCTCTCTAATTGGAACTAAAAAAATCAACTTTAATATTTTATTTACTGTAGTCACAATGGGAATGACAGGAGGACTATGTGTACTAAAAACAACTTTTGTTAATGTAATAATGTCAAGTTTTTTTCTTTTTTTGGTGAAGAAGATTGGCCCTGAGCTAACATCCATTGCCAATCTTCCTCTTTTTGCTGAGGAAGATTAGCCCTGAGCTAACATCTCTGCCCATCTTCCTCCATTTTCTATGTGGGACGCCACCACAGCATGGCTTGATGAGCCGTGCATAAGTCGGTGCCCAGGATTTGAACCTGCAAACCCAGGCCGCTGAAGTGGAGCACGTGAACTTAACCACTACGCCGCCGTGCCAGCCTCAAGAATGTCAAGTTTTTGAAAATTCACAGTCTAGAAATATTTTTAAAACTACATCCTTCTAAATGTGGATTATGCATAACAAAGGACACAAGATTAGCTAGACTAGAGTCATAGGGCCAGAGTGGATATTCAGATTAATTGTGCTATCTCATACCTCACTCAGAACCACACATGAATCCTCCTAGTTAATTACCTTCACTAGATTTAATACTTCACTGTATGTACTGCCTTTTCTTTTTGACAGGTTCTGAACAGGACAATCTTACAGTGCACTCAAGGCCACGGCAGAAGAAGCCTCACAGTGTGTCCAGCGGGTCTCCAGTGTGCACGTCTAAACTGACTAAATCCCTTCCTGCTTCTCCTTGCACTTCAGACTTTTGCCCGACACGTTCCTGTGTGTCTGAACATAGGTATTGGTCTATGGATGATCTCACAGATTTGTGAAAGCACTCGAGTTGCACTGCTGAGGACAAGTCGACACGTCTGTAGTGCTAGCAATGGTAGAGGCTTTGGGGAGGAATTTAGTAGATTGATGCGTCCATTTTACAAATATTTACTGGGTGTCCATATATAGAGACACCTGCTGGGTGCTGGGGATATGATAGTGAACAAGGTGGATGGTCCCTGTCTGCTGGGACCTGAATCATACAATGTGATTGTTTTTATTTCACACCTAAAATACAATTTAAAATATAGTCTTATTTACAGGAATCACTTAATATTTTGAGTACTTCACTTTTATTAAATAGAAGGATATTGTTTTGACAGTTTTTGTAGAGTACTTATTTCCGAGTTTCTTTTGGTTGCCTGTTTTATTGATGTTGAAGGGTAAAGAACTCAGGAAAGCTTCCTCATCTTGACTGGTGAAGAGATCTGTGCCCAAGGATGACGGGGTGACGAAAGTTGCTCTTCACCCCAGGAAACCCATGTATTGCTATTAACTGCCTCTTTTTGGTATTTTTCTCTGTCTCAAGTTGTTAAATCATTTCCTCAGGTATAGTATCAGTGCTGTATGTCAGAGCCTCTTCTCAGATTACATTTGAACTAAGCAGATAGAAGGTTCCTAGGGAGATAGAGAGGAACAGAAACGCATAGGGGTGTGTTGGAAAGCGGGTGGTGCTCTCTGTCCTCTTGAGCGGGAGACGGGCAGGAGGGCCTGCGCTGGGGCAGGGGCCTTAGACAGCAGGAGTCGGGCTACAGCACACTTGGCCTGTGGTTTTGAGAGACTGGTGTGGAGCCAAGTGTTGAAGAAGCCAGCTAGCCCTTGGACCAAGAATTGTTAAATAGGTGAATTTTAAAACAGAAATATGAAGCTTTTAAAAATGAGAAAACACTCTATAGTTGACTTTTAAAAGGATTAGGATTCTAAGTAAACATTGGGGGGCAAAAAAGAGCTGGATGAAGAGCCCTCCAAGCAAGTGTGGGGACCCTGAGGTGGGACACTGGTGGTTTGTGGATGGTGAGTGTCATTAGTGAGCGAGACCAAGAGGTGTGAGGTGAGGGTGGGAGGTGGGCAGGGGCCGCGTCCTACAGGCCCTGGGTGAATAGACTGGGGTTAAAATCTTTGTTATGTAAAAGTTCAAATATATCCAAATGTAGAGAGAATGAGGTCATGAGCCCCTGTGTACCCATCACCCAGGTTCAGCAATTATCACCAGACAGTATTGTTCACATATAACCACATACTTGAGATTTCATTTGTAAAATATTTTAGTCTGTATTTGTAGGTCACATATTTTTCTAGGGCATTGGAAAGCACTGGAGACTTTTAAGCAGGAGCATGAAAAAAAAAAATCTAAGTTTTAAAAAGATTACTCCATTTTATTATGTGGAAAACAGATTGTAGGAGCCAGTAATGTAAGCCAGGACATCCAGTAGGGGCCATTAGTGGAGTTGAGGTGAGAGATGATGGTAATTTGGACCAGGGTCGTAACACGAAGATAGAAATGCTTGAATTTGGGATATGTTTTGCAAATAGATTGACTGATGGGTTGAATATGGGAGGTAAAAGTTTAATTTACTATCAAAAGATATTATAAACTCAGAGTATTTTCTTACACAGAATGTTATTAAAACCCCCAAATTTGGCCAATCAGAACTATCTATATAGATGTAGACACAAATTCTAGTCACCATGTACAAATAATGCCTTCTAAATCTGAGAGAACATAGCATAGTTGCCTCAATTATTTTTATGTATTTAAAATTTTTACTTTTTTACCTAATTATTTTTAGTTATGAAATATTTGACGTAAATATTCCTTGAAGACACTGTTCTGTGTTTAATAAGGATAACACAAGTCCAACATTTAGTATATCCATCATAGGATGTTATGAGATTGTCAATATATGTAAAGCATTTATTTATTTATTTATTTTTTTTGTGAGGAAGATCAGCCCTGAGCTAACATCCATCCTAATCCTCCTCTTTTTGCTGAGGAAGACCGGCTCTGAGCTAACATCTGTTGCCAATCCTCCTCCTTTTTTTCCCCAAAGCTCCAGTAGATAGTTGTATGTCATAGTTGCACATCCTTCTAGTTGCTGTATGTGGGATGTGGCCTCAGCATGGCCAGAGAAGCGGTGCGTCGGTGCGTGCCCGGGATCCGAACCCGGGCCACCAGTAGCGGAGCACACACACTTAACTGATAAGCCACGGGGCCGGCCCCTATGTAAAGCATTTAAAAGAGTACTTGGTCCGTTATAAATCTTTAGTAACAGGCTATAAAATTGAAAATATATGTAAACATAAATGGATTATAAAAATGCTTTTCTGTTTTTTTGTATTGTGAGGGCTACACAGAACAGCATCAGTGGCATAGAAACAGAATTTTGGAGCATAAAGAAATTCCATTAAGCTAGTCACCGTTATGGCCTCTGACGCTAGAACAAACATAGAAAAGAGTTGTGTAACTTTTCAGGGAGGTTATCAGGAGAGAGGCTGTGCAGCTTGACATAGTTCTTGAAATTTTAAATTGTTTGGTAAATTTGGATTTCTTGCTCCTGAAACACCTTGGATCTGGGTTTGTAATAAGATTATAACAAAACAATTAGGAGTATTCGTAGCTAATTTCTACAACATCCTCATTTCTCCTTCACTATAGGTTGGAATTTTACATAAAGGCTGTGCCTGGATTTCATGCAAAATAACTCAAGTACTAAGTTACTTAAGGAACTTAGTTGATCGTTGATCTCATCTTGACTGAGACCGCAGGGATTCAGGGCTGAATTATAAGCAAGTTCCTTTTTTTTTTTTTTAAGTATTGGCAAATAAGTATAAGTACAATTTTTAATTGTTTTTGGTTTAGATTTTTAGAGTTAAAGCAACTTAATTTTTTTTAGGATTCTCATTATGAGGTCAAGTTAATAAACCAAAGTCACAAAAAATGTAAATTTATGAAAAAAAGTTTTTGTGGAAAAAAATATGTAAGATACTCAGTTGATAAAAATGTGTTGTTCATTGCCTTAACCCCATAGATTTGAAAGTAATCATTTAACCTCACTCCTGTTTTGAGGCTGGTTGCAGAGCATACCCCTCAGATTATGTCGCTGAAGGGAGGAGCTATGTCATTGTTGAGACGCTGAGATTGTTTTTGCCTGACACTTCGAATTAATTGAGCACTGTTGTAAGTGCTTTAATGTGTGTTAATTCGTATAGTTCCCACCCCAGCCCTATGAGATAGGTACTATTATTATTTCCGTTTTACAACTGAGGAAGCTGAAGAACAGGGAGGTTTAACTTGTCAAAGGTGACATAGTGAGTGGTCCAGCTGGGCTGTGAACCTACACCAGCTGACTTCAGGGTCTAGACTCTTTACCACTTTTGTAGGCACTCATTAAATATGTGTATGGATGAATGGATGGGTAGATGACAGCATCTGTGAACAAATGGGTGAGTCAAGAAAGAAACCAGAGAGAATTAAAAATGGTAGCAGAAAGATGAGGATATGGGGGAACCTAGCTTTCAAAACCCACATGGTTGCACCTCCCTTAGGCTTCATTTGGGCAGAGTGCTTCAGAACAGACTAAAGAGACAAAATAAATAGATGGATAAATAGATGGACAGATAAGATAAAAGTGATAAATTAGGCCACTTGAAAACACTTCCTTGTTCTTGATCTGTGTGTCCTCAAAATTTACTGAGCATGGAGAAAGGGAGCAATCAGACTTGAGACATTCAGGCTTATCTAACGTATAAAACGAGAGGAGATGATTATTAAGATCTACCCTTCTTTTCCCAACAGTTCGATCAGTGTACTGAATATAACTCCTGAAGAAACTAAACCAAATCAGGTTGGAAGAGAATGTACAAATCAGAAATGGAGCATGGCATCAAGACCTGGGTCCCGGGAAGGTTGCTATAGTGGATGCTCCTTGACCTACACAAACTCTCATCTAGAAAAAGATGACTTACCTTAGACACATGGACTGAGATCTTTTTCATTAACATGTTCGTCAAATGTCACATCTAAGTTGAAACAGGGTGTGTCATAAAGTCAATCATCCAATAATATAAGATGGTCTGAGTTGTTTTTCTGGACTTCCCTGTTCCTCCCCCAAAGAGCTAAAATGTTAAATCTATTTAAAAGGATATAGAAGCTTTGGATATGTATTTTTAGTAACAGAAGCATCTGGTTCTGTGAATAAAGGAATGTATGGATGTTTGGACGGAAACAAAAGCACTAGAATGAGTTTCCTCTTATAGGTATGAAAATAGCACTTTTAGGAAACTGATTATTGTAAATGTTTAATTTTGTCTCATATATAGTTGACATTGGAAGTTTAGCCTTTACTTGAATGTATACTGTAGATTTTTAACAAAGCAAGTTCTATATTTATTATGTTTAGTGTGATTTGAAATTTCCTCTTTCATGTTTTAAATAAAGTGAAATTTATGTATGTTTTGTACATAGATATACATGATTATGTTAAGAGGCTTTAAGATTTAAAAATTTTACACATCCATAATTATAGTATTTCATGCCAATAAATTTTTTTTAGTGATATTCTGTTTACAGATGTATTAGAGCCATTGCCACATTACGTTTAAGAATTTTTGAACCCATCTGAGCAATAAATACTCAAAAGCTATTCCATGAAGCCAAGTTCTTTATATAATTAACATTACTAACATTATACTTTTGAAATTGCTACAGAATTAAATTAGCATTTTTATTTTGTATGTGTAGGATATTATAATTTTTCAAAGGACTTTTGATTATAGGGTAATAGAGGTAAGACAACAAAAATACCTTTGAATAAAGCAATTTAAGAACATTGGTTTAAGATATTTGGATAATAGAAGATAGCAATATATTTAAGATATTTGGATAGTGATATTTACTTTACCAGATGGGTACCAGCACCATAACATCTGTGCCGGCTAGGGCTTTGTATAGTTACCAATAATTTTTTAATTTTTCAGTGAGGTATTTGCTACTGATAAGGAAGTCTGACAATGTAAAAGCATCCGATTTTATAATCCAGATGCTACGATACTCTGCACAGACTTGTCATTTCATTTTCAGAACTGACGCATGTTTCTTCGTCTATATTGTTATTGTTGATAGTAATAACAAGAAGGAATGCAGGCCCAGGCTCCTTCCCAGGATTTTCATCGAAAAGCTTTAAGTGCCTCACCCTGTTTGTCTCTGTACATATAAGCCCCCCAGATCCAGGCCTTGCTGGGTGTTGTACTTTAGCCTCTGCCTCCCCATCTTCCAGCAGTTCCACCACTTGCATTCACGCTCTTGTGCCTGTTGCATTTAAATCTGTCATATTAAAAAAAAGTGTTTTTGTTGTCCGTTCACTATATAACTGGAGTTGTGTAGCAGCAGCCGTTTTTTCAGGGGTGATAGGATGTTGTCGAGTATCTTAGAAGACGTTAATGAAACTGCTCATAACAAAGGAACCACATTTAGAGTCTCAGAAAGCTGCCTCTTGAACAAAAGCAAATTAGTTGCTCGCTGCCTTCAGCTTGGAGCATGGTCCCTTCTTTACTGTTTAAACTGTTAGAAATGATACAGAATTTCAGAGAGTACCATATTCCAAACGAAGAAACAGCTAGGTTAGAATTCTTTTGCTATTGAGCAATAACATGATTAAAGAAAGGCAATCAGAAATTTTTTAAATAGGCAATGAAACATTTGTCAAAAATTGGGTTATTTTTAGGAGTTGCCATGATATACTTTGCCAGAAACAAGCATTCTAATTTTTAAAGTACATCTCTTACTTTAGGGAATGTTGCATTCCATGACAATGGATTTCTACAAAGCAGCATCTGTTTTTTGTTGTTTCCATTTTAATGTTGCTTGAATTCTCATATTGGAAAGAAAAATTCCTTAAGACTTAACTGAAATCTAACATGTGAAAGAAACAGTCAAGTGAAAGCCAGGTATGTTGTACTTTTTTTTTTTTTTGCTGAAGAAGATTGCCCCTGAACTAACATCTGTGCCAGTCTTTCTCTATTTTGTATGTGGGTCGCTACCACACATGACTGATGATTGGTGTAGGTCCATACCCGGGAACCGAACCCGGGCCACTGAAGCAGAACATGCCGAAATTAACCACTAGGCCACAGGCTGGCCTCTGGGTTCGTTGTACTTTTGATAAAAGTCTGCATAGATATGCTAGAAGTTGTATGTTGTACAAACTGTGTCGATATATTTTTCATTGTTGTTGAGGAAGAGTAGCCCTGAGCTAACATCTGTTGCCAATCTTCCTCTTTTTGCCTGAGGAAGATTCACCCTGAGCTAACATCTGTGCCAATCTTCCTCTATTTTGTATGTGGGATGCTCCACAGCATGGCTGACAAGTGGTGTAGGTCAGCACCCAGGATCCAAACCTGTGAACTCGGGCCGCTGAAGCGGAGTGCACCAAACTTAACCACTAGGCTATGGGGCTGGCCCCTAAGAAGAGTGTCAATTTTGCTTTATTGTACATTCCAACTCCAAAATGATTCGCAGGCACGCTAAACTTCCCAGAATGTTGAAATGGCTTCCGTGTTGGAAAACTCCTGCCTCCACATATAAAACGACTAGGATTTTGTTTCCCTTCCCTTTCTAGGTATTTGCAATGTGCTAATAAGCCAGCTGTGCAGCTGTCTTCAATTTAGCCCTCATTAGATGATGGTACCATAGTGTCCTTTAGCTTCAAAGTCCTCCTGATTAAACTTTTTCTTGTTTATTAATATGTGAATCTGAGGTATTTTGTACCTCAAGTTTGTTTTTACATGGCGTATCCATTTTGAATTTTCAAAGCGTAAAAGTGGCAAAGGAAATTTAAGATAATTTTATTTCCTACTCGTAAATTTTTGTATCTTCAATTTATGGTGATAAGAAACTTAATAGAAGAATCATCAAACCAGAAAATTAAAATTTAACTTAATAGGTATTTTCTTGTAGAAGCAATGTATTAAATGTTTAGATTCACAGAACAGTCCACAGCAAATTACTTTTCTCGTGGTATAGTTAAAATACTCTTGTTACTTAGAGTTCCCTACTTCCTACCTTAGCTTCCCAGACTTGTTCATGGGCTTGTGGTAACACGGTTTTTGTGGGAAAACAGATTCCATGGTGCATGAAGAGGAGAGCGCCCTGGAGTCCAGTCTTGACCTCCCCTGGTGGAGCATGTGAAAACCCCTGGGGTGCCAGGAGAGGTCTCGCAGTGTGTCTGCCTGGGACGCTGTGAGCCAGCAAGCCCTTTATGTGATTGCCCTGTTGTAAAAATCTTCAAAGCATGTTGCCTGATGTAAATCATGCTCTTGTTTCTAGATTGGATTTAAAGTAAATATTGGGCATGGAAGTCTAGTAAATATACTTTTCCCCGTGTTTGTCCTCAATTTTTTTCAATCTTGATGAGCATTTATAAGGTACCTGCTGTATGTCAGGGTTTATTACTACGTTCTAGTCGCTGGGGAGAGGAAGACAGCTGCGCACACTCCCTGCCACCGAGAGTCTGGGTCGAGTGGACGACCAGCTACGTAAACCTAAACTGTAATGAACATGGTAAATGCTGACAGACATTCAGTCTGTTCATAAAACTCAGAGTGGCTGTTCTGTTCCAGGACCGTATGTCCAGTTCATAACAGTGACATGAGTCAGCTCCCGGTTCAAGTCTCTGCATTATTTCCTATGGGAAGTACTATGTAATTAATCTATTACTATCGTTTTGTTTTGCTGGCTTTTGTTTTTATTTTGCTTTCTACAATCACAATATTGACCTGCAAAGCAGTATATGATTTTCTGCCCACAAAAACATGTATTATTACCTAATAGAAAAAGCATTTACAAAGATTTGGGCCAAGTAGATAAGGATAATGAAATAGGTTATTTTAGTCCTTTTTCTAAATATGGTGTTTTTTTAGGCTGGATGTAAATTAAAGTGGAATGGACTGTTGATTAAATTATTTGATTTATATAAAAAAAGCTATTTCACTTGACTGGTTAAGACTTTTTTTTTTTTTTTTTTGGTGAGGAAGATTAGCCCTGAGCTAACATCTGTTGCCAATCCTCCTCTTTTTGCTGAGGATGATTGGCCCTGGGCTAACGTCTGTGCCCATCTTCTTCTATATGTGGGACACCTGCCACACCATGGCTTGACAAGCAGTGCGTATGTCCGCGCCCGGGGTCTGGACTCCTGAACCCCGGGCCGCCAAAGTGGAGCACGCGAACTTAACCTCTATGCTAACAGGCTGGCCCCCAAATTTTTAAAAAAAAATTTTTTAACAATTACAAATAACTGATTTCAGAGGTCTCAGGAGGTGTTGTAATGCCAGTGATACATCAAGATCCTAGTAAAGATCCTCAATATTCATATATTTTAGATTCAGAAATATTTATACCTAGTATGATGCTTAGCAGATAGTAGCACATAGTATTTGTTGATGAGAAATACAAAACACTAATGAAACAAATAGCACATTGCTTCGTTGGCACGAATGGACTATAAATTTCAGGTCAAAATCCTAAAACTTTTCTTTCTCAGGAGGGTGGGAACCTTTTTTGATATATTTCCAAACCCTGTCTAGCTTGGTTCCTTGCACAGGGTATTAGGATAGAATAGGCCATTGTTACAAATAAAAAACACTAAATTGGTGTGGCTCAATACAGAAGTTTAATTCTGGGTCATGAGATGTCCAATGTGGATTGGGCAGTCTTCATCCATCTTTATGCCATCTGGAACACGTGGTCCCCAACATTGTCAAATTGGGGAAGGAGCAGACTGGCAGATGATGCTGGATGTTAAGGACCAAACCTGAAAGACATGCTTTCCACCTGCATTGCTTTGTCCAGAACCTAGGCCGACAGCCCCAGCCTGACTACAAACACGACTGGGAGAGAGAGAGAACGTGGCTAATTTGGTGAGCACTGACATCTCCGCTCTGCGGTGTAGTTGGTGCTCACCCTCCCTAACCTTTTCATAATAGGAAGTTTCAAATGTTCAAATGGCAGTTTTACACAGTTATACAATGTCTTACAGGGCACAAAACACACATTTTCATTTGAGTCTTTCATTAACCCTGTAAGAGAGAAGACTAACCTTCCCATTTTTAGAGAGTTGGTAACAGACTCAGCTGTTAAGTGAAGAACCCAAGGTCACGTAACTAGTAAGTGATAAAATCAGAACTTAAGAACCCAGATCTGATCTCTAAATTTCCAACTTATTCCAGACTGTTGCAGTGCATTTTGGTATGGCTTTTTAAGTGAAACTGTTCAATTCTTAACCCATAATCCGCCACCCTATAATCTACACCAAAGGTATTGATCATTTGGTCCACATGCAAGGCTTACCCTTGTTTTTGTGGATGGTTACCATGGCAATCCTATTCAGAGTTGGACCCCTACCTTTTCAAGATGAGGGCATTAAGGATCTCATTGAAATAGCTCATTTAGCAGCAAATAATACTCTAACTAAAGGCCACAGAGTAATCCCAAGATATACCTAGACAGCCCTCTTTTTCTGCCCTGTCTTGTTCTCTCTTGGCAGAGTTAGTGCATGTGCACCATGTCCCTCTGTGACTACAGTCACGGTGACCAAAAACACTTTGTCCAAAAGTCCAGTAACCCTTTACAGATATTTCATCATGAAAAATGTGAAAGTAATGGAATTAAATAACGTATATGACTGTTTTTACTCAATTTAAAAAGGAGAAGAGCAGCTTGCAGGGCAGCTGGAGATCTTCTAGTTCCCCTGCTGTACCTGCATTTAGATATTTAGTTGTCTTGTTTCTGGCCCCTCAATACAGTTGTATTCCTGGTTATAATGCTCCATTAAAGCAAACCAGGCCCCAGCCCAGTGTGCCGATTAGAAAAAAGTAGACTTTTGCATGTTCCCTAAAGCCCTCAGACTGATAGCCTGGAACCTGCCCTCCATTCTAGTTCTGAGGATCCAATTCTCTATTACATCTGATGTCTAGATTGAGGTGGAAATCGTTCATGCCAGCAGAGATGGGGAGGACACTGCGAGTTCTTAGCCCTGACAGTATCTGCAACTAGTCCTCTGTTAGCCTCTAAGTACAGTTATTAATTGATTATAATGTAATTATTTACCCTGAATACCTTGAGATTTTTTTCTTTAATTCTCAGCCTAGAACTGACTTTCAGAATAACCTTTTGTTTTCCTAATTTTTTATTAGTGAAGAGGTTCAATCAAATGCAATTCTCAGAGTCGCCCGAGTGTGATGCTTTTGTGAATATCAACTTAATTAACTCTTTTAGCCTTTTTTCTTTACCAATCACTTTTACCTTGAAAAGTAACTAATTGATAGATTATTTTTGGTAGTTTCATTCCTTTTTAAACAAAAAGTACTAACTAGTGACAAGCTCTATAAATTATTCGCTCTCAGTTAAATCAAACTTTTCTAAACAGTTATTTGTTCTGGGTTTAATGCCCTAAAGCAAAATAAAACTCCGTCACCAACTAGCCACACAAAGCCTTGGCATATGTTAGTTCTAAGAGAAACTTTTTTTTTTTTTTAGATTTTTTAATTTTATTTATTTTTTTTCCCCCCAAAGCCCTAGTAGATTGTTGTATGTCATAGCTGCACCTCCTTCTAGTTGCTGTATGTGGGACGCGGCCTCAGCATGGCGGGAGAAGCGGTGCGTCGGTGCACGCCCGGATCCAAACCCGGGCCGCCAGCAGTGGAGCACGCGCGCTTAACCGCTAAGCCACCGGCCGGCCCTAAGATAAACTATTTTGATCTTAAAGAATCCATAGAAATTTTTAACTGAGTTTGAAAATTCAGCTTTGAGCCTTTATTTCTAAAGCACTATTGCTCATTTGTATCAAAGGCAAAGAGCTGAAGAAATGTCTGATACATGCTTTTAATTTAAAAATCTATAAATTATTGTCCAAACTGAGAAGTTTTCGATAGTGAAAGCGGGGGGGGGGGGTAGCTATTCATAATTAGGCCCAGACCAAGGCGTAAAGTGAGCTGGATGGTCATCCCATGTGTGGCTGAGGCCTCCAAGGGACCAGGACTCTGACTTGAGTTTTGATTGTTGATCTCTGATCCCCCCAAAACTACTCCCTTTAATTCATGCCTCAGATACGGTTTCTAAAAGATGGAATCAAGTTGTAGTGGGTTCTCCTATAACACTTGTTTTAGAAGCACAACACACACAAGGAACAGTTTGTCCCAATGCAGTTGATGTATTAGGGAATGATTTGAGCATAACGCAAAATTTCCATTTGCTTATGCACGATTCTGTGAGAAACATTTGGTGAATGCAGAAAATTGCACCCAGCTGATGAACTGAGCTGGGTAGAAATACACAAAACACACTCAGACATCTCAAATGTCTACCGGCTACCTCAGTTTACCACGTTATTATAAGCAATGCCCATCCCTATCTGGCATTATAGCTTCCCCTTCTATTTCAGACAACCCTCCTTCCATGGCTACACAGTAACAAGCTGCAACCTTCCAACACCCCTTCCACAAGCAAACTTCTGGTCTTTTTCAAGGTAAATTGCCGTATTTATTGTGTTTAAATGTTTCTTAACCATTTAACTTGTATAAAACTCTGCCACTGGTACATCCTATCTCTTTTTTTGTCACTGAAGAAACTTTTGAGCGTTGTGCCCCCAACCCCATTTTCCCCATATGGCCCATAAGTCCTGTGGTTTTTTATTGTGTGATTTGCACAACACGGGGATTTTGGGGAGTGCATATGTTGTATGAAAGCAAAGCTGATGAAAAAGAGCAGCCTTTTGTCTCCCCATTTATAACCGACTGCTGGAGAGCTGCTCACAGTTCCATGCCAACTGTCCTCAGTCTGCACATCTGTAACACAACTGTTATTTGTGGGGCTGAAACTTCAAATTTCCAATAGCAATCGAAAATGCCTCGTGCCCTCACTGTGTGCCAGGCACCACACTAAGCCTCAAAAAGCAATTTCTTTTACCTCTCCCAACAGCGCTCTGGCAGGAGCTGTGGTTACGTGCACTGTACAGAGGAGGAACTGAAGAGGGACAGGTAGAGACACGGCCCGGTGTCACTCGGCTAACACGTGGTGGAGCTGGCAACTGAACACAGGAGCCACAGTGGAATTACTTTATGGTGTATTCTCTGCTTAATCTGATAAGCGTCTATTTTCCTTTAATACCCACTTAGATGGTCATATGTCTATACAGCTGTCCCTGATTCTGTAAGCAGGCAGTCACCTCTCTGCCCTCAGAATTGAACTAACTTTCCTCTTATTCATTTAGCAAATGTTTAGGATTTGCAGTCCTAAACATTAGGATTATAATGCCAGGCTCTGGGGCTGTAACATTGAAGGTGACTGGCCATTGTCATCAGAAGCTAACAAGCTACTGGGGAAACGAGTAAATGAACAAGTTGAATCAGCTGGATAAGCGCTACGATAGAGGTGTCAGAATGCTCTGAAGAGCAGATCAGGGGGAGCAGCATGTTAAACTGGGGTGGAGAGGATCAGAGAGGATGTCTGAGCTAACTATTGAAGAGTAGACATTCCAGGTAGAGGGAAGAGAACAGTCAAGATCAGAGGTGTGAAATCACACAACCTTTAGGGAAACTACAAATGGTTCTGTTGGACAGAGTGAAGAGGGGAGACTAGTGGGAGGGGTATGCAGGGGAAAAGGGTTTCAGATACAAGGGATTTGAATTTACCCTGAAGGTTTGGTGATGCTATTGAATAATTCAAGCATGAATGTGACACAAAAAGATTGTTCCCCCCTTTTCTTGTCATAGCACCACGAGCTTTCCTTTATTAAAGCGTGTATGACAAATGCCTTCATTGTGCACACTTCTGTCACAGCATTTATCACAATTCTAATTCCCAGATGGAAGAGATATGGAGAATTGCTGGAAGGAAAGCAAAATGGAGATGAGAGCAGGTTGCAGTGATCCAAGTAAGAAGTGATTGACAGGATGGGGTGGGTTTACAGGGAGAATCTGATTGGATGTTGGAGTTAGGTGAAACCATCTAGGCTGATCTCTGGCTCAGGTAATGATGGATGATGGAGTGTAAGGAAGAACAGCTTTGGGGATTGTGGAGGACAGAGTTAACTCAGCAGACCTGGGTGGCCTGCACATTACTGGGTGGCTCGCCCATTTCTTGGGCCTGGGTGGCCCAAGAAAGTTCTCTCTTTAGGACCAGCCCTTGGCTGTCTCCTGGCGAATAACTTCTGAGCCCTTGGAATATTCTGCCTGAAAAGAGTGTTTTGTATGCCTGAGGCCTTGGGCCATGCTGTGTCAGTGTGACCTCGTAAGTTTATGCTCACAATGTGATTTATGGTGAATGCCTGTTTTTGCCCCGTGGGGCTGGTGTCTGAGTAGCTAAGGGCAGTCATATGGGTGCTGTATGCCTATGTGACTGACTCCCAATAAAAACCCTGGACACCAAGGCATGGGCGAGCCTTCCTGGTCGGCAACACTTTGCATGTGTTGTCACACATCGTTGTGACTCCACTGGGAGACGACATCTGGAAGCTTGTGCTTGGTTTCTCCTGTGCCCTTTGGTTCTGCCCAGGTGCCTTTCCCCTTTGCTGATTTTAATCATATCCTTTTGCTGTAATAAATCACAGCCATGATATAACAGCTTTTCTGAGCCTGTGAGTGCTCGTGAATCATCAAGCCTGAGAGTGGTCTTGGGCACCCTGATGCAGGAGTAATGGATTATTCTGGACATGTTGAATTTAAGGTCTCAGAGACATCCAAGTTTATGTGTTCAGTAGGCAACTGGCAATATAGGTTTAGAAATCAACAGAGGTTTGGGCTACTGAGAATCAGACCATCAGTGGTTGTTGAAGCTATGGGCACAGATGAAGTCAAAAAGGAGAGAGAAAAGAATAAGAAGCAGAAGGCAGAGACTTGGATATCACTGGCATTTAAAAGACAGATGTGGAAGGAGAAGAGCCAGGATTTTGAGAGTGAATATCAAGAAGCTCTCATCAACCATCCTTAAGAAGGGGAGCATTTCAAGGAAATTAAGGCAAAGAGGTTGGATTCATTAAGAAACAACAAGTCTGCAGCAAAAGCTAATTTACAAAGCCATTCAATATTCAGTAGTAGTGGATGAGGGTGGTTCCTCCTGTTTAGAAAAATTTCAATCTTGGCCTTGAGCTCAAAAAATTATAATAAAACTTTACCCCTGTTAAGCCATCAAACTGCCGTGTGGCTGGGAAAGTCAGGCAACTCCTATATCTGACAAATATTTACAGAATTGGCGATGGTTTAGTCCATGAGAATGAAGGAAATTCACCAGTGGGACCTCTGGTTCAAGGACACAGCCATAGTGTCGTTGCATAATAGATTCAGATTCAAACCTTTCTGCAAAGTACCTGCTGGTCCACGCGTTTCCACCACCATCCGCGGCAACACATCTTAACAGATTCTACTTCAGATTCTACTGAATTAGTGTTTTCTCAACTTCTTTGAAAATATTCTCATGTGCAGTTGTTCCATGCCAACCATTCATAGAGGCTGATTCTTCCGTCACTTCAAACTTGTCATTGACTCCTCAAACAAACAACAACTGGGCAGTATCAGTAATATCTGTTGACTCATCAAGAACCCAGGAAGAACACTCAAAATCACTTGCCTTGGTTTTTAAATTGACTATTGATGTTGCTCCCAGTGCCCTCAACTCTTTGAGTAACTGTCCTTGCCAAAAAGCTAATAGTCTTAACAGGTTTGTTTTGTCTGGACACATCCTCAGCTGCAGCAATAAAATGCTGTTTAATGTAACTCACCACCTCACCACTGGTAAACCAGTTTTCTTGCTTGGCTAACAAATGAACCCATTACAAACTTAGTTTGGTTGCAGCTTCCTTTTCATTTTTAATTTTTGTGAAGAAATTCTGCTATGATAAGATATTCCATTTTAAATTTTCTAATTTTTCTCACCACAGCTTTCCTGTGGGTTGGAAATACTGTGAGGAGTGCTCATCTAACGATGTCAACATGCATTGTATTCTTTCAGCACAGCTAAGGGTGTCATTGCACAATAAAGCCATGCTCTGATATCTAATTTGATAACAAAATTCTACTGTACTTTAAGAGTACAACGTTCAAAGTTCACTTTCCTTTTATTGTTTTGTCATGATGGGTATGTACAGGTAATAAAAAGAATTTTTGAGTGTCACTGTATGGTGAACCCTCCGGCCCTTGAAATGTAAAGTTTTAACTGCAATTTGTAGTACACAGTGATAGCCGAGCAATAGAGCAAAGCAATGAGAGCGTCACATACTGATGTGACTCAACTCGGCCATTTTAGCATGAAAGAAGTCATAGACAGTATGTAAGTGAATGAAAATGATTGTGTTAGTATAAAACTTTAGTTCTGGTCACCGAAATTGAAATTCATGTAATTTTTACATGCCTCAAAATATTCTTCTTTCGAGGGTGACTTGAGTGAGATTGACCAGGCACAGGGTCACCATCCCAGCTGCTAGACTGGTCCGCCAGGGGCATAATCAGCAGTCCCGGTCCCATCATAGCAAACTTGTGTTTGATCTTCTGTATATAAATGATGGAAACCCAAATGGAAGTAATTAGGCCAAAGGAGAATTTGGCGACTTGTATAACAAACCATTGAAAAAAACACTAGCCATGTGCCCTGACAGAACAGGATGCCAAATCTTTAGTTGGAAATGCAGGGCATTTCCTCCCACCTTCCTCCCATCTTCCTCCCACCAGGAGAAGGAGTTGGTGAGGCCTGTGGAGGTGGTCAGGACCCCAGGCCCAGGGACAGACTCCAGTCCCCATGGCATCTGAGCAGAAACCCAATTCCATGGACCAGGCCAGTGGTTCTCATCCACAGCTATGTAGCAAGAAATTAGTTCCAGTAAAGTATTAATGCTTTGAATGCAAATGAATTCCTTTTTAAAATGTTATTTAGAGCAAATTCAAGCTTTATCCCTATTGTCATTCCCACATAGTTGCATTTCATTAGATTTCTGAGAGCAAGAGAAAGGTGTGGACCAACTGCTAGCAAGTGAGGTATGTGCTGTGCACATGAATGTCACCAGGTGAGGGCTGGTGGAAAAAACACCAGACTGGGCAGCAAGATTTCTATCAAGAGGAATCCCACTGCAATAATCCCGTAGGAGCCCAGAGCTCACCACCCCAGAGACTGTGGTGATGGCAATGCAAGACACTTTGGACCCCACGTACCCCTGGATCTCAGGCTACTGGTGGGATAGTCACGTCTGCTGGGGTTGGTCACGTCTGCTGCAGAACTAGATGGCTCTCAACCTACACGTTGAAGTTTATCACTTCTGCCTCAAGGTCACAGACTCTTCTTCTCATTGAGGGTTGGAAGGAGTTGTCTAAAGCTTTTCTCCTGGTCTGCATTTTCTCCTGGAGTTCCTCAGAAAGTGGTCTGCCTGACCCATTGCTGCCTGAGCCTGGGCAGGGGAAAGTGGTCAGAAATGAGGTCTTCAAAGCCAGGATACTGGGATTGCACTAAGTCTTTACTTTCCAGAAGCTGCCTGTGTACCTCCAGGGAAACTCTTCCTAATGCACTATGGCGAAGTAAAGTGAGAAGAACAGGGCGGTGGTGCTGACGGCAGGAGCTACAGAAGCAGCCCTGGCAGTTCAGCCGCCAAACCCCACCTTTTGCTCTGTCTGCATGTAGAGGGGAGAAGCGGACTATCTCCTCAAATAATCACCTGTGCAGAAATCATATCTCCAGCTCCCCAAAGCTGCATGAATTTTCAGAAGATGAATTCTTGTGTTACATAATTGGCTCCATTTAATATCTGGGGAATGGACGGAGCTAGCGTTGGCTCAGTTTGGTGGGACTTGTTCTTGGAGCCTCATTTTCTTCTCTCCCCAAGGGCAGGATAAGACCTCATCATGTCTTTGTGTCAGCAGAGTTCTCTCTCTCACCTGTCCCCAACTCGGCTGGAGGGTGGGGGGAGAGGAGGGCCTCTGAGAAGGCTGTAGCCAAAAGGCTGTCCCCCTGGGATCTACAGGATGGCTCGAGCTCCATTCCCAGTGACCAGGGACTCCAGACCGGTCCTTGAATCTGTGGTCACAGCGACAGGAACCACAGCCTGCAAAATACCCCTGAATACAATGGAGCCCTTGGCAGGGGAGTAAGAAAGCTGTTTATCATCCTCTGCACCTGGGAACTGACTGACCGTTTCTCTTTCAAAGAGAAGATCTAATCCTAATATGAAAACTCACTTCAGGTGACTTACTGAAATAAACAAAATAAAAGGCAAAAATAAAATCCTCAAGAGGATTCCAAAACAGCTCTCATTTCTAGGGTCTATTTTTGCTTCCAGGGCATTGTATTTTCCCCTTGTCTCGTCCCCCAATAGTCATCTCTAAATGTTTCTGGGTCTTGTTTTCAAGTTCAGAAGACCTGTCTCCCTCTTGCCCACATGCACCCCAAGAGAAACTTGGGTGTGGGGGGAGGGGGCAGAGGACAGGTGCCCTGGCCATCCAGGTAGACCCCTGAAAGGTGTCAGTCTGCCCTTGTAGGATGATGCTACCAAATTATGCCAATGGGAGGGATGCGATTCTCTTACGTTTGAGTGTGTGCTGTATGAACACCCAACATGTGCACAAATAAGAAAAGGGCAAGACATAAACTATGTGACCTAATGGAAAAATTCTTACCAGTTGCTCAGCCAGGTCAAAATTAGATGACCACCTCCTGTGGGGTCAAGTATAAGTTGCTTCTGTGTCGTAACCCAGCTCAGGGCTTAGTCTCTGAAACTGATCTAGAAAGCTGCAGTCTGCAGACCAGAGAGTGGTTAGCATCAAACTGGTCATTCGATATTTGTAAAGGTTCAGGTCAGAGTATCTCTCCATACAGTCCCTGAGAGAGGCAATCATCCCACTAGTTCCAAGAAATATAGAGAGAATCTTAATTTCAAGTGACTCATTTAGCGTAGAAGCAGCCTATTAAGTTGTCTATTTGAAATTCTGGTGTATAAAATTTTCAAACAGCTTCTAAATGCATGTTCAGCTCTGTTATGGCATGTGAAGAGCATTTTTAGAAAGAAAAAGATTCTAAATGCATAAAGAATAACGGGCTCCTCCTCCCACTACTGAACATTTAGAGCAGAGTCTGAGATCCTCTACCCCTTCCTCTGTGTCTCCTGCATGGGAACAGTCGTGCCCTGGAACAATTCCAAGGAAACACACCTTTCCCATCTCCTACTGGAGATAGCGCAGGGACAGGTTGGTTATGGGCTATATTCCACTCCTGGCTCTGTTATGGCCAAGCTGTGTGCCTTTGGGCAAGTTGTTTAATCTCTCTGAGCCTTGATTTTTTTAACTGCAATAAAGACGATTCCAGCTCAGCCTTTGATTGACAAATGTGAGACTGCCACTACATGGTGGAGGGATCGCTAGTTCAATGTTGAGTCACGTCTCCTCCATCAAGCTGCCAATACTGATAGCTCAGAGCCTTCAACATTGATGCAGGAGAGCCAAACGTAAGGAGGTATGGCACTTTCAAGTTTAGAAAATTTGCAAATGCAGCTTCAAGACTCATTTGAGTCCCACAACAATCATAGAAGCATAACCTCCAGGTAATCTTACCATTCCTGTTAGGGATGAACAAACTGAGATTGGGCGAGGTCAGGGAACTTGCTCGTGAGCACACAGCTCATACTAGGCATAAGAACCCAGGCCTTATACTCTGAGTACCACTGACTTTCTACCTCACTCACTGATTCTACAGAATAGGAGAATAGGCCAGCCCAGGCACTTCCCAGCCAGTCTTAACAGTGTCACCTACATGGTGGCTTTTACTTCCTGAAGCCTTTATCTTCACCCAAGCAGAACCTGAAGGGGAGCTCAGCCCTTCTTCACGTTTCCACAGAGGAAACTCTACTCTACTATGCACTGTTGAGCAATGTAGATCTCACTAGAGGTTTCATTTCAATTCCCCGGGGAGATGAAGGCCAGAGGATTTGACTTTGCACCGCCACACGCCACAACATCATCACCCCCACAGTCGGGCCTTCTCTTACAGTCTCCTCTCTGTGCCTCAGCTCGGCCAGGTGAGAGGTGATCTGGAGAGAGGGAGGGAGGAGAGCAGAAAGGAGGAAGAGAGGAGCACCGTGATGCCACATGTCAACTCTGAAGCGGATTCTCCACTCCCAAGCCCATGACCGTAACCCAAAACTAACCATGCCCAGCAGAGAGGGACAACTTGGGAATTTCCATAAGGAAGTCTTGCCTGGGGGCCCCAATCTAGCTGGAAGGTGGGAGAGGGGGTGTCTTGAAGTTGCATTTGCAAAGCCAGCATGCTGTTTCCATTTAGCTTGTGTGCTTATTTGGGGTGACAGTGGCAAACTAGGACCATGAATATATGACAAAGTGTTTGTGTGCAGGAAAAAGGAGACAAAGATAGTGACCAAACAGACATTAGCATTCTTCCAGGTGCAGGGAAAGGGCACTAAGGCCCTGAAGAATATTGCTGCTGTAGGGAACTCACAGCCTGGAGAGGGAGGCAGGAAGCCACACAGGATGAGTGAAACAGCTGCAGGGGGAAGCCTGGGACCAGGTGCAGGGGCAGGGGCTCACACATGGCAAAACACTCTCTTAGAAGCTTCTAGTTATTTAAAGCTAACAGTGAGACCAATTTTCCTTTCCTTCCCAGCCCCACTAGCCACTGCCACCTACTTGCCCCCAGTAAAGGGGCAACTTTAGCTTTTGTGACCCGCAGCTGACAGGGAAAGACAAGCTTCCTTGGACTAGAATAATTGGTTTATCAAGCAGAGGCAGCCAGGCCTGGTTTTTATGAGCAGGAGGCCCTTATCTCTGCCCTCTGGCCTTTCTGTCTTCTCTTTCGTAGGGCCAGTTCAGCACCAGCCCTGACTCCTCAAATAGCACTGTCCAGTTTATTTCAATACACGTTTATCGTTATATATAACGTGGGGTGTAGAAAAAGACACTAGAAAAAAAGAAATACTTTAAACATATGCTTATCTCTAAATGATGAGTGTAAAGGTGTTTTCTTCTTTATGATTTTCTGTGCTTTTCAAAATTTTTTACAATGAATAAGCATTACTTTGGAGAATGGAAATAATAATTGGTGTTGCAAAAAAAAAACCAACACCGGGGTGACCCGGTGGCACAGCAGTTAAGTGCATGCGCTCCGCTTTGGTGGCCCAGGATTCGCAGGTTCGGATCCCAGGTGTGCACTGATGCACCGCTTGTCAAGCCATGCTGTGGCTGCGTCCCATGTAAAGCAGAGGAAGATAGGCACAGATGTAGCTCAGGGCCAGTCTTCCTCAGCAAAAAGAGGAGGATTGGCATCGGATGTTAGCTCAGGGCCGATCTTCCTCACACACACACACAAAAAAACCAACACCAATGGAGGGAAATGTAGATGGAGAGTCAAGGAGGTGGAAAACGAAAACCCAAACCCAACCAAACCCGACCAAAATCTAATCTCGGAAGGCCCACAAAGGCTGCCCAAACTCATTCCGTTGCATCCCTGCTCGGTGAGTCTGCAGCCCCTCCCGCCGCCCTGCTCTGCGTCCCGCACCTTGTGGCCGCCAGAGGGCGCCCTGGGACCGCGCCGCCGCGTCCTTGCTCCTCGCGAGTTTGGTGTGGGGCCGCTCCGTGTGCTCTTCTGCGAAGCGAGGAGAGATGCTCTCCCCCGGCCAGCGCCGAGGTGACACCCGTGCACAGTGAAGCGGGCTCGGGAGGCGGCGGAAGAGCCACCACACTTCGCCCACCGAGCACCGAGGGAATACCTACCCGCCGCCTCCCCGCAGAGGGCGCCCGGACAGCTCGCCCAGGCCTGGGGACGATCCCAGCGCCGGGGGTGACCCGCAGGCAGGCCCGGCTGTCCCCGACCTGTCCCCTTCAGGCTTCTGCGCGGGATTCTCTCTCCCTGGGGCTCCAGTCTCGCCCGGAGGCGGCCCAGGGTCACCTCTGCGCACCCAGGACGCGCCCAGGGGAGTACGTGACGAGAGCCCACTGCCCCGAAGAGTGATTGCATTGGCTTCTGCAAGTTAAAAAAATTAGGGAGGTAATACATACATAGTAATATGTAGCTGTGAAAAATCTAAATAATGTGATTTTTAAAATATAAAATAAAAGTATATTAAATAATCAGTCTCTCTTCACCACCATCTTACCAACTCCCCTCTTCAAGAGAACTACTGGTAATAGATTGTTAAATGCATTCGTATACATATACTAAGTATATTGTTGTGGGAGTCTGTATGTTTGTCCATCTATCTGTCCATCCATCCACTCATCCATCCATCTACCCATCCCTGGAAGAATACTAATCAAAATGTTAACGTTGGTGATTTTTAGGTGGCAGAATTAGAATGATTCTGGTTTTCTGAATGTTCTACAATGAAAATATGTGTGTAGGAGGAGAGTTGTTACTCTTTTTAAATCCCATCTACTCTCAAGGCCGCCCTCACCCCTGCATAAGCGGACTAACTCTGGTGGCAGCGCTGAGAATCTCGCGTGGGGAGATTCACCATCCTCATGATCTCCCGGCTTCACTTTGGGTCTCCTGGTCACAGCGCTGGAGGTTTGTGTCTCGGTGATTAATGACTATAACGGACTTGGCTACTGCCTGCATTTTTACCAGTTTCAAGAAAGATTAATCGGAAAATATTTGCTGCTGGCTTCTGGGAAGTAACAATAAAATCATGATGATGGTGTTATCAATACTCTGTGGATTAAGAGCCTATATGAAGGAGCATTTTTGTGTATGTAATTCTTGAAAAGCGATTTTGAAAATTTTCTTTGATTTTGGAGGCCAGAGAACCCAAGTTCCAATTTAAAAGCTTGTCTTCACCAAGCCTGAATCTTACTGTCTTTGGGAGTCATGTAGTGGTTACAAGTCTCCTCCTCCTTCTGGGTTTCTGAAAAGCAGGAAAGGGTTTGGTGCTCTATTCTGAATACATGGATCCCAAACCTGGTCTTTTGGGGATGTTTGTGAGGGGAGGATGCGCAAAGCCTGAGGATGTGAGGACTCCCCGAGACACTTGGGGGTGGGGGGTGGTTTCTGGTTTGACTTTTGTACATGTAACAAAAGTATAATAATGTGATTTTTTAAATATACAAATATAAAAACTCACAATCTTAAAAGTAAGATGTTTAACATTTGGTAATAAATGGAGAAAACAAACAAGAACCTTGTTTAAGCCCTCCATTCCCTGTAGATCAACTGTTTCCAATAAATTCTTATTGAGCACCTACTTCGTTAGCACAGGGAGAGAGGACAGAGAACCAGACCAGCCCAACTGACAGGGGATCTACAGAAAACCCAATTTGTTTCTAAACTTGTGGGAAATGCATCTACTGGCATTACTGTTTTTATTAAAAAAAGGACACATTGACAACATCAGAAAGGATATGATCTCAAAATAAAGGACAGTCTTTAAAAATAAATTTTGCTTTATAAAATATTTTACCACATTTTCCTTAACTTTTCATTTTTCCAAAGTGAAAATGTTGTTGTTAGCAACTTGCATTTGGGCCACTTTCCTGTTTTAGTTACTAGAGCGCAAGGGCTGTAAGTGAATCTTTGTTTGATGGGGGCTATTCTTACACTATTTAGGGCGATAATGCTGAATATTAGTGAATACTGCCAAGTACATTGAGATGAGAAATTTAGATACTTGGTTGAATTTATACTTATCCTGAATTTATACTAATCCTAGGATCCTATATTAATCCTGCACCCAAACTTTCCAATTTAGACAAGTATACCACCATATATTTTAATTTTAATTGTTTTTGTCATTTCTGTTGGGTTTGGATTTTTAGTACTTTCTAGATAATTGGAGGTCCTTTTACTTGGATTCTTGAAGTTGAAGACGCTCTGCTAGTGACCACCTAGAGAAGTGAGCATTTAGGTGTCATATTCTTTGGCCTAAAGTATTTTCCAAATTATAATCGTTGAATTTCAAGAAAGCAATGTTTTGAAGGTAGGTTATACTAGCCAACTCCTGAAAATAAGAAGGAGGAGGAGGATGGGAGGGAGGGAGGGAGAGGAGAGAATAAAAGATAGAAGCAGAGAAGAGGAAGGACAATAAGAATCAACTGAAATGAAAGGGGTGCTGTGTACAAATAGATCTTTTTTTAGAACCTTTTCTAGAATTAAAGCAGATATTAGGACCAGCAATCAACCTCCCATTTCTTGGAAGCAATCGGAAGGGCATTAAATCACCCAGAAGTTGAAAGCGGTCTGTTGGAGCGGGTTCCCCTGATCTGTCACGCCTATAACTCATATTTCAACCTGCTGACACCGTCAGCAGCCCCCAGGCCTGGTGGAGTAATTACAAGGCAGCTCCCTGGGGTTTTTCTGGGCACAGGCTCTACTGTATTACAGAGCAGTAACAGAAACCTTAATCTTAAATACAACTTTTTCCCCAAACTTAAAATTAGCTGGTGTTCAAGTATTTCAGCCACGGAAAGAAAAAGCTTTTAGCGGTTTTACCTTGTCTTGAAATCGAGAGATTTGACCCAGGTCCTGGATGTCTGAGAATAGGATACATTTGCAGCCTCAAATTTCTTGAGCTACAATTTCGAAAGAACTTTCCATTAGAATGGACTTTGTAGAGAATTCACACAACATTGGCACTTCCCCTGGCTTCAGCCTTGAGCCTGTTCCCTCATTCTTTTCTGGACAAGCCAACCCGAACTTGTGTCTGCAGCTGTCACTTAGGCTCATGCACTCGGGAATTGGCACCTCTATCCCTGACTTCTCTCCAGAGCTCCAGACACAGTTTTGTCTGCTTGCTGAACATCACCCACCCAACAGGCACCTAAAACTCAGCATATCGCAAATCACGCAGATCACATTCTCCCCTCTACCAGCAGCGACCTTCTGCGCCCTCTGTATTCCTTTATTTTGGTTAGCCACATTGTCATTTACCAAATTGCTCAAGCTGAAAACCTTGGTGTCGTCCTAAACTCCATCCCTCTTCCTTCATCCCCATCTCCTAGTAGTCACCAGGGTCTGTCCTCTTCTACCCTACCATGTCTCACTCTTCCATTCTCCTTTCTCCATCCCACTGTCACTGCCCTAGTCCACTCCCTGTCACTTGGTCTGGGGCAATTGCTTTCTACCTGGTCCCCGGGTCACAGTATAACCCCACCAGAACCTATCCACACAGCTGTTAGGGAGATCTCCATAAAACAGAGCTCAGTTTCCACCTCTCTCCTGCTTAAACTAGCTGACGGTTCCTTTCTGCCAGTAGTGTAAAGTCCAAACTACTTGAGTGTCACGTCAAGTCCTTCCCCATCTGCCTCCTATCCATGCCAGTGTCTTCCTCTGACACTCTCCACCATGCCTCCTGTGGGAGGGACTACATTCTCTCCTTCTTTCTGGTTAAAATAATAACAATTGTTAATTACATTTCCTAGTCTTTCTTGCAGTTAGATGTGGCCAGGTAGAATATAGAACTATAGAACATAGACCTATAGAGTTTACTTATAGAATAGGGAATACAGAACTACAGTTCAAAACTATAGGATGTAAACAGAAGCATCACATAAGAGTTTCCAAGAACTTTTGCAGGAGGGAGATGGCACACATCCTTTGCCCCTTTTCTTTTGCTCCCTTCATCCTACGGGCTGGAACACAGATGTGATGGCTCCATCTTGGACCATGAAGGTGAGGGACACACCCCAAGGAAGGAAGAGCAGCATGCTGGAAGGTGCCATGGAGCAGAACTGCCATAGCCCTGACTACCTACCTCTGGAGTTTTCTGTGAGAAATGAACTTTTAACTTGGTTAAGCTACTGTTATTCTGAGTCTCTGTCCCTTGCTGCTGAGCCTAATCCTAACTGACGTAGAATTTGGTACCAGATAGGGGATGCTGCAGGTAACTCCACGCTTATATTTTTCTTTCTCTATGCTCCGTAGGGACTCAAGAAGTCAGCTAACCCCACGGTCTTTGAATTCTTTACTCTTGCCATAAAAGTTTATTACCATAGCCACTTGGACTTGCAGCATTTTGGATTCCATAGATACTCTTTTCCCTCAGGTGACCACAAGTGATAATTTAAACACCTGTTCTGCCGCTGCATACCACAGACTGGTGGATTTTGCAAAGTGCATCTGATCGGCAGAATCACATCCAGAACTGTAGCTTTGAGGCATCCTGGAAATGTGGCTTTATTTCCAGTTCTGCAGACCAGTCAAGCACACTGGGAATGGATGTGGAGGAAGTCAACCCAGAGTGTCCAGCAGACACTCCTCAATCCAGTCCAGGACATCTCATCCTTCCACAGACTTGCCGAGACGTTCGTGCCTCCTTTACATTATTTCTGCATTTCCTTCTGCCTTGAGTCTTGTCTTTCCCCCTCTCTCACTTCCCTTATCTCTCAAGATCCAAAGCCAATGCCACCCCTGGCAGAGGAAATCCTTCTGCCTACTTTGGGGTCTAAGGAGCACTTGGAATATTCCTCAGCAATTGTCCTTAGGTGAATCATGCTTACTGGTTGACAGGTCTCTGTTCTCTGCTAAAATGTGAGCTCCTCAAGGGCCGGATTGTAAGTGACTGTCATTGTATCTGTGCACTCCTCTGCATTCTATTGTATTCTCAGTCTGGCACAGAGCAGGTGCTAAGGAAATGTTTGTTGAACTAGTGAATATTGATAATGGCTCCAGACAAAGCCACCTCCTCTCTCAGACTGGAGGGTCAAGAGTAGACCCAGTGTGGAACTGCCTGTGTGTGAATCTCGGCTCTGCCATGCACCTTGGGGTGCTGGGGGCATCTTGGGCATATTCTGTGACCTCTCTGTTAAATGAGTCCCATAACACCTACAGGGGTGTTGGTGAGATTAAATGACACAGTCCCTGTGAAGCATTTAGCCCAGTACTCAGTCATCATGGGCAGTGGGGAGAGGGCCAGTCAGGAGATGATTTACAGAGGGGGTGATCCTTGAGATGACTCTTAAAAGAGGAGTGGGAGGGAGAGGAGCCTTCTGAGCAAAAGAATGGCATGTGTACAGGCCTGGAGGTGTCCAACACACAGTGTGAGCTTGGGGAACTGCCAGTGGTTGAGTAAAACTAGGCCAAAGGTTCTCACAAGAGCATGCATCAGAATCCCCTGGAAGCCTTGGTAAAATGTAGATTTCTGGGCCCCTCTTCCAAAGTTTCAGATTTATTAAATCTGGGGTAGACCCTGAGATTTTGCATTTTTAACGAGTTCCCAGGTGGTACTCACATTGCCAGTCTGGGACCACACTCTGAGAGCGCAGGAGGCCAGAGCCCAGGGTGGGAGTTGGGAGCAGGAAACAGCGGGCAGTAGAGCTGGGCTTCACAAGCTAGCTCAGGAGATAGATTTTATCAACAAAAACGACAACAAAAATCTCTAGAAGTGTTTTAAGTAGAAGAGTACGCAATCAGATCTAGGTGGCACAAGTGGATTTTAAGGGCACATGACTTCAGAAGGAAGACACGTGAAGAGTTGAATCCAGGTGAGTTGTGGGTGGTCTGTGACTAGCTGGGCACAGAGCCCAGATCTGTGCCACGTCCTAGCCTCTCAGCCCAAGCCTCTCTCCTCTGGCTGCTCCTTTCTCCTCATCACAGAGAAAAAGAGGCATCTCTCATTTCCAGAGTTAAAGCTTCCGCCCCTGCCCTCCATCCATCACACCATCTCTTCTGGACTTACCCTCTTCCAAACATCTCCAGCCTTTCTCCCTGCTCGCCCTTCCTGTTGGTCGTAGTTCAAGCCAAACCTTCAAATACATACAGCGCTCCAGAAATCACACTACCCAGCTGCTCCATTGCACTGCTAGTATTGATCTTTTTTTTTAACCAAAAACTTCTCAGTGAATGGTTATCACCTGCTCCATTTCTTCACACCTGGTCCTTACCCCTCACTCTCATTCTGCATCTGCCTAAACAGTGAAACAGCAGATTAGTTTTTCTCATTTGCTTTAATTGTGTCACCCCTACTACCACCAAAATGTCTTAAGAGAAACCCACATGAAGTGCTCCAGCAAAAATAGTTAATAAATGTTGAAAATGCCACAACAGAATTGAATTTTTAAGCCTCCAAGCCTTTATTAACCTTTCTATTTCAAAAGAGCTTACAGGAAATCCTTATGTGATGGGAAGATATTATTGTTCCCAACTTAGCCAACGTAACCCAGATTGTCTAAATGGATGAAATAAAAACAAAATAGAAACTTATGTAAAGTATAATTCCATAGAGATGTATGTCTTATGCCCTCCTGGTCCATCTCTGCTCCTTAGAAACGAATTAATCCACCTTTGTATTAATTACTGTAATGAAGTGTCCATGAATTGTCCATCATTTGTTTTTATATTTTTAACTTTTTTCAAGGCTTGATATTAAAATGGGGTTTGTTGGACCCTTGGAGCATCAGCAAAGCCTACTCTTAAAGGCTGTTCATTCAAATGTTGTAAACAAACATGGAACATCCATTGAATCCAGTTCAAGCTCTTGGATGTATAACAGGATTGGTTTATTTCCTGAACAGGCTGTTTTCTGAGTCTTGATTATAGCCAGAGATTTCACACTTCTGTTTTGAACTTTTCCCTTTCTTCTGGACCATTTATATATCTGCTGTAAATCCTTGATGCCACATAGTCTTTTCACAGGTGTCTTGCAACAGTGAGGGACTTGAAATATCTCTAAAATAAGTTTCTGACTCAGGCAGATGTCTTTCATAATGTCAATGAGTCAGGAGAGCTAAGAAGTTATAGAAACCAGGCAGAGAAGCTCATTTCTTATCAATAAGTTTGCTCCTTTTAAATGTTTTTTTTAAGCACTTTCTTCCTACTGTGACTTTGCAAAAATCCATAGCTTTCTTAACTGTTCGTATTTTGCCTGGAAGCAAAACTAATTTTATTTTTCTCATCAGTGAGAATACCAGAAATTCTTCCATCATTATCAGAATCTTCTAGGATTAAGGGCTTCTCTCTTTTTAGGGCAAGCAACTTCCTCTTTTAAACTCAGTTCTGAGTCCATTTACTTTATTTGATTAGGGGGCACAGAGCAGAAAGCCTGTGATTTTAGCTCCCATATTCCCCTTTCCCGAACCCCCCAGAGAGCTCACTCTGGGGGAGACTCACCCCCAAATGTGCAGGTAGAGCTGAGGCCATGCAGCATTCCTGAAGGAGCCCCAGAAGCCCAGTGAGACAGAGCTGGGGGAGGGGCAGGGAATAGAGAGGAGGAGGCGCCCTCTGTCCCCCACATCTCCAGCAACCATCCCCAAATCAAAAGAGAAAATTGGCCTCCTGATTTCACACTTGAGGTAATCCAGTGAAATCCAAGTGTTTATGTTTTTTTCTTGGGGTTTTTTTTTTGTGTGTGTGAGGACGATCAGCCCTGAGCTAATATCCATGCCAATCCTCCTCTTTTTGCTGAGGAAGACTGGTCCTGAGCTAACATCTATTGCCAATCCTCCTCCTTTTTTCCTCCTTTTTCTCCCCTTTTTCTCCCCAAAGCCCCAGTAGATAGTTATATGTCATAGTTGCACATCCTTCTAGTTGCTGTATGTGGGACGCCACATCAGCATGGCCGGAGAAGTGGTGGGTTGGTGTGCGCCCGGGATCCGAACCCGGGCCGCCAGTAGCGGAGCGTGTACATTCAACCGCCAAGCCATGGGGCCAGCCCCCCAAGTGTTTATCTTACTGGTTTAGTTGCTCTCTCAAGTACAAAATATTTTAGAGTTCGTTTAAAAACTGCCAGAGTATTTTCTCCTTTACGCTGGTTCCTGCCAACTCAATTTGAAAATGGCTTTCTCAGTTCTCCCTTTCTCATTCTGGAGGAACACAGCCAGGCTTCTGCCTGCAGATGAGAAAACCCTACCCTATGATGTCCACACTAGATCTGCTTCTTCTAGTCTGGGTTAGGAGGCTGGCTCAAAACGGCAATGGTGACCATCGGGGCCACTGGGCATTCTCCTAAAGGGCAGTCAGCCTGCTGCCCTGGGCCTGATGCTATTCCCGAAGGCTTGTAGTTTTTCAGAAATAGAGTGGTAGGGAATTGGGGAGAAATTATAGAAAGCGAAGGCCTAAAGTGCCCTGGAATGTCTTCAGGTATGACATCATGGAAATATTCTCCAGCTCTTTGAAAGTTATCCCAAGGTTGAACACTTTACAGGGCCTGGCACCAGGCAGATATTGGTAAATATTTATAGGATGAATGAATAAGCAGATGGTTAGAAAGAAATAAACTCTCCATAAATACTAGGGACGTTCGTTATATTTTCTTCCACACGTTTTGATTCGAAAAACGTCTTAGTCATTTCCCACAATCTTGTTTCCAGATTTGGTCTCCCCAGGTTGACGAATATAGTGGTTACTGGCCAGAAGACCCCTTCATAGCATCAGCAAAATGACTGCTATGATGGTCTCCCATCTCTGTCCCTGTTACATCTTAGCACACCAATGGGAAGACTGGAAACATTTTTGCCCCTGAAAATAGTCCTCATATCCTGAAGCTTCTCGACATGCTGCATCTGACTATCATAAAAATAATCAGTCTCTGACCTGCAGGGGTGGGTGTGAACACTGCACAGGGCTTGCTGACATTCCTCTCAGCTGCGAGGTGGAGATCAGATGATAGATTGTTCGCACTCATTGTCTACCATCGGCATTTCTGGAGTTTACCTACCAGATATGCCTTCCAGAAAGACCAAAAGCACAACTGGGTGATTGTAAGCTAGACCAGGACGTTAGCCCTCCCCAAGAGAACGTTATGAAGACTAGTGGGACTGTAGATATGAATGGCCTCCCAGTCTACAGTCGGGTCGGTCCCAGGACTAGAGCCCCCCAGCACCTTTCCTGGATCAGCACCCCAGGGGGCATGGCACCCAGTGCCCACTCTCCTTAATGCTGTACTGATTTGATCAGTGGTTTTCAAACTGTGTCCTACCCAGTCTGAGATGTTCTGCCCAGGATCCCTGGTGGGGGATGATGTGTGAGCAAAAATTCAAGCACTCCCTCCTCTAAATTGAACAGCCCTGCTTTTTGTTTTTTAATTGATTTTGTGTGTTAGGTTTCCACTCTTTTACCAGAAGGTAATGCTCCATTCTTCAAACAACAATGGTAGCTCATGAGTCCAAGGATAAGGGTTCTGATGGTTCTAACATGGGACCCTGCTTCCTGTAGGCACTTCACAAATGCTCATTAGACTGATGAGGCATTGCTTTCTCCGAACTTCATTTCCAGATTGAAACATTTGGGACTGAGTTTCCATTCCTGTGACTTTCACTGCAGGAAAACCGAAAAAAACCTGAAGTCGGACCATATCTTGTTTGCTGTTGTTTAACCAAACCAACACCTGTCGTTTACCAAACACCTAGCTCACAGTGAGCACTTAATGTTGGATGAATGGATGAATGATTGAATGATATGTGATCCTGTGCAAGTTTATCACCCTCATGTGTAAAATGAGCCTAAATCCACTTTCTTTGCAGTTTGTGGTGAGGATTAAATGAAAGAAGATGGGTAAATTGTTTAGCACATAATAGGATCAACAAAGGTTTATATTATTCTTGACTCCTTCACATAAACAATAGACCTTATTCTCTTAATACATAACTCTTTGATCCTCTGTTCCTGCCAGGCAATCACTTGATCTGATGGAAATAAATGGTGGACCAATAACATCCGATTTCCGTACGCAGAAATCTGGAGGCATACCCTACGATGTCCCTAAAGAACTTGGCCAGACGCCAATGCAACGAAGAAAAATGAAAAACATTGAAATACAAGTTTGGACTACATAAGTTAATAAGATCTTTGACTGATTACACTGGGGATGGAAAGTCATCATGTGGTACCACAGCAATAAAGAAATTTAATTGCTTTTCACAAAACTGAGAGAATGATTTCCAACAATATTATAGAAAAGTAGAGGTGTGGGAAATGAAATACCAAGGTGTTATATAATAATGCATATTTCATGAGAAAACTGGAATATTCTGAAACAAAATATCCATGTAAATGACTTTCCAAGGGGAAAATGATAAACTCTTCGCTAGAATCAGAATATTTCTTGGACATCATTACAACAGACACACATTGCTGCATTGAATATATTTTGGAGATGACAACGTTACAATCATCTTGAGAGAGAGCAAGTGTGACTTTTGAAAAAGGAGCAGCAATATCATCAATGAGTACAATACCATGAAGCTTTAAAAAATAGATAGTGGACACCTTCCAACATTTAGAGGAGAATAACCAGTGTGGAATCCGCAATGATGTTGTATACAGATACCTAGAATTGGTCCTTCTCACTCTACCTTGGAGACCTTAGACAATATTTACAAGCAGTTTGGAGATAAGATTCAATACAGGTAAAACTAGATTAAGGTTATATTACTTAATCAGTGATTCTTATAATGGATCATGATGAGATAAATTAACAGAATTCTATAGATGTGAAGGCACTGGCAGCTGAGTGCTCAGCTAATGGAGGGAATTTCGGACACATTTAGGTTTTCTGATAGTTAAGCTTCCTGGTGGTGAACCCAACTACATGGAAAGAAGTTTGCTCTTCTCCATGATCTACCATTTTGTTAAGGCTGATGATCAGCTTCTAAAAGTGGCCACAGTGGGTACAACAGAGGGAATAGTTCCTCATTAGGCAACTATTTAGGCCTTTTAAAAAAGTTTTAGGATATTAGGACAACCAATGGTTCTTTCAGTTTTGAAATGGTTTTTAAATGAGAACTCAAATCCATGTGGACAAAATATGCTCTCTAGCTAACAAATCTTTAAAATCATGCTCTATTTCAAAGGACACTACAATTTTATGAGGGTAAGTTATGCTATGCTTTGTTTTTTGGAAGTCTTGAGGTTATAATGTTGGGAGAAGGTTATTATTTGAAAAATTTTTGGGATGAACTAGGGAGAGAGTACAGCTGTAGAGCTGTGCTAACCAACCGTTCCCTTACTCATTGACTAATCGCACTAACATCTTTCTAAATTGCTTCTGTGAATGTTAAACGACTTTATTAAATGCCTTGCTGAGAGCCAGATACACCACCTCTACTTCACTCTCCTGACCTTGCAACCCCATCATGTGGAAATGGATGTGGAAATGAGCAGACCTCCTATGAATCGCAGCCAGTGAACCCTTGCAGGGTTTGAGTGATTATCTCTTTCTGAAGTGTTCTGAAACCATCAGCTTCAAAATCTATTCCAGATTTTTATGCAGGATGGATGTTCTGCTAAATCTCCCAGACTCTGTCTTTTATAACTTAAAAATATTTGTGATATTTGCTGCCTCTGGCACATCTTCTGCTCTCCACGATTTCTCAAAAGCTCACCAACAGTGGTCCTTTACATAAGATTAACAACGATAGCTTAGCACATATTGAGTTCCTAATATAAGCCAAGCACTCTTCCAAAAGCTTAATACACTATTAACATATTTAACCCTATGAACTAGTACTATTATTGTCCCCACATTATAGATGAGTCACACGGAGTGTGAGGCACAGAGTGTAGAAACTTGCCCAGAGGCACACAGGTGATAAGTAGAGCAAATATTTGAATCCAGGCCATCTGGTGCCAGATCCTGTGAAGAGAACCTTTGTGCTACACTATCCCTTCTAAATATGCAGGGCTGTTCAGTAACTGGGGGCAATTATTTGGCCCTTGACCTCTGTCACACCACCGCCTCTGGCCACAGTACCTGCCTGTACAGCTTTATCATCCTCCACCTGAATTTCAGTGTAAAGCCCTCCTGATGGATGTGTTGGTGGATTTCCTTAGAAACACATCCATTCAAATGTCCTCTCAGATCCACCTTCTTATCATTTGTGCTTTACTAGATCAGTCATCTGTAATTCACTGAGTCCTTCTGGTTCCGATTGTACAATGCTAATAACAGCCACAAAACTCAATAAAATAATGTCAGTTCATAGCCTTCATTGTGAGTATTGATCAGAAAAGTTAGTGTTTAAATTAAATTATCTGTCTTACCTGGTTTGGAATGACCAAGGGTGTGTCACTCAAGGCCCTTCTTTAAACTGCCCTGCTCTCTCTTGGGAACTGGTGACTATGCCACAAATTTGGAAAGACTTTTCATTTCACACACTGACTTTTCTCAGTTAAATTTAAAACATTGCTCTCAATAAGTGAAAATTTCTGCCTCTCAAGGCTTCTTGCATCTGCTATAGATACACACTTTAGTGTTACTTCAAGGTAAAGAGAATTGAGGGCATTTTTCAACTTGTCCTAAATGATTTCCTAAGAGTTTTAAGAATATTGTGCTTCACTCATAGACTCTATATCTAATCTGGCTACAGAAATTGCTGTTATCTATGGCATTATGACAACAAAACTGGTTTTATAATTTGAGAGGGCTAGGTTAGCTTAAACTACTGAGATGGAGGTTGTTACATATATTTGAGATACGATGTTGGGATCTAGTTACGTGTTTAAATTGGGTCAAAATGTCAATGAAATGTTAAATTATTTTCATATGATATTTTAACATGCCACGATTTTTCTCCCCTTAAATTTACATTGGCACATCATTGTAACCATGTCCATCAACAAAATGGCCTTGAACTTCATTAAAAAAATTGCCCATGGAATTTGATGCCAAGATAAACATGTAAACAATGAATTTCAGGTTGGACATGTCTCCAACTCAACATAAAATGACGGTAATGCAGTCAAGGTGTGAGGTGTTTTCTAGTCATATTCATGTCTTTAATAAACCTTGTTTGGTTGGTCTCCAGGAGATAAGAATCAAATCTTTGGGAAAGGACCTTAGAGAAGGCTCACAATAGAGTGGTTAGTGACCCTCATTGGCAGGTTATTATTTCCTATACCTCAGGATCAGTGGTGTGCTGATACACTGGCTCTCAAAAAAACAAAAGCACGTCTGGTTGATTTGTGATATTTGCCAACTTCCAAAATATAAATAGTCCTACTGTGGCCAATTTTGAGCTACCAACGGTTACTGCCTTGCAAAATTTCTGAATACTTAACAGTTAGATCAGGTGAGCTGGCATGAGCTGCCTCCAGTGCCCCAGTGTGGGCCTTTGTAACAATAGGCCCCTCTGGGCCTTTGTACCTGCTATTACTTCTGCCTGGAGTACTCCAGGGACCTTTCTCCTCACTTTGTAAATTGGCTCTTCAGTTAGCATTCTTGAAATCCTTATCTTACATGTGTAGGGGGGATGTTAGGGCGAGGTTGTCTCTAAAATTGTTCTAATAAAATCTTGCAAGCTGTTCAGCCAAGGCTCCAGATAACTCCATTATCCCATTGCTAAGATTTTTCCATTCTTAAGTGTGATTTGTTTATTGTTACAAAGTCGGTCATAGAACATATGGGGAATTAACTCAAAAATCTGGTACCATGTGAGTGAATAAGATATTTTTTCCCCTGAATACACAGGTATATAGTTCATGCTGTCTCCAGGAATTTAGAAGAATTGGACTTAGAAAACTCCTATTATTCCTGACAGCATTTAAAATAATATTCTGGATGATCTTTTTAAATCAGTAGAATTAACTTCTAGAGAATAGAAGCTTGATGGTATTGTACTCACTGATGATATTGCTGCTGCTTTTTCAAAAGTCACACTTGCTCTCTCTCAACATGATTGTAACATTGTCATCTCCAAAATATATTCAATGCAGCAATGTGTCCGTTGTAATGATGTCCAAGAAATATTCTGATTCTAGTGAAGAGTTTATCACTTTGCCCTTGGAAAGTCATTCACATGGATATTTTGTTTCAGAATATGCCAGTTTTCTCAAGAAATATGCATCATTATATAACACCTTGGTATTTCATTTCGCAAACCTCTTCTTTTCTACAACATTGTTGGAAATCATGCTCTCACTGTTTTGTGCAACTCGGTAAGAGATTGAGAACAGAAGTTTTTCATATTTAATTGCTCAAGTGCAAACAGTTGATTATCTGAAGAACATGTTAAATCCTGGTTGGCCTCTTTCTGACTTCCAAAACCCTTCCAAGTAGAATTGCACAATCACAGGATGTTAGAACAGAAGAGACACCAGGAACTCTAAACTTAATCCCTCATTTTGGAGATGAGATGACTTGCTTCCACAGGCATGATTTGTTTCCAGGGAAATTATTCACATGGACAAGAAGAAATTAGAAAAGGAAACCAGCTTTTAAAGTGGACTGCAAAAATAGAGTAGATGTTTTTTGTTACCCTCTTCTGTATCTCCCCACCCTCCATTAGCAGAAACATGAGGAAGTTCAAAGAGACTGATTATTTGCTAATGCCTGTATTTGGTGTGCAGTTCTTACAGACTGTAAAATTGAAAAGATTGAATTTGACATAAAAGTTGGGTTTCAGGCCACTTGAAAACTTATCCAATTGTCCACTTGCAATCACGAGACCAATGAACACATGAATGTTGATGATGATTCCCAAAGTAGTGTGGTCCAAATGAAACTGCAGAAGATTCTAGGACTTGATAAAATGTTTAAGATACTACTTCATAATAAAGGCAAGTGCTCTTAAAATAGCACTTCAATTTCCAGTAGTGGTCTCTCTGGCTGGCTAGGTGAGGCTATTTATGTAATCCTGGGCAATTATGTAATTGCTACCAATTACGGAATCTGGGCAAGTGAACTCATCACTCTATGCTTCTACCCCTACCAACTTCAAAGAAATACTATGAAGACAAAGGAGACAAAATGCATGAAGAGAGGAGTTTTAACCTGGGGTTCTTTGGAAGTACACAAATGAATTGCATGTAAGATTTGTGTATGTGTGTTCACTGTGCATTTCTCTAGTTAGAAGCTTTTCTCAAATTCTTAAAGGAATCTGTAACCCCAAAGTGGTTAAGAGGCATTTACAGTTGATTCTTATTATCCCATATTCTGTATTTGTGAATTCACCTACGCACTAAAATATATTTGGAACACTCCCAGCACTTTCACAGTCATTCACAAACATGCAGGAAAAATTTGAGTTGCCCAATGTGCACCTTCCCAGCTGAGGTCAAACACAGCAATCCTTTGCCATCTTGCATCAGCTCTCATACTATGGCCTTTTCACAATCTATTTAGTGCCTCGTTTTGTGCATTTTTCTGCTTTATGTTGGTGGTTTTGCTATTTAAAATGGCCTCCTTCCTAAGCACGAGAAGGCTGTGATGCGCCTTATGGAGAAAATACGTGTGTTAGATAAGCTTCATTCAGGCATGTGGTATAGTGATGTTGGCCATGTGCTCCACGTTAATGAATCAAGTATATCTCAGATAACGTGTCTTCAAACAGAAACACACGTAAAACAAGATTATGTATTGATCGATTGAAGAAATTGTTGTGACCAGGAACTTAACTCTGTATTTCCCCTAAAAACGATGGTTCAATATTTGCTAATTCAGTGTTTCTGGTGACTTTGTAAAATATAACTACTGTGAATAACAAGAATCAACTGTATTTAGAAAAGAGGTAGGAAGGAAATATACCGTAATGATTAAGAGTAGCACTTTGAGATTGGAGATAATTAGCTTAGTTACTTATTGTTGAGCAAGTAATACCTGTTACCACCTCCAGGGGAGGAGTCCCACTGCGTGGAGGGTAGCAAAGAGCATGACAATGCGTACCACCGGGAGCAGCAGCCCCAGGATGTCAACCCACTGCATGGTTTGCGGGTGTTGGAGTCACCAAGAAAGACACAACTCACACGGACACTGGATGGAACAATGCTTTATTCACATGGAGAAGAGACAGCAAGATCTGCTCCAATAGTGAGCATGGGTCCCCATGGCCCCCATCAGTCCCCATTGCTGTGTAGCTGATGCAGAAAGATGCTCTGCAAGCACCCGTTTTGTGCCGCAGGTGGAGTACCCCATTCCCTCCTCACCAGGAACAGATATGGTAGTGGGGTTTGCCAGGTCCCGTATGATGCACACACTTTAAGCAGAACAAAGACATACACATCAAACCCAGAGGAGGGAAAGATATTCCCAAACAAGGCGATAAACCCAGCACAGGCTGTGAAGGCTCTTTATCTCCACGTAAAGGAATGTTCCAGGCCCAAGGCACACCCTTCAGCAGCTGTGCAAGGGTCAATAAACTGCACATGGCTGCCTTTCCCAACGCTTACCTATCTCTTACTAGCTGTCTTGGTCAAATTACTAAACCTTGCCGAGTTCAGTTTCCTCATCTATAAAATAGGAGATAATAATAATGACAATGAGAATACCTACTTTGTAGGGTTTATGGATTAAATACAACAATGAATATAAAAAAACAAAAACTCTGCGATAACAGCAGTGCAGCCAAGAGCAGCCTCAGCAGCACTGTGCACAAGCCAAGTGAGCATAAGCAGCCTCGGGGCAGTGAGATTGAGGAGGAAAAGGGAACTCGCTGGCATCTTCGCAAAGGCAAGGGACTACAGTTGGTTGTAATCCCGCCACTAGATTCAAGGACTGGGCTTCAGAAATCTATTTGGAATATACTAGATAGATACTATAATCTGAATCTATGATGCTTCACTGGACATCTTTCAAAGGGATGATATATATTAAAGTGCTTTGTAAACAGCAACATGGCAACTAAAAATGATTATACTGTTGCTGTTAATGATATAATGATCACAAATAATACTGCTAGTAACTAAAACTGTCAAATTGTTTTATCCATACCAAAGAAGCTTTTGGTCATTTGGCTATTATTAATTCAATATGTAATTTAAGTGGGCCCTACTTCCTATCCTTTTAATGCTGTGAATAATCACCATATGGTAAGGTACTTATGTTGTGAGGATGACCAACTGGACTTTATCAAATAAATCTGGGCTAAATGAGGCTAATTATTCTGTATATGATCCCATTGCTTTGTTTTGCTCCATTCCTATGCTTTCCAAAATGAGTCTGCCTGTCTTCAGAATTCTTCAAATGATCATTTTGTTTCCCATTACATCCTTAGTTTTTTGTTAGATGGCATTTAATGAGGCTTCAGTTTTGATTATAGAGTAGACACTATTTTTAAATTGTATTCGATCTGTGATATCTTGGGCTCTGTTTTTCCACTTAAAATTACCGCAGTGTAGAGTTCTATTTTATCAAAAGGTGTTATATTTATTAGTTTATTTCCCTTAGTTCAAAGATTCTACCAAAGACCTAGCAATTAAAATTCAAATCGTCCCATAAATATAAGGTAGGGGTCTTATTCCTCAAGTGAATTCTAATTTTGCAAGGAACACATCTCCCTTTGATGAAGACAGCATGCCCCAGCTAGGATCACCCAGGCAGTAGAGGCCGAGTGTAAGGAATGTACAGTTAGAGCCATTGCTGTCTAGTTCTCATTCATGCCAGAACGACTCATGGTACTTTTTTTCATGCACTGGAAAGGAATATGAGGAAAAAAAAAAAACAGCTATGAGCCAGAATTGGATAACTTATTATTTTTTCACAGTTTTCAAGTATAAAAAAGATGAACTTTAAAATTGATTTTGAAACAAAAACAGTATGACATAGCATTGTAAAATATTTTTATTTCTTAGTAAAGGCAAACCATAAATTATAAACTGTTTTCTAAAGGTTTGATCTTATATTAGATAAAAAAATTTTTTTTTTTTTTTTTTTTAGTGAGGAAGATTAGCCCTGAGCTAACATCTGTGCCAGTCATCCTCTGTTCCACATGTGGGATGCCACCACAGCACTGCCGACGAGTGGTGTAGGTCTGCACCCTGGATCCAAACCCATGAACCTGGGCTGCCAAACTCAACCACTATGCCATGGGCCGGCCCCAAGACCAGTTATTTTTAAGGAGTGTGTCTTCATTGAAAATAAGAAATTACACTCGAAAAACTTTAAAAATACCAGCGTCCCCCATAGGTGCACATAAATTGTGTCAGAGAAACGTTTGCCGACTGTAAGAGGCATTTCTGTAAATTCTGTGAAAAGGTTTTGTGTCCTACTGTCTTCCTGACATTTATTCTGGTTGTTTTAGGATTCAGAGATGAAAGATGGGAAAAGCAAGGAGAGTGGCCAAAGCAGCAGCCGCTGCTGTGACACCTCGAGCTCCGGCACCAGCAGCCGCAGAGGCCACTCCGCAGCCATGGACACGAGCCGCCACAGCAGCAGCCAAACAAACGGCCACAGCAGCAGCGAAAGCAGCTTCTTCCAGGCGCTGCCAAGTGGAGGGGCTCTGGCTGTACCTTTGTCTAACAAATGTGGGCGGGTGGCCTTAAAGCAAAAGACCACTTCACAAAACCAAGAGTTAAAAGAAGGTTTATCCAGGTTGAGAGGGTGCCCAGTCACACTGTAGTTTTCAAATTTTGTTTTTTTAAGCAATGAAAGCATTTTTATGTCTAATATTTCTTAACATAATAGACACTTATAAGGGAATGTTAGAATCCAAATATTCTACTTGAATTTTTTTTCTTCTTCATTATAAAGCCCAATGTGCTAGTTGAAATGAGAAAAATGGTCTCACACTAACAGCCAAAAGTTGAATGATTATGGCATTAAAATTTTTTATTATGGAAAACATGCAAGGTATTCCTTTTTTTTGCTATTTACCATCACCATTATTATTATTATCTTTATTGTGGTTGTCTGCTTATTAAAAATACATAATCATTTTTCCTTCGTCCTTTTTTAAAAACAAAGATCCAACTTTCTTTTTAGATGACTGGAAAAATCCATGGTATGTGTGGAAACTCTGATGCTGAAAAAATCAGAATTCCAAATGCCCAACAGCCGCTGAGCTAAGGATACAGTGAGCTTTGTTCAATCTTGAATGTTAGCAGATAGTTCCTGTAATTCAGGTATGAAGGGAAATGTATCTCTTGTTTAGCCTTGACTTGCCAATATCCCAAATGCTTAATTTATACCAAGAGAAAATTAAATTAGCTCCCTACAAAATAAGTCTGATTAGTTTATCTGGCCCTTGACTAATGGGGATATATGTTTCTGGCTGTAGAAACATGTGGAGCATGTTGAAGTATGACAGTTCTTTTAAGCCACCATTATACTATTTTGTGCACAGGACTGAAATGCAGGTTTTCTCAGTAAAATTGCCACCACCACCACTACCATCCCTGCCATGGTCACCATCACCATCAACTTCACCATCATCATAGTCTATATGACAATTAAAGCAAATTTCTAATATTTTAAAATCAACAGAATATGGGAGTGTCCTGTTCTGTATCTTGAGCCTTGTTGAAGAAATGGACATTGCAAAGCAGTTGGTACGTCAATACTGTTAGGGGTTGAATTGTATTCCCTCAATATACATAGGTTGAAGTCCTATCCCCTGGTACCTGAGAATGTGACCTTATTTGGAGATAGGATCTTTATCAAGTTAAAATGAAGTCATTAGGGCTGGCTCTAATCCAATATGACCGGTGTCCTTTGGAGATAGACTGGCATACATGGAGAACACCATGTGAACATGAAGATGACCACCTATAAGCTAACTAGAGAGGCCTGAAAGAGATCCTTCCCTCACAGCCCTCAGAAGCAACCATCCCTGCCAATACCTTGATTTCGGGTTCCTAGCCTCTAGAACTATGAGACAATGAATTTCTGTTGTTTAAGTGTCTTGGTTTCTGATACTTTGTTTTGGCAGCCTTAGCAAATGAATACCGACACCAAATGGAATATTGTGTTTATCTCCCTCGTATGTGGGCTACAGCAAAAAGTCATAAAGATGAGATACACATAGGCTATGAAAAGAAGGCTTTCACTTGCTTCTCAGTTCAGTCTCTGGTGTGTTGACAGGGTAGCGTGATCAGAAGGACAATCTGCTTCTGTTGGTCTCCATTGTACGCCAGCTGGTAAGTGGACACCTTTTCAGAGGTTGTCCATGCATACAGACGAAAGCTATTTTAAAATGTTACGTGTACAGGTTGTCAGCTTGTCTTCTAAACCTCTCTAATTGGAGTACGTTAGGACACATAGCCTCTGAGTCTTTGCATTCAGGATGGACTAGCTCAAATAAGATACAGTTTCAAGTGTGAGTGTCAAGTCCTTTCTTAGTTAAACAAATTGATTGTATAGGTAAAAGAGGAAAGAGATCTGGTTGAACAATACTTCCTGTCAAACAGACATGGATGTTATTATGAGCCAACAGGGCTATCGCTACCCAGAAAGCTAAGAAATCATTAATGCCCAGAAAGCATTAAGGCATGTTATAGGAAGCAACAATTTTGCTGTATGCTGCATTGGCCAGATCATGCCTGACCTGAAATGTACAGATTAGCTTGGCATCACATCATTAAAGTGCATCAAAAAGAGTTGTGGGTGGAATGGTGAAAATTCTGGAAACTATGTTATATGAGAAACAGTTGATGGAACTTGATTTATTTAGCCTAAAAAAAGAAAGATTTGGGAAGCAGAGGAGGAGGAAATATTGGTAGTTCATTTTCAAATACATGAAGGGTACCATGTGGAAAAGGGATCATAGTTGTTCTGGAGGTCCCCAAGAGAAAGAACCAGGAGCAACAGGGTAATGTTAGACAATTGCCAGCTCAAGGTTAACAAGCTATTTGTAATTATTAGTTTCCTTAAAATAAGCTGGGCTTCTTGCTTAGTGGAATGGTGAGTTTGTTATACTGGAAGACCCAAGCAAAAGATGAACACCCTGTTATAGGAGGGGAAGATGGGTGTAGGGTGGCACTTTGAGGGCTGCTATTCAAAGGTGTGGTGAGGACGGCCCATGGAGATTCCGGAAGCCATCCTGACCCATGCTGCTGACTCTTGGCAGAGTCTTGGGCTATGTCACCCTAATGGTGACTCTGTTTTCTCCATCCCTGCAAAATAGACTGTAGACTTGTTATCTAATTTAAATTATCATCGACCAAAATACTGTTGTTGTGGTTGCTGCAAATGGCCCTGGGATGCTGTGCCCCTCCATGTGAACTGACAGATACTTGCTCAAAGGCAGTGAGGGATGGAGCTCCCAGGTACCTTCCTGGCCTGAGCCTTGTTCTTCTCAGCTGTAAGACGGAGAATGCACAGCATAGTTGTTAAGATCATGGGCTTTGGGGCTACATTACCTAAGTTCAAATCCTAGCTCCACACTTTACTATCTGTGTGAAACTATTCTGTAACCTCTGGTGTCCTTTTGTCTATAAACTAGAGATGATAATAATTGAACCTGTCTCATGGGTGGTTGTGACAATTAAATGAGCAAAGGGATGTTACATACTTTAAACGGAATCCACCGTTACACATTTTATATTCTATTTTTAACCTATCTGCCCCCAGGCTGACACCTGCACTAAGATGTTTACTCCAACTAGCCTCTAAAATGACTTCAACACACGGAAATGATACCTAGATTCAAACCTGAGGTGTCATCCCACCAAGCCATAATCAATCCTTGAAAAATAAATCAGATTTTAGATGGACAACCACCTAAGTACTCAAGTTCCAGTTGCAAGTATCTACTGAGGCAAGCTCCATGCTAAGCTCTGACCAGTGACTCTCAAAGTGGGGTTCCTAGATTAGCTGCATCAGCATCAACTGGTGCTAGTTCATTCAGCTGCTATAACAAAAATAACATAGACTGGGTGGCTTGAACAATAAACACTTATTTCTCACAGTTCTGGAGGCTGGCAAGTCCAAGATGAAGGCGCTGGCGGGTTCAGTGTTTGGTGAGAGCCTCCTTCTTGGTTCATAGGCAGCCATCTTCTCGCTGTACACTCAAATGCCAGAAGGAGGGTGAGAGAGCTTTCTGGAGTCCCTTTTCTAAGGGCATTAATTCCATTCATGAGGGCTCCACCCTCATAAACTAATTACCTCTCAAAGGCCCCACCTCCTAATACCATCACACTGGGGTTAGGATTTCAACATATGAATTTGGGGGGTACACATTCACATTGCACCTGGGAACCATTTAGAAATGCTAATTTTCTGGCCCCATCCTGCACCTGCTAAATCAGAGACTCTAAGCGTAGGCCCAGCAGTCTGTGTTTTAACAAGCCCTACAGGTGATTCTGATGCATGCTAAAGTTTGAGAGAGTTCTTCATGCAGTGGATCTGGGGTGAGGCCCAAGAATGGGCATTTCTAACCTGTTTCCAGGTAAGCTGATGCTTCGGGTTGAGGGCCACATTTTGAGAACCACTGCTTTATAGGCTCTGAGCCCCTTTTTGGGAAGCTATGACTGACACACATGAAACAATTAGAGATCAGTTAAGTCTCTCGAGTTGTGCGATGTTGCCTGAGTGCAACAGGAGAGGAAAAAAGCAAAGATGATTGAAACTAAAGTGAAACCAAGAGGCTTTTGACTTTGAATTTTACCACAGGGTGATCTGGGCATATGGTTTTTTGAGAAAAATCCTGATATCAATATCTTTGGTCAGGCACCAAGTCACTTATTTCTCATTTTAGGTATAGTACCCATGTACTTACTAGGGACTTTACCCTTTTCAGAGAATTAAACCTCCAAACCTCAGCCTAGGTGGGAGGAGGCGGCTACCTGGAGACATAAGGCTGAAGAAAGGATCTAGAGCTCTAACTGCTTCTCAAAGAACTTTCACCTAATCCCACTTACTTTGAGACATCTTCTCCCTGTCCCCACTTCACTCGTAATTCCTGAGGCATCTCTTGCAGTTCTGGAAACTGATGAATAAATGAAAAGCAATAAGATATATTGAAGTATGAGGAAGCCATTTGGTTTAAAACTAATTCGATCTGACCTTGTTTTTCCAGAAAGGTTTGACATGACCTGTCGAGCATGCATTGTACATCTGCTTTAAACATTTATGATGTCCCAAAGCTGAGAATGATGCCCTTACAGATAGAGATGTTGCCTTCCCCATAACAGCATTTCTTAATAGATAAGCATTTCTTCCCTAAAACTAAGAGTTAATTACGGACCTGCTTTGCTAGCAAAGCATCTCATGACTGTGGTAAAGGGATATTCCTGTCATATTTGATGTATGTTCCTTGTTCCAAGACAGTATATAACCACCTTGTAAACCCTGCTTCTGAGTGCGACCTTCCTTGGTGAAGGTCGTTTCTACCAGGCTATAGTCCTCAAAACTGGCTCATATAATAAACTCACCCCAATTCTGATTTATAGGTAGATTACTGGTTATTTGCATTGACATTTCTTGGCATAGTCTCTGCAGGATTTCAGAGAAACCCACCGGAGACCACCTGGAATCCACATTGACCTGGCGTAGGGGCCCGCTGAACCCCGCCTTGGCTTCACTGCATTCTTTGAGTGACCCAGGTGAGTTCTGAAACCCAGACCTCCTTATTTTAAGTCGATGGTCCAGAGTTTATATGAGCTGTTTCAAGCCTTAAGACTAGGTGTCTTAAGGGTGTACTGGTACATATCCTAGGTAAAACGAACCTAGGGGGAATATCCTAGGCCAGAGGAGCCTAAGGAGAACTTTGGAGTGAATGGGGCAGGCTGACCTTTTTAATTTGGCTTTAAATTGGAAAGAATTTTGTCTATAAAGTCTGAACAAATTGTTTGATGGAGAAATGAGAGGCTGAACTTGTTCAGCCCCAAAGAGAAGGGACACCACCTCCTTCCAGCCAAATGGCGTTCTCAGGTGACTGAGAACCTCGTGGAAGCATGAGAAGATCACCTTCACGATGCACAACGGTCCCACAGGGAACTCCACTGTCATTCACGTTAATTAATTAAAGGCTCCTCCAAGGACACACACATAAGGATTGGCCTTCCAGCACTCTGAGCCCCCACAGCAGTTTTAAGCTGCCAGTGGGAGAAACTGAGGCACAAAAGAGGGTGTCCATAACCTTTTTGGGGAGTGACACTCACAAACAGCACATTTCTGACCCACTACACTGTCCCTAGAAATTGTTCAGACTTTATAGTAAAATAAAACTAAAAGAAAAGTGGGAAGTCATGCTTCTAAAAGCTGACCAGATCCCGAACAGGCAGCCTCCCCTTGGAACTCTGGCTGGCTGACACTTGCAAGTGCTTAACAAAATGAGGATAACTGTAAAAGGCTGGCAATACAACGCAGGATAACGTAAAATTACAGTGGCCACTTTGGGGCTCCTTTTGAGCTTCCAAAACTTGTCTTTTGTGCACTAGGTTTAAGAGCCATGGAACAAAGAAATCTTTAATCTTCAAAGAGTCAAGCACACCACCTTCTGGCACAATTGCTTAAAAACTAAAGGTTCTAGAAGCTGTAAATATTTACAAAGAACAGCAAAATCTTACTAAGCTTGTTTTGTGTCCTGAGGGCTTGGCTTGATAATTATCAGGTTGAGGGTCCCAAAATATGGTGAGACAAAAATGCAGTTCTACCCCATTTTTTGGTCAGAGATGGTCAGACAGAAATGCAGGCTGCACTCCATTTGCAGCTAAGAGTCCCACTAAATTGCCATCAGCCTCAGGGGAGTTATATTGGTCATTGGAAGGAATGTTCCAATTAGATAAGATCATTTAAGAAGTGCACTTAAAATCAAAGTCTTCAAAATAGACTTATTGAAAATTTTGTTGCAAAAAACTAATTAAAAAATTAAGTTAAAAGAGGTACCTAAAAGAAAAGTATATTAGGTCATGGCTTTACAGACACCCCCATAATCTACCTTCGAAAGAGGGCCCAATATGAGCCCCTCCCAGAGTTCACAAGACTCTGAGAAACTGCTACATTAAAGATTAATGGAGTTATTCAATATTGCCAGGTATAATTACTGTTTGTCCTGGCTACAACCTGACAAGATATTTGAAAGGATTTAGCAACTGATTTAGTTTCTAAATCAGAAATTTGGCCAAACCGGAAGCTGATATACAGATCCTGATAGGAATTTGTTTTTTAGGCCTTCTTCCCTAAGTTAAAACAAAACTAAGTACCCAGAGGGAAAGAAGCAAAATAGAGGTGATGTAGCTGGACAGGTAGATCAACCTATAATGTCACCTCAGTCACAATCCAATTTCTGAGGAATTAAGAGCAGCTGTCTTTAACTTACAAATCTTGGCAAAACTGGAAATGCAGCTCTAGAGGCAGTTCAGATTCCACCCATGTCCTTTATCTCAAAAAGCTTTTAACTTCTCCAGGAACTGGAAGGGAAAAAAAGGGAAAATGAAAGAAAAACAGCTATAGAAGTGCTTTTACCTAAAGTCTAGCATCTTATGAGTCTTCTCCACAAATATCAGTAGAAAAAGCCTAAAACAAAATTTGGATTCTTTCCTAACTGGTGAGCTTAGATTACTGTACCTCATTCATGGCAGTAATTTTAAAACAATAGCTGTGGAGTCTCTGTGTATGTGTGTCTATATATGTGCGATATTTTTACCTCTGGATGGTATAATTTCTAAAAGAGTTCTATTTAATTGGCTTAAAGTAAATGCTTATATAAATGTAATAGAAACTAACCCAAATGTCTTTTAAGTTAACGTGTATGTAAAACAATCTTTGGTAAATGAAAGCTTATTTAAGTTTGATGGTTTGATTAAAATAAACACGTTTCCAGAGTTATCAGCATTGGATATGATACAGACATGTTATCTCTGTTATAAAAATCTGTCAGTAAAAAAAATAACAACTTAGAATAATAGCTGATTTTGCCTAATGTCTCATGAAGTTTTGTAGGCAATCTAAATAATTATTGGGAACAAGTTAACTAAATAGATGTGAAAAAGATAAAAGTTTTGGGTGAACTTTTTAACAATAATTGTGTGTTATAGTATATGTACTTAAAATAACTTCAAAACCTTCTGGTAACTTGAAACCTTAGAGTTTTGCTGAATTAAATGATAAAATTTATTGAGTACCTAGGTTATTTCCACATAAGATAAAATATTAGATATATATTACTAAACATAGATTTATCTATATTTGGCTTCTAGAAAAATAATTGGGTTTATTGATAAAGATATTTTGTGCCATGCTGAGAAATTTTCTATGAGAAAGCACATGTTTCTAGAGAGTATTTGTGGATCTGCCAATCCACAGGAAGCCGATATAAAAAAATTAAGGAAAGTAAGATGTGTATTTTCAGTAAAGAAGGTATAAGGAAAGGAAATATTTTTGTTTGTTTTGTTAAGAAAGATAAATTTGTCCTAAAGTACTAGGAAAGAGGGAAGACATGGGACAAATTCTGAATAAAAAAAAAATAAAGTTATAGAAGGTTTGGAAGAGGAACCCTGAGGAAAGAGTTTTGTGCATGGTCAAGTTGGCTAAAATTAAAATGAATTTAATTAAGTGAATAACTTTTAATATCAAAAGTAAGCTGGTTCAAAAATTAAAATTTGGTTTTCTTTCTCTTAAAAGGATAATTTTCTTGGGCTTTTAATCTGCTTTTGATAAAAAGATGATGAAAAGTATTTTCTTTACTTTTAAGTAGTTTACCAGAAGGGTAGGGATTTTATGTTTTATCAAAATAAATTTCCTGCATTGTTTTTATGAGGTCTTTAATCACAGGAGCTAAGATTTTTCTTACAGCTATTAATTTTCTGTATTTGCCTGAAAATCTTTAATTGTCACCATGGTTAAATGGATAATTAAGCATTGTTTCACAGCGACCTAGGGTCTTGTTTGACCAAGTGTTTTAAAACCTTTTGATATTTTTGACAAGCTTCCCCCAAATTCAAATTCGAATGAAGTCTTTCTCTTGACCTGAAAGTAACTTTGAGAATTTACAGTGGATCCCTGGGACTTCTCAAAGAATTTGTTCTGTCTTCCTATAAAGAGGGAGATGCTAAACTAATTAGGCTTGTTTGGTATATTAACTGGGAAGCATTGTCAAATAAGCAACGCTAAGCTTCCCTTGTGAATATCCTTGCATGCGTATATGTTATTAAGTTTTTTTAGAAATTATATGGTATAATGGTATAATGTTATTACTTGTGATTCTAGTCATTGTCTTAACCCTGCTACCTTGCTTTCAGCACCATAGGAGGTAAATGACTATGACTGCATTTTATTATCTAATTTGGTTTACAGATGGGTCTTACTTGAAGGATGAGCAAGGACATTATTGGGCTGGATATACTGTCCAGCCTCGAGAATGTCCACTACTTCCTATTAACTCTGCTAACCCAGCAAAAGATTTCCTTCTAGGGGGCCAGCCTTGTGGCATAGTGGTTAAGTTTGGCATGCTCTGCTTCAGTGGCCCAGGCTCACAGGGTCGGATTCTGGACGTGGACCTACAACACTCATCAGCAGTGCTGTGGGAATGACTCACATATAAAATAGAGGAGGATTGGTACAGATGTTAGCTCAAGGCTGGCTAATCTTCCTCAAGCAAAAACAAGGAGGACTGGCAAAGGATGTTAGCTCAGGGCTAATCTTCCTCAGCAAAAAATAAATAAATAAATAAATAAATAAATAAATAAATAAATAAATAAATAAAGATTTCCTTCTACAGGTTGAAGAAATTGCCATGGATGAAGAAAAACAAATATGGCAACGAAAATGGGGAATTTTTGACATCACCATGCAGATATGGTCCAGGCCCAATAAAAAACTCATAGTGCCTATTGGAGCACAATTGCCATTGCTCCAGCATATAAACCCTACAGGCACCTGAAAAGATGATTTATGGGGAAAACAATACTTTTGGAAACTTTCTCCCACAGTTGCTAATAAAGCCTATGCTCGTTGTACTATATGCACAAACTGTAACCCAGGAAAACCACTTCATGGGTCACAAGGCCATTTTCCCCTTCTTAAGGGACACTTTGAGGTATGACAATTGAACTTTGTTCAAATGCCACCATCTCAAGGATATAAATATATCTGAGTAATGATCCATATGTTCTCACATTGGCTGAGGCCTTTCCTTGCAGAAAAGCAACAGATTTAGCAGTAGGTAAATTATTATTGGAAAGGATATTACCTGTTTGGGGAATTCCTACTGAGTTACACAGTGACCAGGGAACTTATTTCACTGGAAAAATAATTAAATCTATTTGTGGTGTTTGACCAATAATGCAGCATTTCCACTGCACTTACCTTCCCCAATCCTCAGTATTGGTGGAAAAAACTAATGGCACAATTAAAACTCAATTGGCAAAGCTTTCAGAAGCACTTAATCTCTCATGGCCAAAAGCTTTTCTGCTAGTGCTCCTCAATCTTAGATCTACACCCTTTGGTAAACATCGGCTGTCTCCTTTTGAAATAATAACTGGATGGCCTATGCAATTAGATGAAGGAATGAATGAACCAACTTTGCTTAAAGGAGATATCTTACATTATTGTTAAGGTCTCATTGAGACACATAAAAGAAACGAAAGGTTGGCAGCTGATTCCTTTTACAGCGAGCTCCCAGGAGACGAAGACCTTAAAGATCATGGACTACAACCTGGAGATTTTGTTTACTGGAAAACACACCAGATAAAAGACTCTTTGCAGCCCTGTTGGAAAGGACCATATCAAGTTTCTCCACCTGAGAGGGTTTCAGCTCCCGTTTCTGATACCCAACTTCAACTGACAAAGACAAATACCTCCAAAACAGGATGAGAAGAAGATGACATCTGTTATAGACAGCTGTCCCAAGACTCTGGACCAGCCTGTATTTCAAACCTTATATCATCTCATTTAAACCCTTGTAATACTTAAACCATATACCCATTTTATAATTGCTACATTTAAGGTTTTCAGAATGCTATCATACTTAAAGAAAGTGATTGGTTTGGAACAGACTGGTCTTGAAGGCCAGGTATTTATTGGGTGGCTCCTAATGGAACTCACTGGTTATGTGGAATAAACCTCTGGCCTTGGCTACTGCCTGTATAGCTAGAACACTGTACCCTGGACTTCCCTTGGATGCAAGGGAAGATTCACCCTGAGCTAACATCTGTTGCCAATCTTCCTTTCCTTAAGGCCAGATGCACTCATTCAGTGTTCCACTGGTATGACCTACCAGTTATATTTGTTCCTTCCTTGGGGCTACAAAATGTCATATCACATATAGAAGACCTGACTAAATTTACTCAACAAGACCTTAATGATTGTCAATCAGGAATAGCCTTATTAAATACTGAACTGTCTTTAATGAAAAAGGCTGTCCTTCAAAATAGAATGGTCTTAGATATTCTAACTGCATCCCAAGGTGGTACATGTGCAATCATTCAAACTCAATGCTGTTTTTACAACTGATAAATCTTCCAATGTGTCATCTCTGCTAAAGCACATGAAAAAAGCAGGTGTATCCCCCAAGTGATCCAACACCTGGCCTTGATTTGTTTAGTTGGCTCCCTTCAAGTATTGGTTCCCTTTTGCAATCTAGATTGCAATTCCTATTTCTATTACTCCTTGGAATTCTTGTATTGATCGTAATATTCAAACTAATCACTGTTTTCTTTACTTGGTGTTGTAAGACTGGCATGCAGGCTAGAGTAATGATTGGTCAACAACTTAAAATGGTCAGTCCACCTTACAACTCTGGATGAATTTCCTTTTCTGAAAAAGACTATACTAAGAACTCATTTTTAAACTAATCATTTCAAGTATTGAATTATCATAATTGTCACTGTACCTGTTCTATAATTATAAACAATGTAAGTATAAGGAGTCATATAAAAACACATGTACAATGTGTGGCAACCTAAAATTAACTCAGATATTACATGACCTATGTAATGCTAATAGGGGAAATGCTTCTCCTATTAATATATACCTCTGTGCTTGTCCCCTATATCCAACTATTTCTCCCCAATGTGGATAACTGGGCAAATCAATGAAATAAAAGCCTAGCACTGAGGGACATGATGGACCCAGGGCAGGCAGCAACCACTCTGGTGCCAAGGGACAATATTTTGATCATCAATGTTTTCTATAGAAAAATTATTGATCTAAAGGGGAAAAATGATGAATAAATAAAAAGCAATAAGATATATTGAAATATGAGGAGAAAAGCATGAAGCCATTTGCTTTAAAACTAATTCAGCCTGACCTTGTCTTTCCAGGAAGGCCTGACATGGCTGTCGAGCATGCATTGTACATCTGCTTTAAACTTTACAATGTCTCAAAGCTGAGAATGATGCCCTTAAAGATAGAGATGTTGCCCTCCCCCCATATCAGCATTTCTTTATAGATAAGCATTTCTTCCCAGAAACTAAGGATTAATTACTGACCTGCTATGCTAATCTTGTGACCACTGACCTGCTGTGCTAGCAAAGCATCTTGTGACTGTGGTAAAAGGAATACTCCTGTCATATTTGATGTATGTTCTTTATTCGAAGATGGTATATAACCACTCTGTACACCCCGCTTCCTCTGAGTGCTTCCTTCCCTGGTGAAGGTCGTTTCTCCTGGGCTATTGTTATCCACCGCAAGCATGTCCGTTTGCCCAATGCACAATGGAAAGGCCAGATACTGAGGCAAAGGTCCTTTTGTAGAAAGACAAAGACTTTATTGCAGGGTGGCCAAGCAAGGAGACAGGCATCAAGGCTCAGATCTGTCTCTCTGAGTGGCTTTTGTGTGCAATATTTATCAGGGAGTAGGGAGTAGAAGGGTGTTGGGGGCTGAGAAAGGGTAAGAGGAAGTTTCAAGAGTCCTCTGCACAGGCATGACTGTCTTCATGGGTCATGTGTAAATTTGGGGGTTTCTGTGTGTTACGTGTGGATTTTTGCCCTGTGTTATCCAAAGTTCACTGATAGTCATTCTGGTCCCTCAATGCACCTGCCCAATGTTTGGCCGAAGGGGTTGTCAGCAAGTTATTTCCTTATCTGCAGTGGCCTTGTTACTTTGCAAGACAAGCTCAGAAACTTTGGTTAATTTGTTTCTTACTTTAACCTTGTGGGTGTGGGGTACAGTTTCTATATAGTTCTCAAAACTGGCTCACTTAATAACTCAGCCCAATTTTGATTTATAGATTGATTAATGATTATTTGCATTGACAAAACGTTTGAGGATTCTATGGTTTAAATTGGGTTGTTTCTCAGCTTTCCCCACTGCTCGTGCTTTCGAGCTCCAAAATTTTGTTGCTGTCATCTTTGGGTCCTTGTGGGCTTTAAACAGGGCCTTTAAGTATAGGAGGAAGGGAAATTAGATACTTATATTCAAAAACTGCCATCTTAATTCAGAAGGGATATCCAAATCTTTTGCCCATTCCAACCATGTTGCTCAATCATCTCTTCTAAGACACACTACTTCTCCATTTTTAGGGCTCCTTCCAACTTCAGACCCACAAGGAGTACACAAACAACTATTACACAAAGTCAAAGTATAAATGGTACAGATGACATCTACTTGATTGAGTCAACCATTCTGCTGGGTGCGGGAGGCGCTGGCTCGCTGGGGTAGATGTTCACCAGAGCCTGTCTCCTTCATCCAGGCCCCACACCCCAAGCCTTGGAGACTGCCCAGCCCCTCCCTTGCCTGCCTGGGGAGCACCAGCTCGCCCTGTCCAGCCGGAGGAACCGCTCCTAGCACCCAGTGACCTGCTGGCATGGCCCTGCCACCGCTTGGAAGCCGGCACCTTCTCGCCCGCCCACTGCGCAGTGTCCCCGGGCTCGTTCCACTGCTGCTGCCACTGCTGCTGGCACTGCCAGTCTGGGCTGGGGCCAACTGCCCCTGCCAGGATCCAGCGCTGTGCCGCCCGATCAGCCACCACCCGGACTTCGAGGTCAGTGCCTCTCCCCTGCCCCTCCGGGTCTAGTCCTCAAGGCCCAAGAGAAGTTAGAGTAGAACTAAGTCCTAAAGAGAGGTGATGTGAGTGCCAAAACCTACTTTGACCACTTGCTGAGGGCCTTACTTTTATGGATTTCCTTCATTTTATAGATGAGGAAACTCCTCGCACTCAGAGAGGTTGAGCAACTTCTCCCAGGTCTCACAGTAAGTGCCTGCCTGGAAGAGCTAGACAAGTATTCAAACCCAGATCTGACTCCAAAGTCAAGCTGCTTTCATTACCCTGCCGTGCCTCTCCGGTGGCACTCTGGGCTCCAGGTGTAGAAGCAAGGAGGTAGGATAGTGAGATATTCCCTAAGTAGCAAGACCCACTGTTTTCCAAGGGAATGAGGATTTTATTTGAAAGACTCTCAGCACTCCAACAGTACATTGGAAGGCAGCACATTTTGCTTACCTTTTCTCTTCTATATCTACCAGCCCTTTCCTTTAGGCACCTCAAAACCACCCAAGAAGGGTGGTAAAAATAGGTCTTTCAGTAAATTTTCCTTCTACCCACCTAACGATTTATAAGACCTTGGCGACTTTAATCAAACACTCTTTCTCAGGCAATATTAAAACCACCTGGCTGCCTGGAGTTTGATGACTGCAGCAGGACTCGGACTACATCAGAAAGGTGGAAAGGCTTAGGGTCCAAACTGCAATTCTTTTGTAAAGATAGGGGCAACTGCCAGTTCTAGCAGATTAAGTTTGAGGCAGGGGCATTTAAATGCCAATGAAAAGGTACGTGCACATTGCTTAGAAGAAGAAATAAAAGTGGTGAAAGTGTTTATGGAGAACCTGCCTAGTTTGGAAGCCCAACTAACATCTGAAAGACTTACTGTGGTGCCTGATACCTCTTAGTGGGTTAGGCAGCGTTTGTGGGCATTTGGAAAACCAATTATGCAAAGAAACAAAATTTTGTTCATTTGTGTATTCATGGTAAATGGTCTTTTTCTCTATTGACCTTTTCTATATTTTCAAACACAAAGACTAGACTACATTGCTTTTTTCCTTTTTATTTTCAATTGATCCATCCAGCTATTTTTTAGGATTTCCATTATATCACAACTCTCAGTATTTTTTTTTAAACAAATTCCATTTTAATTATCAGAATTAAAATAGGGGATAAGGTTTGTAATATTAATATGAGTCTAAAAATAATGAGCTATTCAATTTCACATTCTGTAATTTTTATTATTTCAGTGGGCAATTGCTTAGCAGAAAAATGAGTTATGTGTAAATTCTGCAAAGTAAAAAAAAAAAAGAAAAGGAGATTGAGAAAATTAAGGAATGTCTGGTTTAACTTTTATAGTTAGCTCTCCCCACCACTGGTAACCATCCTGCCACAGCCCCCCTCGCATCCATTCTCCCCACAGTGGTTCAGTGATATCTCTCGCTCGCTTTCTCTCTCTTATTTTTTCATGCAAATCTTATGCCTAAAACCCTCTAATGGCTTCCCATTGATTCCAGGATAAAATACAAAATCCTTGGTGGTCTACAAAGCTTTACTTGATCTTGCCACCACCTACCTTACTAGTTTTATTTGATTCCATGTACTTTCAGGATTTCTGTGCTCCAGCCACATTCTTTTGGTTCCAGAAATTCACAATTTTCCTGAGATATTGAAACTTTTGCCCTTTTTTGTTCCCTCTGCTGAGAATGATCTTTTTTGTCCATGAGTACCCCTTTTCTATTCTGTCCAGGTCATTCCTCAGATTTTAGTCCTCCCCTAAAAGTGTGTAGTCCTCAGGGGAAGTTTTCCTGCCCTACCAGGTAGCAGATCCCCTTTATATGCTGTTATGGCCCCCTCCCCCTGCATTCCCACCTTAAGGCTATTGTAATTAAGTAACTAATGGACCTGGTTGGTCTCTCTTTTTAACTTTGTCACTAATGCCTAGAAATATACCCTCCTTATACCTATACCTTATTGGAAATTCAATAAATATTTGCTGAATCAATGAATTGACACCTTATTTGGAATAAAATAAAAATGATCAGTGAGACTTCTGTGCTTCTAGAATTATCTGTGGGGGGAAATACTGAAGAAACATAACATCAGCTGCCTTAGAATTTAACTTGAGTACTATTACTATTCTAAGAAGTCAGCTTTACCAAAAATCATTCACAGTAAATACAGTATCTATGGCTCCATCTGCAGCAGCCAGAAACTTGAGTATTACCAACCTCCTCCCTGTCACTTACCTTACTCATACAGTCAGTCATGAAGTCCTGTTAATTTGCCTGCTTAGCATCTTCCAGATCTGTTCATTTATCTCACTTATCTCTGCTGCTCCACAACTTTAGTTGAGGTCACCATCATTTCTTGCCTGGATTCTTCCAACAGCTTTCCTATTAGATATTCTCTGCCTCCAGTTTTAGCCTTTCTTTAATCCATTTCCCACTTCAGCTGAAGGGATTTTTCTAAAATGCATACATAAATGCATACCTAAAATTCATACCTTCTCCTTTTAAATCTTTTTCCCTCAAGATGAAGTACTAATTTCTCAAGAGGGCTTACAAGGCCTTTCATGATTTAATCCTGCCTACCACTCTCTTGGTTCTTCACTACTGTCCCCCTCCAAGTTCTAGGCACCAGCCATACTCAATATTTAATTAGACAACCACCATGCTCTCTCTGCCTACAGGCGTTGGCACTTGCCACTATTTCTTCCTAGCCTACCCTTCCCTGCTTCCCAGGCCTGGCTAATTTCTTTGTCATCAATTATACTGGGACCGTTATATCTTATTCATTGTTGTACTCTCAGTGCCTACTAGTGCCTGGCATGTGGTTGGTGTTTAATGTCATTTTGAGTGGTCAGCATGATATTCTAGCTTTAAGTGATGGTGCTTATCCCTGTTGTTCTGGCAGGTCTTTGTGTTTCATGTTGGAGAGAAAACTTGGAAATCTTACGACTGGTCACAGATTACAACTATTGTACTTTTTGGAGCATATGACTCAGAACTTATGTGCTATGCTCATTCAAAAGGAGCCAGAGTAGTGCTAAAAGGTGAGTTACAGTTTTTACCAGATGTGTCCAGCCAATTGGTAAGTTTACTTGCATAGTTTGCTATCCTGACTTTCAAAAAAATTCCCCTTTCATGTTTATCTGATATATTTTTTAGCATCCTAAAATTCATCTTATATACTATTTAATTCATTTCATAGATACAGATATTTTAAAAGAATTAAATAAGCCACTGTATGGTTTTGAGCAAAATGTGACTCCTAATTAGCATGATGACCTTTAACTAGTCATAGTTCACAATTTATGCTTCTAATTTGAGAAGGATTTTACTAATTATTTATAATAGTTATTTTGGAGATTAATGAGTAATGACTTTCTATTATTTTAGTATATTATTTATCCATTTGGAAAACTTAAATTAGGGGCTTAGTATTCCAAAATAATGAGATGTTTTAAAGATATTTTGATCTCTTTGAAATGGGTGTGTGAAGAAAATGTCACTAAACTGTGAAAAGCATATATGCACAAAAGATGTATATTTCTTCCACAGGAGATGTATCCTTAAAGTCTATCATGGATCCTAATTTTAGAGCATCCTGGATAGCTCAACAAGTTCAGTTGGCCAAAGCACAACATATGGATGGAATTAATTTAGACATAGAGCAAGAACTTAGTTGTTCATCACCTGCATATAATGCATTAACTGCTTTAGTCAAAGAAACCACAGATGCTTTCCATCGTGAAATTGAGGGATCACAGGTAAAAATTTATTTCTTATTTTTTTGAAACCCCTTATTTTCCCTATCAAAATATATTCATGAAAGTATGACTAATTGAATCTCAATTTTATAGGAGTGGAGTAGGAAAGAATTTCAGCACATATGTCCTAAAAAAAATTTCTGGAATATTTGAGTTCTTATTAGAGAAGTTTTAGGGAATTTTGAGGTGCTAAATCTGTTCTCTATTCACATCAAAATACAATACTGGGATTGCCCTACCTACTTGGCTTGTGGCAGGGTTAAAAATATTAGATAGGCAATGGGATCAGCAAGAATCAGGAAGGGCTTAGCTGTCTAGGCCCTGCTTTCACTAGTGCAGGGCAGAAACAGCTCTTGCCTAAGAGTAGAGGTTGTTCTGGGGAAGTGTCTCACTTCATAGACTCTGAATTACTTGTAGAGCACCCAAGGCCCAATAAGTCTCAAAGGGCTAACTCCATAGAACTTATCAGAGCTATGACAAAAGGCAATGTACTTCCCCACTGCCATAATGAGCATGATTAGAGCAGAAGATCACACATAGCACAAGGCATCTTGCCAGGCAATGTATGAGTAACATAGGATAATGTGGCCCCAGATCAGTGATTCTCAAACCTGGCCACATATCAAGATAACCAAGGGTCTTAAAAAAAGTAAACATACACACATACACACTGGAACCCACTTCTACAGATCATTATTCAGAAGGTTTTGGATAAGCCCAGAATCCATATTTTTAAAAAGTTTCATAGGTGATTACGGTTAGAAATACTAGGCTAGGAGATTCTGGACCAAATGGAGACATAGGAGGTTCCTCCCATGGATGCATGGAATGTACAGCTACACATGGAGCAATTTCCTGTGAGAGAAATTCAGAAACTAGCTGAGTGACTCCTACACATAGGGTGACTGAGAAAATAACCACATACAAATGGGTAGGAAAGACTGAGACACACTCTTGCCATAGAAAAACATATTCCATGCAAATGGAAACCAAAAGAAAGTAGGGGTAGCTATACTTGTATCAGCCAAAATAGACTTTAAGCCAAAACCTGTAACAAGAGACAAAGAAGGTCATTATATAATGATAAAGGGGTCAGTTCAGCAAGAGGATATAACAACTGTAAATAGTTATGCACGTCACATCAGAACAACCAAATATATTAAGCAAACACTTATATATCCAAAGGGAGAGATAGACAGCAATACAATAAAGTAGGGGACTTCAATACTCCATTTTCAGCAAGGGCTAGATCATCCAGACAGATAATCAATAGGGAAACATCAGTAAGGAAACTATACATTAGACCAAAGGGATCTAATAGATATACACAGAACATTCTATCCAACAGCAGCAGAATACACATTCTTCTCAAGTGTACATGAAACATTTTCTAGGATAGATCATATGTTAGGCCACAAAACAAGTCTTAATAAATTTAAGAAGACTGAAATCATATCAAGCATTTTTTCTGACCACAATGGTATGAAACTAGAAATCAGTTACAAGAAGAAAACTGGAAATTCACAAATATGTGGAGATTAAACAGCATGCTACTGAACAACCAATGGGTCAAAGAGGAAATTAGAGTGGAAATAAAAAAATATCTTAAGACAAATGAAAAGAGAAACAAACATACTAAAACTTAGGGGATGCAGCAAAAGCAGTTCTAAGAGGGAAGTTTATAGCGGTAAACGCTCACATTAAAAAAAAAAAAAAAAAAGATCTCAAACAACCAAACTTCACACCTCAAGGAACTAGAAAAAGAAGAACAAATGAGGCCCAAAGTTAGAGAAGGAAATAACAAAGAGCAGAGTGGAATTAAGTGAAATAGAGACTAAAAAGACAATAGAAAAGGTCAATAAAATTAAGAGCTGGTTCTTTGAAAAGATAAACAAAATTGACAAAGATTCACCAAAAAAAAGAGAAGAAGAATTAAATCAGAAATGAAAGAAGAGACATTACAACTGATAACACAAAAATACAAAGGATCATAAGAAACTACTATGAACAATTATACACCAACAAATTAGATAACCTAGAAGAAATGGATAAATTCCTAGAAACATACAACCTACCAAGACTAAATCATGAGGAAATAGAAATTCTGAAGAGATTGATTACTAGTAAGTAGATTGAATTATTAATCAAAAACCTCCCAAGAAAGAAAAGCCCAGAACGAGATGGCTTCACTGGTGAATCCTACCAAACATTTAAAGAATAATGACTACCAATTCTTCTCAAACTCTTCCAAAAAACAGAAGAGGAGGAAACACTTCCAAAATCATTTTATGAGGCATTATCCTGCTAGCAAAGCTTGATAAGGACACTATAGGAAAAGAAAATTACTGGCCAATATCCCTAATGAACATAGATGCAAAAATCCTCAAGAAAATATTAGCAAACCAAACACAACAGTACATTAAAAGGATCATACACCATCATCAAGTGGGATTTATTCCAGCGATGCAGGGATGGTTTAACATATGTAAATCAATGTGACACACCACATCAACAAAATGAAGGATAAAAGTCAAACAATCATCTTAACTGATGCAGGAAAAGCATTTGACAAAATTCAACATCCATTTATTATAAAAAATCTCAACAAAGTGGGTATAGAAGGAATGTGCTTCCACATAATACAGGCCATATATGAAAACCAAAATATCAGCTAACATCATACTCAACAGTGAAAGGTTGAAAGCTTTCTCTCAGATCAGGAACAACACAGGGATTCCTACTCTCGCCACTTTTATTCAACATAGTACTGAAAGTCCTAGCCAGAGCAATTAGGCAAGAAAAATTAATAAAAGTCACCAGATTGGAAAGGAAGAAGTAAAATTTTCTCTGTTTGCAGATGACATGATTTTATATACAGAAAAGCCCTAAAGACTCCACCAAAAAACTATTAGAACCAATGAACAAATTTGGTAAAGTTGTAGGATACAAAATCAATAAAAAGTCAGTTGTGTTTCTATACACTAACAAGGAACTATCAGAAAGAGAAATTAAGAAAAAAATCTCATTTACAATAGCATCAAAAACAAAAAATGCTTAGGAATAAAGGAGGGGCCGGCCCCGTGGCTTAGCGGTTAAGTGCATGCGCTCCACCGCTGGCGGCCCGGGTTCGGATCCCAGGCGCACACCGATGCACTGCTTCTCCGGCCACGCTGAGGCCACGTCCCACATACAGGAACTAGAAGGATGTGCAGCTATGACATACAACTATCTGCTGGGGATTTGGGGGGAAATTAAATAAATAAATAAAAATTAAAGATATAAAAAAAAAAATTTAACCAAGGAGGTGAAAGATCTGTACACTGAAAACTACAGAAATGTGCCGCATAATGATGTTTCGGTCAATGATGGACTGCATATACAACTGTGGTCCCATAAGGTTAGTATCATGTAACCTAGGTGTGTAGTATGCTATACCATCTACGTTTCTGTAAGCATATTCTATGATGTTCATACAATGATGAAATTGCCTAATGATGCATTTCTCAGAACATGTCCTGGTCATTAAGTGACGCATGACTGTATAAAAAATTGATGAAGAAATTGAGGAAGATACAAATAAATGGAAAGATATTCCATGTTCATGGATTGGAAAAATTAATATTGTTAAAATGCTTATAGTAGCCAATGCATAATCCTTATCAAAATTCCAATGGCATTTTTCACAAGAATAGAAAAAAAATCCTATAATTCATAAGGAACCATAAAAAACCTCAATAATATAAGCAATCTTGAGAAAGAACAAACCTGGAGGTATCATACTTCCTGAATTAAAACTACATTACAAAGCTATAATAATAATAATAATAGTATGGTATTAGCATAAAAACAGACTCATAGATCAATGAAACAGAAAAAAAGAGTCCAGAAATAAACCCATGCATATATGGTCAATTAATTTATGACAAAGGAGCAAAGAATATGCAATGGGAAAAAGACTGTCTCTTCAATGAATGGTGTTGGGCAAACAGGATTGCCACACACAAAAGAATGAAACTGGACTCCATCTTACACCATACACAAAAATCAACTCGAAGTGTATTAAAGACTTGAATGTAAGAACTGAAACAATAAAACTCCTAGAAGAAAACATAGGGAATAAGCTCCTTGACTTTCGTCTTGGCAATGATTTTCTTGGATTTGACACCAAAAGCAAAGGCAACAGAAGCAAAAGTAAATAAGTGGGACTACGTCAAACTAAAAAGCTTCTGCACAGGAATGGAAAGCATCAACAAAATGAAAAGGCAACCTATGGAATGGGAGAAAATATTTGCAAACCACATATCTGATAAGGCGTTAATATCCAAAATATACAAGGAACTCAATACAACTCAATAGCAAAAAAAAAAAATAATAATAATAACCCAGTTAAAAAAATGGGCAAAGGACCTGAATAGACATTTTTCCAAAGAAGACATACAAGTGGCCAATAGGCACATAAAAAGGTGTTCAACATCACTAAACATCAGGGAAATGCAAATAAATGAGATATCATCTCATATCTGTTAGGATGTCTATTATCAAAAAGACAAGAGATAACAAATGCTGGCAAGGACGTGGAAAAAAGGAACCCTTGCACACTGTTGGTAGGAATGTAAACTGGTACAGCCACTATGGAAATCAGTTCCTCAAGAAATTAAAAATAGAACTAATATATGATTCAGCAATCCCACTTTTGGATATATATCCAAAGGAAACAAAATCACTTATCTTGAAGAGATATCTGTATTTTCATGTTTACTGCAGCATTATTCACAATAGCAAAGGTATGGAAACAACCGAAGTGCCTGTTGATGGATGAATGGATAAAGAAAATGTGGTCTATATATACACTGGAATATTATTAGCCTTAAAAAAGAAATTAAAAAAAGAAGGAAATCCTGCCATTTGTGACTACAGGGGTGACTTAGAGGGCATTATGCTCAATGAAATAAGCCAGACAAAGACAGACACTGAATGCTATCACTTATGTATGGAATCTTAAAAAAAAATATTGAACTCATAGAAATAAAGAGTAGGTGATTGCCAGAGGCTGGGGGATGGGGGAGATAGGCAGAGGCTGGTAAAAGGGTGTAAACTTTCAGTTAGAAGATAAATAAGGTCTGAAGATTACTGTATAATATGGTGACTATAGTTGATAATACCGTATTATATAATTGAAATTTGCTGAGAGTAAAACTTAACTGTTATAACAAAAAAAGAAGTACATAGGTGAGGTGGTGGATGTGTTAATTAACTCAATGATGGTAATCCTTTCACAATATATATGCATATCAAATCATCATGTTGTACACTTTAAATATATTACAATTTTAATTGTCAATTATACCTCAATAAAGCTGGGAATAAAAGAGAACTACTAGACTAGACAGTGAGTTTTTTGAAGGCGGAAACCAACTCCTTGATGTATAACACAACGTTTAAAAATTGTTGGGCAGCCCTGGTTGCCTAGTGGTTAAGTTCGGCGTGCTCCAACTTCAGCGGCCCAGGTTTGGTTCCCAGGCATGGACCTACACTGCTGGTCAGTGGCCATGCTGTGGCAGTGGCCCACATACAAAACAGAGGAAGATTTGCACAGATGTTAGCTCAGGGTGAATCTTCCTCAAGCAACAAAAAGGAAGGTTGGCAACAGATGTTAGCTCAGGGCAAATCTTCCTCAAAAAAAAAAAAATTGTTTACTGAGTGAATGAATGATCACTTTCAAAATTTAAAATCTAGTTAAGTAGGAAATATAAATACATATATATAAAGCTGTAAACATATACATATTATAAGTGGTACATGTAAATAGTATATGTGAGTAGTATATATAAGTAGTATAAACCAGTGGCTCTAACCTCTCTCAGAATCACCTGGGAGTGCTTGTTAAAAATATCTCCAGAGATTGATTCAGTAGGTCTGGGATAGAGCCTAGGAACTGTATTTTTACCAAGTGCTCTAGGTGATTCTGGTACAGTTGGTCAACATGAATTTGAGAATCATTGGAAAAATATAAATAAGGATTTATATAAATATAAATGATATCGGGATTGACATCTCTTCAACTTTATGCAAGTAGGGAAGGCCTGTCAATGTGGAATTCAGCTTTTCCAAGAACAGCAAATATCTGATATTCAGGTCATCATACTCCTCTCTTCACAAATTTTGGTCTCAGAAACTTTTCCTTCATTCTCTAGATTGCTGTTATTAATAGGTTAAATTGGTGTGTGGGAAACAACATATTTGCTAGTCCTGCTGAAGCTATAATGAAAAGGCAAGGAGGAAGAGATTGAGCAAATACTTTGCAGTAGGAATATCTATTTCCAAGTTTGAGGGATGAGTAGAACAATTTGGGCTACCTATGTCAAGTTCATGTTAGGTAAGTTAGTGGGAGCTACACTTGCTGAAATAGGCCAGATTGTGGAAGATCCAGAATGCTAGACTGAAGAGTATGCATTTCATTCTGTATGTGGTGTGTTACATGTGTAGAAAGTGTTGGGGGAAGATTCTATAGCAGTATGTAAAATAGTCTGGAGGAGAAAGGGAGACCAGTGAGGACTAATCCAATAATCTAGTAACTTGGGATTTATGATTTGGATTGGGATGATGATGTAACCCTCAGGAAGTATTCAATAAACATTTATTGAATTAATTAATTAATGGAAAGGAAGGGGCAGAACAATTGTGAGAGGCCACCCAAAGGAAAATGTGAGATTAGTTATGTGGTGTGAGAGAAGAAGAGTGAGAAAGTGGCCCAAAGGTTCTTAAACAGGTGGCCAGAAAGAAAATGACTAAATAGAGTCTGGAAGGAGAAATGAGCTTTGGGGAAAAGATGATAATTTAAGTTTACAGAATTGTGGTCATAGAATTAAAGGTAGATATGCTCTTGAAGAGTTTTTTCTACACTCTCATTTTTTACAGGTAGGAAAAAAGATTCAGATGTTTTAAGTGACATAGACCTAGTTATAACAGGGCCAAGACTAGAACCAAAGTCTTTTGATTTCTTGTCTAATATACTAATACTGCCCTCTCAAAAATATGAGATTAACTATGATAGGAAATCCAGGTGAAAATACTCTTAATGCTCAGGAGAGAGGTAAAGACTTACAAAATGGATTTGAAATTTACCTGCTTGGAGGTAATAATTTATTTTCTCTGTTACTATGATATACCTCCCATTTTGTAATAGGATAGAGGATCCAATATGTAAAAATTTCACTTTATAACCTATTTTGCTGGAGAGCTATTGAGGAAAGCTTGTACTTGTAAAGCAGAGCTTCCCTTAGTGCTAATACTCAGAGAATTATAGAGAGAACTTTGAGAAAGTCCTAAAAAGAGTTATAGTAGAATGAACTGGGCCAAAATGTAAAAATTTTAATGAAAGTATCTCAGTTTTTTGTAATAATTACTCAATGTATTTATTGAGCGCTTAATGAAGAAAAAAAACCAACTTTCAATGAAGCTTTAGAACATTTGCACACATGTAAAATAAGGCTAATTATTATCTGGTTAAGGCAATAAATATTTTAAAGAGATTCATTCTTGTCGAAGACTGGCTCATCATTTAAAATGAAGATAATTTATCACTCAAGTTTTATTTGAATATTTCCATAAAATAAAATCATTTAAGTGATTTATTCAACACTTTGAGTTGATTAATGTGTACCTGTAGCCATAAACCACCACTATCCTTTAATTGTTATATTGGACTAAACCTACACGTAACGTAATTGTAAATCAGGGGCTCAAAGTCCCACCACAGGCCAGTCAGCTTGTGCCAGAGATGACCTATTTAGCCTGCATAATATTTTTAAAACTTCTGTATTTGAGTTCTTTTAGTGTGCTTTTCCTCTCCAGTTGCTTAGGGGCCCCGCCACACCCTATTG